>NC_091988.1:139976060-140318313 GCF_044704955.1 Pristiophorus japonicus
TTTAATTTTTGAACATTTTTTAATAAAAGCACATTGCCATCAGCACATCAGCACTGAGGCTTCTTGCAGCCTTCTCACTGTCTCCTTCCCCTCCGCGGCAACAAATCGCTGTCTCCTTCCCCTCCCTCCCCTCCGCGGCAACAAACCGCCGTCTACTTCCCCTCCCTCCCCTCCGCGGCAACAAACCGCCGTCTCCTTCCCCTCCGCGGCAACAAACCGCTGTCTCCTTCCCCTCCCTCCCCTCCGCGGCGGCAAACGGCGGTTTCCTTCCCCTCTCTCCCCTCCGTAGCAACAAACCGCCGTCTCCTTCCCCTCCGCGGCAACAAACCGCTGTCTCCTTCCCCTCCGCGGCAACAAACCGCTGTCTCCTTCCCCTTCCTCCCCTCCGCGGCGGCAAACGGCGGTTTCCTTCCCCACCCCCCGCGGCAACGAACGATGGCTGAAGCGCTTTCACACAGGTAGGAAGATGGTTTATTTAATCTTTTCTTTGTTTATAAATGTTTATTCAGGTTGGATTTATTTGTATAATATTTGTAGAAGTATAAATAAGGATTGATTGTAGAATTTAATGACTTCCCTTCCGCCCCCCCCTCCCCCCCCCCCCACCTCGTTCTGGACGCCTAATTTGTAACCTGCGTCTGATTTTTTAATGTGTAGAACAGGTTTTTTCAGTTCTACAAAAATCTTCACTTGCTCCATTCTAAGTTAGTTTGGAGTACGTTTTCACTGTGGGAACTATGAAATCAGGCGTCAGTGGCTGGACACGCCCCCTTTTGAAGAAAAAATTCTGTTCCAAAGTAGAACTGTTCTACCTCACTAGAACTGCAGAAAAAAAAATATGGAGAATTGCGATTTCTTAGTCCGTTCTCCACCAGTTGCTCCTAAAAATCAGGCGCAAATCATGTGGAAACTTGGGCCCTTAGTATGGCACTAAATGATAAAAACCAGGAAAATCTCAGATATGATCCACGTTCAGGCCCATTAGCTGATCCTAACCAAGGCAGCAAAGAAGCAGGACAACTATTGCCAGCATTCATTCATCAAGAAAGAGGAACAGGGATAAAGTAATAAAGGTTTCCTACTCTCGATGTATTGTCCAGCAACTAATGCACAAAATGCAGTAGGCAAAGGCAGATTTTGAGTCAGCTATAGCCACCCATAATCAAATAATTTTGCATACTGACCAGACTCAGATGGAAAATTGACACCCAACTGAGGCAGAAAGTAGATTTAAAGAATAGACAGCTAAAGGATTTTTTAAAAACTCCCCCACTCCTTCTCTCTCTCCACCTTTAAGACCTACCTACCAAGACCAACGTCTTTGACCAACCTTTTGGTCACCTGTCCCAATATCTCCTTATATAGCTCATTGTTTGGTTGATAATGCTCCTATGAAGTTTCCTTGGTACGTTTTATGACATTAAAGGCACTATATAAATGCAAGTTGTTGTTGAAATAACTTGTGAAATAATAGGTTTATTAGCCGGCTATTCATGGAGTGAAGAAAAGTGGAGTTCTTTCCATATAAATGCAAGAGTCCCCAGTTTACAACCTATGTTGAATTTGATTTTAAACTGTTGAACAATACACAACTATTCACAGCATTTTTACAGTTCTGACAAGACTGATCGATTGCAAATTACTATATTTAATGTATATACATTTTGCCATTTTAAAATGACATTAAAATGGTAAAACTATTATCCCATAGTATACTAACATACAGAACAATTTTACAGCCACAAAAAATACTTACCACATTGTGCGCTTCATCAAAAATAATTATAGTCCCACGTAGGTCTAAATTGTGAGCTTTGCGACTCTAGAGGGAAAAAAAATAGAATGTCAACTAAATAGAAAAATAAGTAGTTATCTTAAATAAACAACTTAATAAATAACTGATACACAACAGGCTAGCTGCAAAAACTTCCAATGATCAAAGTGAACTACAATCTTGTTTTAATGATTGCGTGTAAGACAGGAAATTTGTCGAACACCAAACTATTTTATCAATTTCTTGATTCAGGATTACACAAATGTTTTATCAGTGCAGGTGGAATGGTTAACTCGACAGTCAACTGACCAAACTACTGAACATTTCTAAGAAGGTGGGCCATGGGCTTTGAACCACACAACACGATGGATTTCCTCAACTGAGCAGCATCAGACTCTTGAGCTTTCCAACGAGTATTCAGCCCCCTTCTAACTGATGCAATTTTAAATGTCAAAGATTTGCCCGAGTGTATCAGGGCAATCTCAACACTCTGATTTCTAAATTGGCGGCAAAATTGGCTTGTAAATGCTATTTTTAGCTTCTGAAAATGCACTTTTTGGAACTTATTCCTACTTCCAAAATAAGCTATAGAAACCAGAAGAAGATAAACAGAAAGTTTTAAAGTTATAAAATGGTTAAATATACAGATTGAGTTATTAGTCAGAAAAAGCTAAAATTAAAGTTGAAATACATTTGCCTACATTACAACAGTGATTATATTTCAAAAGTACTACATTGGGTGTGAAGTGCTTTGGAATGTCTTGAGGATGTGAAAGGCACTATATAAGTGCAAGTTCTTCCTTCCTTCAAGTTGAAATTTTTAAAATTATGATGGGGAGAAAGATTGAGTAAATGAAGAGCAAAATTTCCTGATTTTCAAATGTAATTAAAAATCCCTTCATTACAGCAAATGCAATAAAAATGTAATTTAAAAAATAATAATTTTCAATATTTTAATCCAGGCCAATATTTGTATAAACTAATTTTAAGTGTTTGTGCATCATTTTTTATTTTTTATTTTAAAATTTATAATAACCCTTACCCTGACAAAGGCAGGCTCTACGCCTGCTTTTACCAGGTGTAAGAGTTTTGTGGGCAATCGCTGAGCAGTAGTTGGGCAAATAGCGCAACTCTGCGCCAGCAAAAGTGAATTTCTAGTTGGTTCATTTGGATGATTTATCAAGGGTTACCTTGACAGATTGCAAGTTCCAGGTTTTCGGGCATGTGAAAACTCAGAACTTGCGGGGTTTTCAGAAGGCATACGACGGTGTATGCTGAGCGTACACAGGTTCAGGGACCGTAAATTCTGGGTCATTATGTTCTGCTGCAGAGGAGGTCACACAATTACTTATACCATCTCCTCTTTAAGCAGTTAAGCTAAATAGGGCAAATGAATACAACTTGCTAGTCAGCAAAATAAAATAACTTTTAAACACAATGCTGAGACTTGCAGTTGCAAAAGCAGTAAATTTGAAGTATTATACAATCAAATTTAATTATTACAAATTTATGCACAAAGTAGTACTTATTGGGGTGTCAATTTATTAACATTGACGTTCTTCTATGACTATAGCAGAGACTTATCCAGCATCAGAAAATGTGTTTATTACAAAAGTGATACATTACGAAAACTGGCTATTACAAGGTCTGACTGTAATCTGTAGTGTTGCCTAGCATTGTGATTTCAGCAGTAATTCTATATACGCATATTGAAATCCATTATTAGTATTTCTTAGAATCATTTCAGAACACATTTATTGATGTACATGAAAAAAGTTCTCATAATATTGTTTCTTATATTGTACTAAGTATGGTCTTATTCTGTTTTACATATTTTAAATATAAACGTGCTCCTAAAGTATATTTGAAAATAGATTCAAGAAAGAGATCTTCCAATAAATATAATGGGGAGGATGTTCCCAGAAACAAAAATAAGATTCTATTTTCTACCTGGCAATGTCCAATAAAAATATATTATCCAGCATCATTCCTTATGTAAAACTTATGCTCTAGAGATTTACAGGTTACATTTTTTGATACTTCAGGAACATTCAAAATAATTCAGAATCTATGAGCTTCTAATGTATCAAAACACCATGGTAACCCATGACAAAGAAGAAAGGAAATGCTCTTCAACAGTACCTTTGGATCAAGTAAATAGTTGTACGGCATGAAGATTATTTCAGCATTCTGCTTCAGTGCTCTAGACAAATAGTAAGGACAAACCCTGTTCAAAACACACAAAGTATCAAGTAAGGCAAGAGCACTGTTCAGTGAAGAAATTCACATTAATGTAGGAGTGTGTTTGACAACACTTACTGTCAAACAAGTTTCTAAATGGCTAAAGACGACAAATTTCTGACACTGTGTATTCGGCACTTTTCAGTTTCTCGAAAGACAAACCTGTCAGAATATGTTAGTGGTTGACTCTGGCTTTCTTGAGACTGTATTCTGGAGGTTTACTAATTTGGTAACATGGCATTCAATGTGCCTGAAGATCAAATGATATCTTCTATTGGGGCTTCAATTATGTCCATCACCCTGATGACCTTCCCTTCTGACAATTATTAATTACGAGTTATTAAGGGTCCACTCACTATGCTTTCAGGCTTGATATCTTAATGTTCTGACAGCGGAGAATTTTTCAGGAGCTTTCCTCAAATTAATTGTAAATTATTTACATTTTTGCATCATGTCTAAACATTAAATAAATGACCAATTACTCAAGCCACCCACAACATTTGTACATGCGTTGGTGTCAGTTAGTTGCAACAAAGTTAAAATATACCAACATCAATATCTTGTTTCAAATTGACATTTACTAGTGCTGTAAACGACTGCTGTGATAGTGGATGGTTCAATCACACCACAATGGATCAACAGCAACATTTATAATCCCATTCTGCTCTTACAAGCAACAAATGAACATCTCGTTATTGGATTAAGATGGTTTCAAGGAAAACGCAAATACCAGTAATCAATCAAACAAGGCACTACTTAGCCTTCACCATACTGTAGCTATACATTAAGGAATTGATTTAATGCCTTTTCAAAAGTGAAGTAAAGACTATCCCTTACAGCTCCGCTTCTTAAATCCATTCTATCTATTCCTCTCCTTCCCATTCCATTTTCATGCAACTAATCTGATAAGTGCTTTGAGATATTTTTACAATGATAAGAGTGCTAGATAAATAGTAAGTTGTTCAGTTTGCTAATATAAGCAATTTAATTTCCCCAAACTACCCGTAATGATTTGTAATACCAGTATAAAATGTAAAAACGATGCTGAAAGCTTCTGCATTTCCTTCAAGTTGACCAAAATTCAGAATCCCTTTAAACTTTAATTTAAGTTAAGCAGGAATCCAAGAATAGATGCTGAATTTTGTGTTCAATGGCTAAGAATGTTGTTGCTCGTCTCAAAAAAAAAATTTGGATGGAGGGGTGAGGGCAGGGAGAAACAAGTCAAATATCCACCATCAATCTAAATAATGCAATGTGAAGTAAAGCCAGCATAAAATAAATATTTTTCTGAAAATGTGGCAAATTCCTCCATCATTCAGCTGGGTGGGATTGCACTTGTCTGGTTTCATTCCTATCTATCCAGTCGTAGCCAAAGATTCTCCTGCAACGGTTTCTCTTCCCACTCCTGCACCGTTACCTCTGGTGTCCCCCAAGGATCTATCCTTGGCTCCCTCCTATTTCTCATCTATGTGCTGCCCCTCGGCGGCATCATCCAAAAACACAATGTCAGGTTCCACATATATGCTGACGAGACCCAGCTCTGCCTCACCACCATCTCTTTCGACCCCTCCACTGTCTTTGATTTGTCACACTGCTTGTCCGACAACCAATACTGGATGAGCAGAAATTTCCTCCCAAAATTTTCTCCAACTAAATATTGGGAAGACCAAAGCCATTGACTTTGGTCCATGCCATAAACTCCATTCCCTAGCTACCAACTCCATCTCTCTCTCTGGCCACTATGAGTCTGAATCAGACTGTTCGCAACCTTGGTGTCCTATTTGACCCCGAGATGATCATCCAACCCCATATCTGTTCCATCACCAAGATCCCCTACTATCACCTCGGTAACATCGCCCGTCACCATCCTTGCCTCAGTTAATCTGCTGCTGAAACTCTCAACCATGCCTTTGCTACTGCTAGACTCCACTGTTACAATGTGCTCCTGGCTAGGCACCCTTCTTGCACATTCCGTAAACTTGAGCTCATCCAAAACTCTGCTGCTCATATCCTAACTCGCACCAAGTCCCATTCACCCATCATCCCTGTGCTCACTGACCTACATGGCTCCTGGTCCAGCAATGCCACAATTTTACAATTCTCATGCTTGTTTTCAAATCCCTCCATGACCTTGCTCCTCTCCATTTCCGTAACCTCCTCCGGCCCTGCAACCCTCCGAGACCTCTGCGTTCCTTCCATTCTGGTCTCTTGTTCATCCCCGATTTTAATGATTCCATTGGCAGCATTGCTTTCAGTTGCCAAGGCCCCAAGCTCCAGAATTCCCTCTCTAAACCTCTTCGCCTCTCTCTCCTCCTTTAAGACGCTCCTTAAAACCTACCCCTACCTGACCTAATACCTCCCTATGTTTAATAATGCTCCTGTGAAGCAACTTGGGATGTTTTATTATGTTAAGGGCACTATAAAAGATGCAACAATTTGCATTTATATGTCGTTGTTCATGTTAAGTTAGAGGATTATGCTGTTTTACAATACTAAATGTTAAACCATGGAGTGTACAAAGTATCAATGTATGAATACAGGTCTCGACAACTCTTTCCTAATAGGCAATAAAAAGAATTTGCATTTGTATAGCAATATATAGGACTGCCTTGCAGAAAGCGGT
Source organism: Pristiophorus japonicus (assembly GCF_044704955.1). Lineage (NCBI taxonomy): Eukaryota > Metazoa > Chordata > Chondrichthyes > Pristiophoridae > Pristiophorus > Pristiophorus japonicus. The sequence continues at coordinate 139,982,699 of NC_091988.1, forward strand.
CCAGTCTGTCCCTTTAAGGCCACAAGTCTTACTGACGTGAATAGGAATTTGATTCTACTTATCTACTTTCTGTGGGCAAGAGTTGTAAATAAACATATCCTGAAGTTTCTTGTTCAATTCTTGTTACGCAGGGAATTTATCATTTAAAAAGCTTAACATGCTTCATAATCATTGGTTCCCATTCACTTGTGATCTGCTGCTGTTTTATGAATATTTGAATGAATTAGGTGCAAGTGTGACATACACATTTCATGTGATACATACATGCCACACTGAAATATGATGGCTGCATTAGACGAGATAGATATATCACAAACAAAAGTATAGACCATGGGTTTTTGATGATATTGTTTTATAAGAACAGTGGATTTTGCCTCATCTACCCACCCCTTCAAGAAGTGAAAGGGCCTTGAGCAACATATTCGGCAACCCAATATTCAGAGAAACCTTTTTAAAAAAAGAACATCTTTTAAAAACATTTACCATTTACAAATTATACCTGTGTTTGTTGCCACTTTTAACAAGATCTTCTACATCAAGAATGGACTGTACAAATTCTTTTTCAGTGCTCTTTTCTGAAATAACAGGTAAAGTCTGAGAAATCATAAGGGAGATGCACAGTACACAATTCATATTATTCCGATATAACAAACTGTAGGCAAAGAGCTACTAAAATAAGTCTTTATATCTTGAGGTAAACAAATTGAATTGAGGAAATATTTTTCCTTATTGTGAATAATCAGATGTTGAGGTACAAAACGTGATCGCGCAAGTGTAGAGATGCACAAGTTAAGAGATTCCAGCTTGCCTTTCCTAATGAGTGGAATTACACAAACTAGAAACAAATAGAAGAAAAGGGGACATTTCATTTTACAGCATCACAAAAGTGGTCAACTATGTTTAGATGATTTACTTTAATTTACAAATTGAGACGTTTAAATCTGATGTTTCAATTTAATGACCCATAATTTGCAGTCGGCGGCAAAGCAAAGACTGGCCACAAAGTAAGCTTCCCACAAAGATCTCGCGTGGGAAGAACTTCTGTGGCGAGAAGTTCGGCATTTCCGACATTCAGTTGAGATCTCTTACTTGAGTAAGTTAATGGGGAATCCCTAACACGAACAGCTGTGATGTCAACAAGCTGTCCATGCATATAAAAACAGAAAATGCTGGAAAGCTCAGCGGGTCAGGCAGCATCTATGGACAGAAAAACAGAGTTAACATTTCAGGTCGACGATTCTTCGTCAGAACTGGCAAATGTTCAAAAAGAACAGATTCTTAAGGTGCACTAAAAGGGGGAGGGGAAGAAAGAACAAAAGGGAAGGTCTGTGATAGGGTGGAAGACAGGAGAGATGAGAGACACAAAAGCACTTTTAGTGCTCCTTAAGACTCCTCCGCCGTGGTTAACATGGCCTCGACCATGTTCGTTCTATTTCCCGCATCTCTGCTCTCACCCCTTCCCCTCCCTCAGAACCACGACAGGGTTTTCCTTGTCTTCACCCTTCACCCCACCAGCTTCCAGGTTCAACAGATCATCCTCCGCCATTTTCGTCATCTCCAGCGTGATCCCACCACCAATCACATCTTCCCCTCCCCTCTCAGCACCCCGAAGGGACCACTCCCTCCGCTACATCCTGGTCCATTCCGCAGTCACCCCCATCACCCCCTCCCCTTCCCTTCCCATGGCACCTTCCTGCAAGTGTATGAGATGCAACACCTGTCCTTTTACCTCCTCCCTGCCCACTATCCAGGGCCCCAAATACTCCTTCCAGGCGATAGTGATTTACTTGTACTTCTTTCAATTTAGTATACTGTATTCGCTGCTCACGATGTCATCTCCTCTATATTGGAGACCAAACACAGACTGGATGACCGCTTTGCGGAGCACCTCCGTTCAGTTCGTAAGCGTGACCCTGAGCTTCCAGTCACCTGTCACTTTAATTCCCTACTCCACTCCCACATCTCCATCCTCAGCCTCCCACACTGCTCCAGTGAAGCTCAACGCAAGTTCAAGAAACAGCACCTCATCTTTCGTTTAGGCACTTTACAGCCTTCTGGATTCAATATCGAGTTCAACAATTTCAGACTATAACCTCTGCCCATTTTTGGCTCCCTTTCCACCCGCGCCGCCGCCGCCACCCGCCCCCCCCCCCCCCCGGATCTTATTTTTTTTTTCTTCTTTGTCTCCAATGGCAGTTCGTCATTATTCCGCCATTCATCCCTTATCTAGACTAACCTTTTTCTAACTTCTGGCATTACCATTTCAATTCGGCCCAGCATTCCTTTTGTCTCTCTAATCTCTCCTGCCTTCCACCTTTTAACAGACCTTCACTTTTGTTCTTTCCTCCCCTCCCCCTTTCAGGCCTCCTTAAGAATCTGTTCTTTTCAAACATTTGCCAGTTCTGACAAAGGGCCATCGATCTAAAACATTAACTCTGCTTTCTCTCCACAGATGCTGTCTGTCCCGCTGAGATTTCTAGAATTTTCTGTTTTTATTTAAGTTTCCAGCATCTGCAGTATTTTTCTTTTGTGTAAGCCGTCTATGCAGCCAATCACAATGCAGAATTCTCACAGACCAGGAACCAGGAAGTGAATAAGCTCCTTGGTTTCAAAGTGGTAATAAGAGCGAGTGCTGTTAGTTCGCTGTTATTACCCAACGGAAAGTGTGTCCATAGGGTTTAAGCCCTTTATGTTTGACCTGTTCAACGGAACTTTTTCTACTGAATGTGCGACATTTCAGCACACTTTTAATTGGTCAATCAGCAAAGGAATTTTTCAGATATGTGAAGTAAAAATATAAAATGTCGCAAATTGTAAAACTTCCTTTGCCACAAACCCCTTCATTTTAATGCTCAATTTTAACTCAAGGGAGCTGGAATACAGATGGAAGGAAGTTATGCCTCAGTTGTACTGTTGGTGAGGAGTTAAACTAATACGACAGGGGGATGGAAACCTATGCAGGGAGACAGAGGGAAGTAAAATAAGGGCAGAAGCAAAAGATAGAAAGGAAAGGAGATAAGTAAGTGGAGGGCAGAGAAACCCAAGGCAAAAATCAAAAAGAGCCACATTACAGCAAAATTCTAAAGGGACAAAGTGTGTTAAAAAGACAAGCCTGAAGGCTCTGTGCCTCAATGCGAGGAGCATTCGTAATAAGGTGGACAAATTAACTGCGCAGTCAGCTATTAACGACTATGATATAACTGGGATTACAGAGACATGGCTCCAGGGTGACCAAAGCTTGAAACTCAACATCCAGGGGTATTCAACATTCAGAAAGGATAGACAGAAAGGAAAAGGAGGTGGGGTAGCATTGCTGGTTAAAGAAGAAATTAACGCAATAGTAAGGAAGGACATTAGCTTGGATGATGTGGAATCTGTATGGGTAGAGCTGCGGAATACCAAAGGGCAGAAAACACGAGTGGGAGTTGTGTACATCACCAAACAGTAGTAAGGAGGTTGGGGACAGCATCAAACAAGAAATTAGGGATGCGTGCAATAAAGGTACAGCAGTTATCATGGGTGACTTTAATCTACATATAGATTGGACTAACCAAACTGGTAGCAATACGGTAGAGGAGGATTTCCCGGAGTGTATAAGGGATGGTTTTCTGGACCAATATTTTCGAGGAACCAACTAGAGGGCAGGCCATCCTAGATTGGATGATGTGTAATGAGAAAGGACTAATTCGCAATTTTGTTGTGCGAGACCCCTTGGGGAAGAGTGACCATAATATGGTAGAATTCTTTATTAAGATGGAGAGTGACGCAGTTAATTCAGAGACTAGGGTCCTGAACTTAAGGAAAGGTAACTTCGATGGTATGAGGCGTGAATTGGCTAGGATAGACTGGCAAATGATACTTAAAGGGTTGACAGTGGATAGGCAATGGCAAACATTTAAAGATCACACGGATGAACTTCAACAATTGTGCATTCCTGTCTGGAGTAAAAAATAAAACAGGGAAGGTGGCTCAACTGTGGCTAACAAAGGAAATTAGGGAGAGTGTTAAATCCAAGGAAGAGGCATATAAATTGGCCAGAAAAAGCAACAAACCTGAGGACTAGGAGAAATTTCGAATTCAGCAGAGGAGGACAAAGAGTTTAATTAGGAGGGGGAAAATAGAATAGGAGAGGAAGCTTGCTGGAACATAAAAACTGACTGCAAAAAGCTTCTATAGATATGTGAAGAGAAAAAGATTAGTGAAGACAAACGTAGGTCCCGTGCAGTCAGAATCAGGTGAATTTATAATGGTGAACAAAGAAATGGCAGACCAATTGAACAAATACTTTGGTTCGGTCTTCACAAAGGAAGACACAAATAACTTTCCGGAAATACTAGGGGACTGAGGATCTAGTGAGAAGGAGAAACTGAAGGAAATCCTTATTAGTCAGGAAATAGTGTCAGGAAATTAATGGGATTGAAGGCCGATAAATCCCCAGGGCCTGATGGTCTGCATCCCAGAGTACTTAAGGAAGTGGCCCTAGAAATAGTGGATGCATTGGTGATCATTGTCCACAGTCTATCGACTCTGGATCAGTTCATATGGAGTGTAGGGAAGCTAATGTAACACCACTTTTTAAAAAAAAAAGGAGGGAGAGAAAACGGGGAATTATAGACCGGTTAGCCTAACATCAGTAGTGGGGAAGATGTTGGAATCAATTATCAAAGAAGAAATAGCAATGCATTTGGAAAGCAGTGACAGGATCAGTCCAAGTCAGCATGGATTTATGAAAGGGAAATCCTGCTTGACAAATCTTCTAGAATTTTTTGAGAATGTAACTAGTAGAGTGGACAAGGGAGAACCAGTGGATGTGGTGTATTTGGACTTTCAAAAGGCTTTTGACAAGGTCCCACACAAGAGATTGGTGTGCAAAATTAAAGCACATGGTATTGGGGGTAATGAATTGACGTGGATAGAGAACTGGTTGGCAGACAGGAAGCAGAGAGTATGGATAAACGGGTCCTTTTCAGAATGGCAGGCAGTGACTAGTGGGGTGCTGCAGGGCTCAGTTCTGGGACCACAGCTATTTACAATATACATCAATGATTTAGATGAAGGAATTGAGTGTAATATTTCCAAGTTTGCAGATGACACAAAACTGGGTGGCGGTGTGAGCTGTGAGGAGGATGCCAAGAGGCTGCAGGGTGACTCGGACAGGTTAGGTGAGTGAGCAAATGCATGGCAGATGCAGTATAATGTGGATAAATGTGAGGTTATCCACTTTGGTGGCAAAAACATGAAGGCAGAATATTATCTGAATGGTGGCAGATTAGGAAAAGGGGAGGTGCAACGAGACTTGGGTGTCATGGTACATCAGTCATTGAAAGGTGCCGTGCAGGTACAGCAGGCGGTGAAGAAGGCAAATGGCATGTTGGTCTTCATAGCTAGGGGATGAGAGTACAGGAGCAGGGAGATCTTATTGCAGTTGTACAGGGCCTTGGTGAGGCCTCACCTGGAATATTGTGTTTAGTTTTGGTCTCCTAATCTGAAGAAGGATGTTCTTGCTATTGAGGGAGTGCAGCGAAGGTTCACCAGACTGATTCCCAGGATGGCAGGACTGACATATGAGGAGAGACTGGATCGACTGGGCCTGTATTCACTGGAGTTTAGAAAAATGAGAGGGGATCTCATATAAACATATAAAATTCTGACGGGACTGGACAGGTTAGATGCAGGAAGAATGTTCCCGATGTTGGGGAAATCCAGAACCAAGGGTCACAGTCTAAGGATAAGGGGTAAGCCATTTAGGACCGAGATGAGAAGAAACTTCGTCACTCAGAGAGTTGTGAACCTGTGGAATTCTCTACCGCAGAGAGTTGTTGATATCAGTTCATTGGATGTATTCAAGAGGGAGTTAGATATGGCCCTTATGGCTAAAGGGATCAAGGGGTATGGAGAGAAAGCAGGAAAGGAATACTGAGGTGAATGATCAGCCATGATCTTATTGAATGGTGGTGCAGGCTCGAAGGGCCGAATGGCCTACTCCTGCATCTATTTTCTATGTTTCTATGTACAGAGCTTTGGTCAGACCTCATGTGGAGTAGGGCACTGCAACTCAGAAGGATATGTTGGCCTTAGAGGACATACTAGTGCAGATTCACCAGCATACTAGACCTTAAAGGGTTAATTACAAGGACAAGTTGCATAAACTTGGTTTGTATTTCCCAGAGTTTAGAAGGTTGAGCAGTGATCTAATTGAGATGTTTAACATGAGAAAAGGGATTCAATAGGATACAGAGAAACTAGCTCCTCTGCAGGACTTAATCTTAAAATGAGACAATTAATATTTAGGAGTGAAATGAGGAATCACTTTTTCCACACAATTGGTAATGAAAATCTGGATGCTGGGTCAATTTAGATTTTCCTGTTTGAGATCGGTAGATTTTCGGTAGGTATCAAAGGATATAGAGCAATAGCAGGTAAATAGATTTGTGGTACAGATCAGCCTTGCTTTAACTGAATGGCAATATGGGATCAAGGACCTTAATGGCCTACTTTTGTTCCAATGTTCCTCCTCTGGTAATTTCATATTGATATGGTTGAAGTTAAAGCCAGCAACAACCCTATAAGCTTCATGAAATTCTTAATGGAAAGGTACAGAGATCATAAATTACAGGAAATGTTTTTAAAAGTGTGGGTATGCAATATCATAAAATGGGAGCTAAAGTTAGGGTCTGAAGTTGATAAAGTCAATATAAAGTCCATAGATTTGCAGAATGTTTAATGGAAAGATACGGTGATGTTCCTGGAGCTTCACTAGAAAGCCAAAGTCAGCGAAGCCAGAATGACAGTGGAACAGCTAATTAAAGTGGCAAGTGACAAAGAGCTCGTGGTCGCCCTTGTAGATGGAAGGTATGGCAGCTGGTTCAGCAAAGTGGTCACCTTATCTGTGTCTGCTCTCACCAATGTACAACAGAATATACAGTATATAGGTTGGAGAGTGTGAATTGCCACTCACATAGAAGGAGTGTTTGGGGCCCTGGACAGTGGTGTGGGAGGTGGTGAATGGGCCGGTGCTGTATTTGCTGCGCTTGCATGAGAAGGTGCCAGGGACAGGACAGCAGGTGGTAGGAGTGGATGAAGAGTGAACCACGGTATCACTAAGGGACCAGTACCTTCGGAAAGTACAGAGGGGAAGATGCGGAATTACATTGGAGATGTTGGAAATGACAGATTGCCTGTGGAGGCTGGTGGATAGGAGGAGACAAGAGTGATCCCCGTAACAGTTGTTGGGGTGAGTGGGAGAAAGGGATGGGCGGAGAGCAGGATCATGGGAATGGGACAGACCCCATCGAGGGCCTTATCATAGTAGAAGGGATTCCTGAGCTGAGAAAAAAAAAGAGGATATTTCAAAAGCTTTTTCTTTTCACTAAGGCTCCGGAATCGCTGAAACCTGCTCTGCTTCAATAGTATTACACACTATTTCTACCTGCCTTATGCTCTACTGCCTCAGTTATTTACACTCTCAGCATGCCTCCTATTGTCTCATGTTATTATCACATCTGTCATTTAAAAAGCTCCTGTTTTCCACTTCAGTATTTTACAGGTCATTCCATTTATTTTCATGTGCACGTATGTGTTCTTTTGATCCCCGGACCTTATTACTGCTCCTCTTTATGCTGTTCATTTGTTTCTTTAATGCTTTTGTTCATTAATTGACAGATGACCTGTGACATCATTCCACTCAAGGTCAATCCCAGGGCTCGTCAGGATTTTTTTTTTCTTAAATATACATATTTTCCACTCCCCTTGTTTTGATTGTATTAATACACCTGCCCTCCTCTTATTTTTCAGTTTTAAAGTTTCACACTCAAACATGAACTGGTTAGTTCTCTCCACAGGCGCTGCCTCATCTACTGAGTGTTTACAATATTTTCTAGTTTTGCACACCAGCAAAATGTTGTGCAGATAAGTTCACTGCTGCGATAAAAATCTTATACATCGTAAATTTTTTAAGATGTATAGCACTTTCTAATTTTGGAGCTGCATTTACATTTGAACGACGGAAAAGATTGATTGAGTCGGTTTTCTCAGAACATTCACAAACAAAAGTATTGTGGAAAAAGCTGCTGAGAGCATATTACATTATCAACTGCATCCATTATGCAGCAGTGAGGCTGTTCAGATTTGTCTGCTAAATATAAAGTCAAGACTTAGTCTGATTAATCTATTTTAACTGATGAAACGGCTTGAAAGCGAGAAGAGGCTATGGCTGTAAGATTTAAAGAAGTCAAAATAAATATCTCTGGCTTCTGTAATAGAGGAAGGATTAACCAAATTGAACTATTCCATGAACTCTTTGGAAAAGGAAATTAACTAAAACAGAACCTTAACTAACAGCCTGCCTGTGGCAATTTTCAAATTAAACTGCAGAAATGGCAAGGCAAATCAAATTTGAGGTGACCACAACTGGCAGGGTCACATATAGATTGAATTAATGATGAAAATCTGTAGTTTATTCTACCAATAGCAAAGGGCAGCCTATAACTTATCACTGGAAGCCATGCAATTATGTCTAATTGTGTTACAGCCTTCGCTAGTAATGGACAAAGCTTCAAGTTCATTTATCTTACTAGTTTTAAAGAAAAACATGAAGATAATTTGGCATAAAGGCTTTCGCTATGTGCTAAATTACAGGCAACAACGCACACTTCTGTATCACTCCTCATGTAAAGCAAATACCAAAGCAGCTTACAAGGCAGAAATAAGACAGTGATCACTGAGCAGAAAGGAAGGAGGAAATATGAAAATGTCAGAGGTAGAAATACAGTCAGAGAGAAGGATTCTGAAAGCAGGGAGGGAGATTGCAATGCGGAGGATTTTAGGAAGGACGTTCCAAAGGGCAGGAGCACAGTGGCTGAACGAGCAGTTAGAGGGAACAGGAGTAACCTTGTGCTAGAGGAGTGAAGCCTGTATGCAGGAGGGTATGGCCGATGAGAGTGGAGGAAGGCCACAGAGGGATTTGAAAGCGAGGAGGCCAATTCATTGTGGCACAGGGAGTCTGAGGAGATTTCCAAGGACAGGGATAATCAGAGTGTAGGAGAGGAAGTGTTGTAATTTATAGACTGTGGAGACAAGAGTAAGCGCTAAAGAAACTGAGCCCCTGGGTCATAATAGCATGGACTTGTGTTTCAGCAGCTAGTTCACCGGAGCGAGATGGGGCAACGGTGGTAATGTTATGGAGTTGGGAGAAACCGATCCCGGTAACAGAATCAATATAGGAAATGAAGCTCAGCTCAAAGTTGAACAGCTGCTGAGGTTGCTGCGCCAGACAGCCTGAGGTGGCAGCTCTGAGGGTTAAACCAGATATGAGCACTTTTGTATGAGAATGTACACTGTGCAATCTCACTATTAGAATTCACATATTCAGCTCTCACCTTCAACATTGTTATAGAAGTGGCAAGTGCGTGTGGATGTTTTTGCTCGACACATGTGGACCTGGAAAAAAAAAGTCACGTCTCAAGTACATATATTTTGTGCACGAAAATACGGTCGTATCATTCTCTCGAGCCATGGGAATTAGCAATTTGTTTTTCTTCAAAAAAAAATGAAAATGTCATTAAATTCCCATGATTTTAGTCTCCTTAACCCAGGGCTGTGGAGGTTAATTAGAACACCCAAACAGCTGGCCTGGCTAAAAGCAACTAAGCTAGCACACAGCAGGATACACATTAGCGAACCTCTTGGTCAGTGACCATCAGGGGATCCATACGCTATGCCTTTTAATGTAGCACCACAATTTTAAACAGAAAGGAACAGAGAAAATCCATTAGCTGCATCTAACTGTGCTAGTCTCCACATAAATCGGAATCCTGGTTCTGGCTGATAGTCACTCCTGTTTCCTCTGCGGGAGCACTGGTCGACCAATTCTGAAATTATTCTCTAAGGGCCTCATATAGTACAATATTGTTTTGCAGTACAGATTTTTCTGAAATTGGTTTTGCTAAGAAAAAAGTAATCCCTACTGGCAACAAAAGATTAAAAAGTCTATATCTGAGAGACTGAGTAGCACAGAAAATTAGCACACTACTTTATCATCTTTTGAACCTGGGTTTGAATTCACCCAGTCTGATTGACTGAGTCTGCTCTCTGCTGACTTAAGGGACCTGCATGAAATGAGTATGGGCATTGCCAGCTCTTTGTGGACACAGTGCACAAGACAAAATTATTCTTGAACTGAAATTCTTACTAAGAAACTACAAATGGACAGTGTGGAAAATAAATGCTGCACTGTGCAGTAGGGAATGCTCTTCTCAAATAGGAGTTACAGCACACTGTTGGGCAGAGTAGAGGAGGTTTTACTCCACCTCTGACTTGAGAGTACTTATTTCTGACAGTATGTACCAAGAGTGGAAATGTGTTCCCTTCCTCGATACCAATATCACACACTTTAATAAACAAAATAATAATTTACATTAGTTTAAAATGCCTTACATATTTAACAATTTATGGTGAACAATAGAATTAGCTGTAAGGAGAAGTATTAGGTTACAATAAAAAGAAACACACTAATGGTCGACAGCTAGGGAATGTAGTCAGCTTTCAAAGATGTTTGTAGTGGCAATTCATGCAACTCTATATAAACAGCTAGACTACGCACACTACACAAGGACTGCACTCTCCAGAGAGCAAGGACATTGACCCTCAAGACCTCAAGAGAATTTGCCCAATTTTTAGAACATTTTATGAAAGTCAAAACACACTATTTTGTGCAGGATATTGCAAACCTAAACATTTAAGAAAACTATAATTCCTATAATTTATGATCCCTGTATTTTACCAATAAGAATTTCACGAAGCTTATGGGACTGTTGCTTTTTCAATTAGTCGATTGGCTTTAAAGAATGGTATACAGACAACATGCACTACACAGGAAAATACGTGTTACTTTACTTTGTATGATCACCTATTAATTTTCCATTCTGGTAGTTTTTGGCAATTACCTTCAATTATTTCTGATTCACACCAACGCATTTTAACAAATCCGTTTATTCCAACTTTTCTAAATAATACTTTAAAAATTACTTTATCTTTTTTCTCATCGCTTCTAATTTTGATGTTCTAATGTATTATCACAAATTTGTTGGTTCCTCCTCACAATTTGCAAGTTAAAAGTAGACGAAGAACAAACATGCAAAGAAAAGATGCATAACTAAAGAAGGGAACATAAAATAAATAATTTAAATACAAGTCAGGAAAATGTGACAAATGAAAATATATCAGGAAAAAAAGAAAAGGGCTTTTGTAGATATTTTCTTACCTTTATATGATTGCTTTCCTGTTTCATTACGTCAGGATGGATACAGAGCTGCTCTCTCGATCCAAGAACACAGACCCTCGGTCTACATAGGTAAAGTGAATGAAACAAGAAGTGACAGTGCAATGATTTTGCCATTAATTCCAACTACTGAGTCCGTACTTTCCACCACACAGTATCTTCAAACGTTCATAAACTACAATTCTGAACACTATAAACAGGAATACACGCTGCAGAGTGTGACTGTGCAGCTCCGCAAGGTGAAGTAACACAGGTTCAATCGCCCACACAGTGCCAGATGTCAGCCATCACCACCTTGGCCTCTCTCACAAATTGCAACATGAAAATCAACAGGAAAGAAACAACCAATTAAACCTTGAAGAGTTATAGCATCAACTGCAATGCAAATGGAACGTGTCAGTCCCATATACTCAAAGGAACCGATTTTCTTTAAAAAAAAAAGATTTTAAAAAAAAATTATTACCCTTTACCTGCCCTTAAACTGTCACATGTAGAACAGTTCGCAACAGCCTCCTGCAATAGAAATCAAATACTACAACATAATCTACTAACAGTTTACATTGATCCTTTGAAATGTATCTCTAGCTGGTCAAACCAAAAGTTCAGAGTGTCAGAAGTTTCAGTTCCAGAAAATTCCTAGTTATTTTCAATTAAAAAAAAATACAAATTTAATGAAGGGTATTCTGACATGGCAAGGTTTTGAAAGTGTACAATCGCAATCTCTATACTGCAGATGCTGTGCAAAAAAAAGATATAATTGTCAATTACATAACACTCATTATTAATAATGCAAAGATTGTTTACACTCCATTTTTACACTAGTGTGTTAATAAAAACTAGCCAGTAATATTTCATTCTCTTAAATATAACAGGCACTGCCGAAGTTCACAAAAATGACAGAGAAGATTGGTTGAGTTGCCACAAAAGAGGTACCTCACCTGTATGATGTGCTCCTTAGCTCATTAATAACCTGAGTGAGTTGTGAATGCGTCCTTGAGGCATAAATGATCTTTGGGATATCACTGTAACTTGCTGAATGAAGAAATACAAATAATATTAACTTATCATTGAAAAATAAAAATGAGGCACGAAGGCATGTAAAAATGCAAAATTACATTGAGGTTTAAACACCAGTAAAGAACTGTTAAAACGTCTAAACATGACAGGACAGTAGACAACACGAGGAAGTAGGGTCAGTCATGTATTTTTTCTCCCTTTCTAGTCATGAAATCATTATACGAGCACGGTCATTACACAACACAAGATTGTGCCTTCACTGCAAGTCTGAAAACAAGGACTGTTAATTGCAGTTCTAATATAGAAAAGAAAGACTTACATTTATATAGTGCCTTTCACGATCACTGGATGTCTCAAGGCCAATGAAGTACTTTTTGACTGTAGTCACTGTTGTAATGTGGGAAACGCGGCAGCAAACTTGCACACAGCAAGCTCCCCCAAACAGCAATGTGATAATGACCAGATTATCTGTTTTTGTTATGTTGATTGAGGGATAAACATTGGCCAGGACACTTAGGATAACTCCCCTGCTCTTCTTCAAAATAGTGCAATGGGATCTTTTACGTCCACTTGGGAGAGCAGACGGGGCCTCAGTTTAACGTCTCATCCGAAAGATGGCAGTGCAGCACTCCCTCAGCACTGCCACTGGGGGGGGGGGGGGGGCAGCCTAGATTTATGTGCTCAAGTCCCTGAACAACCTTCGGACTCAGAGGTGAGTGTGCTCCCCACTGAACCACAGCTGACACTGGTGTTAGGTGTCAATAGATTGTGAAATTCTATTGGAAGCGCAAGGATTCACTTACTTGGCTTAAATGCTTGGCTTTGCATAGCAGTAGCACCACTTAATATCAGAAGCATATAATAACAAACTCTGCCAAAGTAGGGAAAATTATATCAGGGGTGATATCATGCTATCTGAATACTTTGCTCAAAATTCAGGGGTAGTTAATAGATTCCTTAGTCCTCCCTTCTCTGAAACCGATGGTAGCCGCCTCAAAGAATTTGGCTTGTGCACTGAACTGCTGACAGAGGCAAAGAATGAAAGAAATAGTTACCCAAGCAGAATTAAGCAGCAAGTACCACCATGTGCTCCTCCAATTCTGGCCTCTTGCGTAGCCCTGATTTTAATCGCTCCACCATTGGCGGCCATACCTTCAGCTCCCGAGAGGACTGAAGCTGTGGCATTCCCTCCCTCTTTGACCCAGCTTTTGGTCATCTGCCCCAATATCTTAGGTGGCTCGGGGTCAAACTTTGTTTGTCAATGCTCCTGTGTGGCGCCTTGGGGTGTTTTACTACATTAAAGGCACTATATAAATACAAATTATCATTTATTACTACTACAAGGCTTGGCTTGCTTTTCCCCCAAATTGTCTTCATGAGTCCACAGAACCTGTTATAAGCTATCCGTGACAATGAATCACCATAGGTACATTCTGACAACAGACAGGACACTTTTCACAATGGCTTTCCAAATTGGGCAGAGGTACTTTTGAGTGACATAACGTACAAAATATATTCAAGAGACTGAAATTCTTTCAAAGATGGAGGCAAAACTAAATGTACAGAAAGTTACAAGACATATGCACATATAAAACTCTCCATCAAAAGAATTTGCACATATTACCAAAAATACATCACATTTAATAATCTAACATCTAAATTCACATCACATCTAAATTCAAATTCATAAACAATTTCCAGACCATATTTTTTTTGTTTTTTTTAATTCCATCCTACAATGTCTGAATATACCATTGTTTCTAAGGACCCATTTAATTTACAGTGGCATGTGGTTTAATCAAAGGTTTGTTGAAATCTTGAGTCAGTCAATTTTGTTAATGTATCATAAACTAGACAATAGTTTTTTTTTTAAATCTCTTTTGCAAATCATAATTTTAGCCATTACAAAGCTGAACGTGAGTATAACCAGATTCTTTAAGTTCTAAATGGCTCAGCACTTTGAACAATGCACAGCATGACTGAATGGCATTCTGTAGATTTGATTCCCCCACTCTACTGAACAACTAATCCCAGCTGCTTTAGTTTGGGGTTATGCCTTGCCTCTGTTGGCAATTTTTATCCAACCAAGAGGAAAAGTCATTTAAGGCCATCAGAGGTCTGCAAAGTTACTCAGCTGAAGGAGGTCTGTGGTCCAATGACATCTGGACATATAATGGAGGGATGTCACATCCTCAAAAAAATTCCAATGAAGCTTATTTAAAGCCAGTTATATTTCATTTTGTATTTTGTTTCCCCCCCTAGTGCTTTAGAAAATCAGGCACAGTTAAAGCTCTGGATTCATTTATGGTCAAAATATGCAACCTTTTTAAAAAAAAATGTCATCCTCAACTTTGACCTCAAAGTGTTTGCATATTAAGGAAGAGTTCTGCAGGCAGCAGTGACCCTTTGGTATCTCATCAAAATGACCATTTTTTGTACACATGCTGGACACAGTGTCAGTCGACTATTTAACCATTAGAGAGTTGAATCCACCTGGCGACTACACAAGCATACTTCTATCTGGTAGCCAACCAGAATCAGGAACCCTGGGCGACCTTTTTCTTTTCAAGCTCAGGGACAGTGGTATTGGCAACACTCATTATTAATGCTCACAATTCACACACAAAATGCATCTATTTTCAAAACCCCACCAGCAACATTTTGTTTTTCAACTCCCATCTCTGCTTCGGAGCTACCTCAAGACATCTTCTGAGAAGTCAGGTTTGCCTGCAACAGCTGTGAGTGCTGGTCATGCTGACTCATTGCTGATTATGTATTACACATTGTGGTATATTTACTCAATGAGCTCATCAAGGTGGGGATGTTAATAACATTTTGAAGGAGTTTCCCTGGCTTGCCCTGAAACAAGATTAATGCAGAGGCAGTGGTGGCGTCACTGCAACTGGTGTCAATGCATCAGGACCAGGAAGGGGAAAAAAGAGTCAGGATGCCAATCCTCAGCCCCATATTTCCTATTGAAAAGTACACATTTGTGGACACCAGGTTAGGACAGAACAGGCATAAGAACATAAGAAATAGGAGCAGGAGTAGGCCATACGGCCCCTCAAGCCTGCTCTGCCATTTAATACGATCATGGCTGATCCGATCATGCACTCGGGTCCACTTCCCTGCCCACTCTCCATAACCCCTTATTTCCTTATCGGTTAAGAAACTGTCTATCTCCTTCTTAAATTTATTCAATGTCCCAGCTTCCACAGCTCTCCGAGGCAGCGAATTCTACAGATTTACAACTCTGAGAAGAAATTCCTCCTCATTTCAGTTTTAAATGGGCGGCCCCTTATTCTAGTCTCCTCTATCAGGGTAAACATCCTCTCTGCATCCACCTTGTCAAGCCCCCTCATAATCTTATACGTTTCGATAAAATGGTCATGTATTTAACCATCTTGCAATGACATAGTCATGTAACTGTATCTCATGTACACTATACCTGTACCATAGAAATGCACACCCTGACCACAGGGGGTGAACTTGCGGGAGACACTCCTCACCTGGGTTTCCAGGTATAAAAGGGGAGGTCCCACCCAGGGTCAGCACTCCTTGGTCCTGGCAATAAAGGTGAAGGTCAGAGTGACCGTGTCTGACATATCCATGCCTCGTGTGAGTTTGTAGTAAGGTGCAGGGACACTACATTTGGCGACAAGAAACGGGAATCACCGAACCACGAGGATAACCACCGGTGGCACAGAGGAACGTTACTGTGCGGGTGAGGACTGGGACGACTTCGTGGAAAGACTCCAGCAGAGCTTTGTCACAAAGGACTGGTTGGAAGAGACAGCGGCTGACAAGCGGAGGGCGCATCTACAGATCAGATGCGGACCACAGACGTATGCGCTGATGAAAGACCTGCTCGCACCCCAAAAGCCAGCGGACAAGTCCTTTGAAGAGCTCAGCCAGCTGATCAGTGAGCATTTCAAGCCGGCGAGTAACGTACACATGGCCCGGCACCGGTTCTACTCTCAGCGGCGTCGGGAGGGACAAAGCATCTCTGACTTCGTGGCGGGACTGCGGCGCCTGGCCAGTCTCCAAGTTCTCCAATGCCTGCAGGGGGGAGATGTTAAGGGACTTTTTCATCGAGGGCATTAATCATGCCGGCATTTTCAGGAAGCTCATAAAGACTAAGGACTTGACTTGAGAAGGGGCTGCATTGATAGCTCAGACCTTTATTGCATGGGAAGAGGAGACCAAGCTAATTTACACGTGCAGCCCTGGTCCAAATGTGGCAACAGACCAGGAGTAACATGGTGAACGCGGCTCGGGACCCCGCAGGCAGGCAAGGGCATATCGAAACCGCCCAGGCAGCAACAGGCTCCAGGGTGGGCCTGCAACAAGGACAATGGAAAGGGGATCGGCAATTCACGCCATCTCGAGGAACAATGAGTCCTGCGCTGGGACCATTAACACCCACCATCAGAGTGCTTAGAAACAGCCAAATGGGCAATCAGAGAGGAATGCCTGGTAATAGTCCTTTTGTTAACAGCAATCTCAATCTCACTAATGCTGGAGGTGCGGGGGTAGACACACTGCGAGAAGCTGCAGGTTCCAGCAATATACCTGCAGGATTTGTAAAGTCAGTGGACACTTGGCCAGGATGTGCAAAAAGGCAGTAGCGAGGCTAACCTGCGAGACAGAGGAATCAGACGAGGGGTCTGCAATGCAGGATGAGGACTGGGGTAAAGCTATAGATGCTGAAGTTCAGCGGGTTCATGTGGCTGACGTCCACAGCTCATACACTAAAACGCCACCCATGATGAAGAAAGTCTTACTGAATGGCATGGAGCTGGATACGGGAGCTAGCCAGTCACTCATGAGCGCCCAACAATTTGAGAGACTATGGCCACACAGGACTAGCAGGCCCTAACTGGAATGCATTGAGACGCAGCTACGGACGTACACCAAAGAGATCATCCCAGTGCTGGGCAGTGCAAACTTGGTAGTAACACATAATGGATTACAGAACCGGCTGCCACTCTGGATCGTTCCGGGAAACGGCCCCGCGCTTTTGGGGAGGAGTTGGCTAGCTGAGATAAATTGGAAATGGGGGGATGTGCACGCCATTTCACCCATGGAGCGAAGTTCATGCTCACAGGTCCTGCAAAAATTGGGTCACTGTTTCAACCTGGTATCGGAACGTTCAAGGGCACTAAAGTAGTGATACGCATCACTCCGAACGCCAGACCAGTGCACCACAAAGCCAGAGCAGTGCCGCATGTGATGCGTGAAAAAATTGAATGTGAACTGGACAGGCTGCTCGGAGAGGGCATAATTTCAGCTGTTGAATTCATCGACTGGGCAAGTCCCATCGTTCCCGTCCTCAAAGCAGATGGCTCGGTTAGGATTTGTGGCAACTACAAAGCCACCATCAACCGAGTATCGCTGCAAGACCAATACCCGCTTCCGAAAGCGGAGGACCTTTTTGCCATGCTGGCAGGTGGCAAGCTGTTCACGAAGTTGGACCTCACTTCGGCCTACATGACTCAGGAACTGGCTAAAGAATCCAAGCTTCTGACCACCATCACGACGCACAAGGGATTATTTGTCTACAACAGGTGCCCGTTTGGCATTCGTTCGGCAGCAGCCATCTTTCAGAGAAACATGGAAAGCTTGCTCAAATCCATTCCTGGAACGATCGTATTCCAAGACGACATTCTCATAACGGGTCGTGACACCGAAGGACACCTCCACAACCTGGAGGAGGTGCTACGCCGATTGGATCGGGTAGGCTTGCGGCTGAAAAAGGCCAAGTATGTGTTTTTGGCCCCAGAGGTCGAGTTCCTGGGCAAGAGGGTTGCCGCAGAGGGGATCCGGCCCACTGAATCAAAAATGGAGGCGATCCGCCGGGCACCCAGGCCCGGCAACACGGAGTTGCGATCATTCCTGGGACTTTTGAACTATTTTGGGAACTTTCTGCCGAACTTAAGCACATTGTTAGAGCCGTTACACATGCTCCTGCGTAAAGGTTGTGAATGGTTTTGGGGGGACTGTCAAGAATGGGCTTTCAATAAGGTGAGGAACCTGCTGTGTTCCAACAAACTGTTGACTTTGTATGACCCTTGTAAAAAACTGGTTTTAACATGCGATGCGTCATCCTACGGGGTTGGGTGCGTGTTGTAGCAGGGTAACGATGACGGCCGACTCCAACCGGTGGCTTACGCCTCCGGGTCGCTCTCCCAGGCAGAGCGTGGATACAGCATGGTCGAGAAGGAAGCACTCGCTTGTGTTTACGGTGTGAAAAAGATGCACCAGTACCTTTTTGGTAGACAGTTCGAGCTAGAGACGGACCACAAGCCATTAACATCCTTGTTGTCCGACAGCAAGGCTGTCAACGCCAATGCATCAGCTCGCATATAGCGCTGGGCCCTCACGCTGGCTGCGTATGACTACACCATACGGCACCGGCCAGCCACCGAAAATTACGTTAAAGCGCTCAGCAGGCTCCCACTGGCCACCACTGAGGGGGCATCGGAGGAGAGCGCCGGGATGGTCATGGCCGTTGAGGCTTTTGACACTGCGGGCTCCCCGATCACAGCCCGCCAGATCAAACTCTAGACCAACAGGGACCCCTTCCTATCCATGATAAAGAAATGTGCCCTGACTGGGGATTGGGCGCCCGCACACAGGGCACGCCCCGAGGAAGTCAGACCGTTTGAGACGGATGGATGAGCTCTCCATCCAAGCCGACTGCCTGTTATGGGGCAGCCGGGTAGTCATGCCCCAGAAAGGAAGGGAAGCGTTCATCAGGGAACTCCACAGCGAGCACCCTGGCATCGTGTTAATGAAGGCCATTGCCCGGTCATGTGTATGGTGGCCAGGGATTGACTCAGACCTGGAACACTGGGTTCGCAGGTGCACGACATGTGCCAAGCTGAACAATGCCCCCAGGGAGGCCTCACTCAGCCGGTGGCCCTGGCCCATCAGGCCATGGTCACGTATTCACGTAGCTTATGCGGGCCCGTTAATGGGGAAAATGTTCCTGATTGTTGTCGATGCATACTTGAAGTGGATCGAGTGCATCATTTTGAACTCGTGCACGACATCCATCACCGTGGAGAGTCTGCGTACGGTTTTCGCGACCCATGGCTTGCTGGACATCCTGGTCAGCAACAATGGCCCGTGTTTCACCAGCCATGAATTCCAGTTTATGTTGGGCAATGGTATCAAGCACGTCCGGACAGCCGCGTTCAAGCCAGCTTACAATGGCCAGGCGGAACGGGCGGTCCAAGTCATAAAACAGGGCATGCTACGCATCCAAGGACCCTCCCTTCAGTACCGCCTATCGATCCTCCTGCTGGCCTACAGGTCCCGCCCGCACTCATTCACGGGAGTCCCGCCAGCAGAATTCCTCATGAAACGCACGTTCAAGACTCTGCTGTCCCTCATTCACCTAGCCCTGGCAGACATTGTTGAGGGCAAGCGCCAGTCCCAAACCGAGCTCCATGATCGAAACGCAAGGGGGAGGTGTATAGAAATAGATGACCCGGTATTTGTTCTTAACCATGCTTTGGGACCCAAGTGGCTTGAGGGCACCATAATTGGCAAAGAAGGAAATAGAGTCACAGTGGTCCAACTAAACAATGGGCAGATATGCCGCAAACACTTGGACCAAGTAAAGAAAAGGTTCATCATGGACATGGAGGAACCTGAAGAAGAGCATGAGATGGCACCCACACCATTGCCAGCGGACGAGCAACAAAGACAGCCCTCAGCATGCACAGTCCCTGCGGCCAGGCCGGAATCACCTCAAGTGACAGAGACACGTGCCGAGGCTCAGCCACCAGAGCCACAACTGCGGCGCTCCACGAGAGCGCGTCGACCACCTGACAGACTTAACCTCTGAAACAAAAAGACTTAAGGGGGGGCGGTGATGTCATGTATTTAACCATCTTGCAATGACATAGTCATGTAACTGTAACTCATGTACACTGTACCTGTACCATAAAAATGCACACCCTGACCACAGGGGGTGAACCTGCGGGAGACACTCTTTCACTTGGGTTTCCAGGTATAAAAGGGGAGGTCCCACCCAGGGTCAGCACTCCTTGGTCCTGGCAATAAAGGTGAAGGTCACAGAGTGACTGTGTCTGATATATCCATGCCTCATGTGAGTTTGTAGTAAGGTGCAGGGACACTACAAAAATCATCTCTCATTCTTCAGAATTCCAAGGAGTAGAGGCCCAACCTACTCAACCTTTCCTCATAAGTCAACCCCCTCATCTCCAGAATCAACCTAGTGAACCTTCTCTGAACTGCCTCCAAAGCAAGTATATCCTTTCGTAAATATGGAAACCAAAACTGTACGCAGTATTCCAGGTGTGGCCTCACCAATACCCTGTATAACTGTAACAAGACTTCCCTGCTTTTACACTCCATCCCCTTTGCAATAAAAGTCAAGATTCCATTGACCTTCCTGATCACTTGCTGTACCTGCATACTAACCTTTTGTGTTTCATGCACAAGTACCCCCAGGTCCCACTGTACTGCAGCACTTTGCAATCTTTCTCCATTAAAATAATAATTTGCTCCTTGACTTTTTTCAGCCAAACCTCACACTTCCAACATTATACTCCATCTGCCAAATTTTTGCCCACTTAGCCTGTCTATGTCCTTTTGCAGATTTTGTGTGTCTTCCTCACACATTGCTTTTCCTCCCATCTTTGTATCGTCAGCAAGCTTGGCTACGTTACACTCGGTCCCTTCTTCCAAATCGTTAATATAGATTGTAAATAGTTGGGGTCCCAGCACTGATCCCTGCGGCACCCCACTAGTTACTGATTGCCAACCCAAGAATGAAACATTTATCCCGACTCTGTTTTCTGTTAGTTAGCCAGTCCTCTATCCATGCTAATATATTACCCCCAACACCGTGAACCTTTATCTTGTGCAGTAACCTTTTAAGTGGCACCTTGTCAAATGCCTTCTGGAAGTCCAAATACACATCCACTGATTCCCCTTTATCCACCCTGTTCGTTACATCCTCAAAGAATTCCAGCAAATTTGTCAAACATGACTTACCCTTCATAAATCCATGCTGACTCTGCCTGACCGAATTATGCTTTTCCAAATGTCCTGCTACTGCTTCTTTAATAATGGACTCCAACATTTTCCCAACAGATGTTAGGCTAACTGGTCTATAGTTTCCTGCTTTTTGTCTGCCTTTTTTTAAAATAGGGGTGTTACATTTGCAGTTTTCCAATTTGGTGAGATCTCCCAGAAGGCTTACCTATGATGCAGCCCATTGACACACAACTGCCCAACACTCACTCACTCGGATGAGAAACCAAAGGAATGCCAGTGCCTGTATAACTGAACCCCAGCATGAATCATTGCCATCAGGAAGAAAACTAACTGATGGGAAGAAAACATGATGAAAGCTGAGCTTACCTGAATCAGCATCTACAGATGCACCGCCCCATGAAGATAGAGACCTGCCGTCAAAAAGCTCCTCCCCATTCAACTGCTGGCCGATTTTTTTTGCTGAAACGCTGTCTTTAAAATGCTGAGTCCAGGCCAGGGAAGCACACAAAAGACAAAGTGTTTTCCCTGTGCCAGTAGGGCTTTCCAGAACCCCATTTACTTTCTGCAAAACAAGAACAGAATGTGCCATAAAATAAACTATCCTTTTGTAGTACACTACTCCTCCAACAGAAGAGGCATCTCAAGTCAGTCTTCCCTGAATAGACGCAGAGAGGGCAACACCAAGTTCTGAAAAACAGAAATTTATGGAGCAGAAAGGTTTGAAAAATAGATGGACCAATAAACCTTCATACATTCTGGTCAGCTTTTTGAATGGAACATGGAGGGAGATTTCTGCTCTTTACTGTTTACAGCAAAATTGGAAAAAGTTGCATAAAGAACAGCTTTACAATTTCAATATATTAAACAGAAATGTTGCCCCATAATTCATATTTCACATCTGGCCAAGTCCTATTGCTTTAGAATATACAAACAGCAATATCAGCCAGTACACTGTTGCCCGACAAAAATTGCTGACTAGCCACAGGAGTGACGATGGCGACACCGTTTTTGCCACATGCACTAATTTTAGTAGAAAATGCCAGGAGAGTGTACTTCACGTGTATATTTACTTACCAAATATCTACCACTGTTCAGTGCAAAACTTCGCAGTCTATGGCCTGGATTTTGAACGGTGAGGCTATCAGCACTCACCGTTATTGAGTAAATCGGACAGCAGTCTTCTGCTGGCTTGGAGAGATTATTCCGATTGGTCGAGCAGACTACGATCACATAGTACTAATTAAGAATAGTTTTGTATTGTGGACTTGCACCCACCAGGAATTGGACTTTATAAACAAGACCATCATATTTCAGCCAATTACAGAGTTGGCTGATCCAAAGAGAGTGGGTAATACAATTAGCACCAACGCCATGAGGTAGAGAAGATGTGTGGTGAGGGGGGCGGTGGTGGAAATTAGGATTCCTGCAACTGATTACTTTCAGTGACACCTGCTGTATGTGGCAATCAGTTAAGAATAAGTTTACAGTCAGAGCCAACCAACACTTCATCTAGACTCACATGAAGGATGGTTACTCGAACGCCACTGCATGCAAAATGGATGTTTACTGCACAAGGTCATGGAAACCTGAACACAATCTCGCTGAAAAGGACTAGAAATATCAGACATATTGCAATGAAAACATTAAAATTATTTTACACAGCAGTTCCTTACTATAACATTAGAGTAATGCAGTTTGCTGTGCATTGATTGCACTTTACTATCGTAAAAACATTATTAACCATTGCTAGCAATTTTTACATTCATTTTATCATGTTTATGACTTGGAGTGCTGCGAGGACTGTTAATACTGCATACTGCAGTAGATTCTTGGTTTCATTGAATTAATTAACAACAACTTGGTTTGCTGCAACAGTAGCAACCTTTTTTTGAAATGCCACAGGAAAACAGTGAAAATAAAGTTGCATACATTATACATAGCACATTACCTTTTGTAGACATTCTATCACCTTAGACATATAATCCTCTTGGCATTTATAAGGGATGTAAGGAAAATCTATAGTAATCCCAGCAATCTGTACTTTGGGCATCTTGATCTCTAACAGAGAAAAAAAATGAAAAGAAATGAAAAGCAATGCAGTTAAAAGAAAATTTGGTGAGGTTAACATCTGTCAGCTTTCCAAAATTTACAGTTTGATAATCACATTGAAGTCTTTCCTGCTTTATAAACAAATCATTACTCGTTTGCCCTTCTGGCACGTGAACTAAAACAAAGGAGAAACGTTATGATAAGACTTGAAGCCCCCCAAAAAATACAGCACGTGAAATAAAATACAATATACAATGCTGCTCCTCTTCATTTCTACAGAACTCTGTTGCAATTCATGACATCTACACTCATCCATTTTATACATGATTAAGTATCTCTTTCACTGAAAATGTCTTTAACCTTGAATGCATTTCAAAACATGTAAATGTGTACAATATTTGAGATTCTCGCTACTATCCTTTAGAAAACCATCCCAGCTATATGTTTTATAATATTCTTGCTCTCTAGATATCTTGTAATCTCAGTTTTTTTGCAACGATTCTAGTATCTTTCCTACTACAGACATTCATTTATAGCTTTCTGGATTAATTTCCTAGCTTTTTGAAATTTTACTTATCGATCGGAGTGCCTCTGCCATCTCTTCCCTAGCTTCTTTTAACGTATTCACGGATACAATTCATCCACACCTGGGGTTTTATCCTCAAGTTTGGTTACCTTGCCGCTTTTCTTTCTATCTTAACTGTTGTAATATTGCTTTTGCTTCCTTCTAGTTAGTATTTCCTCTTTGTTGCCCTTTTCAAATAAAACTGAGGCAAAGTATCTATTCAGTATCTCTCGTCATTCCAGTATCATTTCCTGCAAGTTTATTTTGCCCATCTGTTAATGGCTCTATCACTATCTTAATTCTCCTTTTGTTAATGATATGCCTACAGGATACCTTTTTCATATGGTTTAATATTTTCAATAAATATGTCTTCTATGCCTTCCTGAGTATCTTTTTTTAACCTCTTTCCTAAGCTTATCATATTCTCTTTTGTCATTCTCTCCTTTGTTTATGAACTTTGCATATGCCAGTTTAGCTCCAAATTTATTCTCTCATAGTTGGCTTTCCTTCTAATCTTTACTTTGGTCTTTGTTTTATCTATATCTTTCTCAATTATTATCTTCAACCAGATTATATCGCGATCACTACTCCCTATTTATTGCATATATAGTTCTAAGTCACTGGTGTTATAATTTGGGGGCACTTCAAATACCAGTTTTCATGCCCAGTGCGAAGGCTTGCTTCGAAGTACAAACTCATCCACACTCTCAGCCAAAACACGACACTATGCATAATCAGTAACGGGGCATGGAGTAAACAATGTACACAACAGAAATGTTAGGGATGGTCATTATAAGTTCCTGATTTCTCTGAATCTTAAGACAAGTAATAACAGGTTTATGAATCAGACTTATTAAGAGGTAACATTAAACAGAAGCAAAACCAAATACATCAACAATTTCTACTTATATAGCACCTTTAATGTAGTGAAGCATCCTAAGGCGCTTCACAGGAGTATTATGAGACAAAAAATTTGACATCGAGCCACATAAAGAAAAATTAGGTCAGAGATAGGTTTTCGGGAGCGTCTTGAAGGAGGAGAGTTACAGAGGCAGAAAGGTTTAGGGAGGGAGTTCCAGAGCTTAGGGTCTAGGCAACAGAAAGTATGGCCACCGATGGTTGAGCGATTAAAATCAGGGATGCTCAAGAGGGCAGAATTAGAGGAGCGCAGACACCTCGAGGGGTTGTGCGGCTGAAGGAGATTACAGAGATAGGAAGGGGCGAGGCCATGGAAGGATTTCAAAACAAGGATGAAAATTTGGAAATCAAGATGTTGCTTAACCGGGAATCAATGCAGTTAAGCGAGCACAGGGGTAATGGGTGAGCGGGACATGGTGCGAGTTAGGACATGGGCAGCCGAGTTTTGGATCACCTCTGGTTTACGTTGGGTAGAACGTGGGAGGGCAGCCAGGAGTGCGTTGGAATAGTTAACAAAGGCATGGATGAGGGCTTCAGCAGCGGATGAGCTGACGCAAGGGCTGAGATGGGTGATATTACGGGAGGTGGAAATAGGCGGTCTTAGTTACTATGCGGATATGTGGTCGAAAGCACATTTCAGGATCAAATATGACATCAAGGTTGCTAATAGTGTGGTTCATCCTCAGACAATAGTTGGGGAAAGGGATGGAGTCAGTGGCTAGGGAACAGAGTTTGTAGTGGGGACCAAAAATAATGACTTTGGTCTTCCCAACATTCAATTGGAGAAAATTTCTGCTCATCCACAACTGGATGTTGGACAAGCAGTCTGACAACTTAAGAGACCGTGGAGGGGTCTACAGAAGGGGTAGTGAGGTAGAGCTGGGCGTCATCAGCGTACATGTAGTAACCGACACTGTGTTTTAGATAAGAATGGAACCAGGCGATTGCAGTCCCACCCAGCTGAATGTTGGAGAAGGATAGAGTGGTGAGCCGTGTCAAAGGCTGCAGACAAGTCAAGAAGGACGAGGAGGGATAGTTTGCCTTTGTCACAGTCACAAAGGAAGACATTTGTGACTTTGATGAGACCCGTTTCGGTACTGTGACAGGCGCGGAAACCGGATTGGAGGGATTCTAACATGGAATTGCAGGAAAGATGGGCATGGATTTGGGAGGCAACACGTTCAAGGACTTGAGAGGAAAGGGAGGTTGGAGATGGGGCAGTAGTTGCAAGGATGGAGGGGTCGAGCACTGGTTCTTTGAGGAGTGGGCAATTACAGCAAATTTGAGGGAGAGGGGGACAACACCCGAGGAGAACCGTTAACATTGTCAGCTAACGTGGGAGCCAGAAAAGGAAGTTAGGTGGTCAGCAGTTTGGTGGAAATAGAGTAAATGGAGCAGGAAGTGGGTCTGATGGACAGGATCAGCTTGAAGAGGTCATGAGGGGAGATCGGAGAGGAACTGGAGAAAGATGCGAGGTCAGGGCTAGGGCAGGGGGGATACTTTGAAGAAGTTTGGCCCAGTGGGCTAGAGGAAGGAAGGGAAGAGGCGGCCGAACGGATAGTCTCAATCTTAAGAGACAAAGATGTACATGAGCTCCTCGCACTTATTGTGGGAGGTGAAGGTGGAGACTGGGGAGAGGGGTTTAAAAACACAGTAAACTTTACTAAATTACAACACTTTACTTAGCTCAAAATCCTCATTTCAAAATAATACGCTCTTGAGGTTCTGGTCTCTTAGTATTGCACTTAGTCTTTCGATCAATGTCCATGATGCAAAGTTTTATATATTAAAATCAAACAGTCACAGAATATTCCACTCGCCCCAGTTTAGTAGCTGACTAACAAAGCAGAGATGCACTGAAGAACTTTGATATGAGCAACAATCATAACCCCTCTTTGAAATCCAACCAAAGATTAAAAAAGAGACATTGCACAATTAAATAAAGCTGTCAATCACAAGTAAGTTTCAAAGGAACACAAATAGCTTGACAAATGTCATTGATTTAATGTTTACATCTGTGAAGCAAAACAACTCTCCTACAGTGATGGCTAGCTTACCAGGGTCGGAGGCTAGCATCTCTTCTTCAGAACATGAGTGTGATAGAACTGGGTGTCGGGAAAACTGAGACAAGGACTGGAGCTCAGGGTGGAGTAGGATACTGGGGAATGGGGGCGTGGGTGAGAGATTGGGGGATGAGAGTGGGAGCTGATGATTGGAGGAGATTGGGGTTCAGTTGAGAGAGACAGAGACTGGAGATTGCAGTATTTCCTGAAGAGCCAGGAGCAGCAGTAACGAGGCGAGTGGAAGAGGCACTGAGAAAGAGGACCAACCAGTAAGGGGGTGAATGTCAAACACTGCTCGATGTCCAATCTTTTCGGTGGTTCAGGTCAGTCTGTGTTGGTATGCTTTTTCATGTTAACTCCAAGTACAGATTGGTTCTGACTGAGACTCCCAGTCAGAGTTGTTACCTTCACAAAATCAAGGAGATAGAGAGATGGTGTCTGTTAAAGTAGCCTGACGGCACCTCGTGCAGTGCAGGGGGATTCTGGCTGCAGTTACACTGTGAATATCTGGTGGTTATAAGACTACTACTAATTACAGGTAGATATCAGGGTGTTACACCTATTACTACCAGTTACATACAGACTGGGGTGTTAACCAATATTTATCTGGTAGTAATAGATGTATCAGGGAAATGTGAGCACTACTATTAGTTATCAGTGCAATTTCAGTGAGTTACTATTAGTTGCTGGCAGAATCAAAGTTCCTCCCCCACAAATCCCACCCACACCTTCGGTTTCCTTTTTCACCTGTCGTGGGTGACCTCCTGGTTCTTGGAATATTTGTCACAACCGCTGCTCGCAAGGTACCTCGAGCAAAGACCCAACCATAATAAGTTAAATACTGTACATTTGTCGGTATTGTGTGGTCAGAACATCACATGATCAAATCACCAGGAATGCTTCCAGCCAGAGCTGGTAACCCTAGTACCACGTAAACAGGGCAGTAGGTGACAAAATGCTGTTTTCAGGTAGCTAAAATTGGCCTGTAGTAGTTCTTGCGCATCAACCGCACTCTGTACCTTGAATTAACACACTCTTACACTTCAGCAGCAGAATAAGGTTTCTCTCCTTAATAAAACAACACAAACCCTGACTGAGATCAGGTCAATGAGATTCACTAGCCCCACAATAAATGCAGCAGGGCAGAGAGATGGTTCTGGGTAGAACTGGAGGTGGTTCAAGTGCAGAATGGTCCTAATGATTAGTCTTTTTGTATTTAGAAATGTAAATGATCCAATTATTTGAATCAGGCAACATAAATGACTCAACAAAACTGGAACTTGTGATTGTAAGTGATCAGATAATTGCAATTAAGCAGAAGTAGACTTTAAGCACAGTGAAGATGTGCTGCGGAACTGAGAATGTTGTGGAGAGAAGGTGTTCTGATCATAGTTTAAAACCAACATGCGTTCCCCCAGTGACCCGGCAAAATGCTCCTTCAGACTACTCACAGGCCCCAAGGGCAAGGTGATGGACAGCCCGAGTCAGAGCCGGGCCCAGCGGGCACCGACCCGCCGCTCAGTCCCAGGCTGCGCGGCCCAGCTCACGAGCGACGCGGGGACGCTCCGAGCTCCGCTTGACGCCTATCGGCTGCGACCTTCTCCCCCAGGCGCCCCTCACACCGCCGCTGCTTCACATTTGGCGCCACTCGCCTGGCCGCGAGGGCTGGGCTGTGGGGGCGGGGCCGGGACTGCTTGTCCAATCAGCACCCGCCGCCCTGCTCACGTGCTCGGCTCCTGGCTTAGTGAGCCCAACATTTCCAACAGACTGAACCCCAGAAGACCCACTGCACTTTGCAAATCAATTCTTTTGCCCCACTCCAAATAGGAGCAGACAGTCTGTTTTTATTATAGGAGCAGAAAGGGACAATTAATTTTCAAACATTGCTGCTTTACAATGATGGGGTAAAATCCTTTTAAATTAGGGTGACCATATTTTCTAAACCGGGTTGGGGGTAATATACCAGCATGGATAGAGGATTGGTTAATTAACAGAAAACAGAGTCGGGATAAATGTGTCATTTTCCGGTTGGCAATCACTGACTAGTGAGGTACCGCAGGGAACGGTGCCGGGGCCTCAACTATTTACAATCAATATTAATGACTTGGACGAAGGGACCGAGTGTAATGTAGCCAAATTTGCTGATGATACAAAGATGGGTGGGAAAGCAAATTCTGAGGAGGACACAAAAAATCTGCAAAGGAATATAGACAGGCTAATTGAGTGGGCAAAGATTTGGCAGATGGAGTATAATGTGGGAAAATGTGAGGTTATCCACTTTGGCAGAAATAATAGAAAAGCAAATTATAATTTAAATGCAGAAAAATTGCAAAATGCTGCAGTACAGAGAGACCTGGGGGTACTTGTGCATGAAACACAAAAAGTTAGTATGCAGGTACAGCAAGTAATCAGGAAGGCAAATGGAATGTTGGTCTTTATTGCAAGGGGGGATAGAGTATAAAAGCAGAGAAATCCTGCTACAATTGTATAGGGTATTGGTGAGGCCACACCTGCAGTACTGCATACTGTTTTGGTCTCCGTATTTAAGGAAGGATATACTTGCATTAGAAGCTGTTCAGAGAAGATTCACGAGGTTGATTTCGGAGATGAGGGAGTTGACTTATGAGGATAGGTTGAGCAGGTTGGGCCTATACACATTGGGGTTCAGAAGAATGAGAGGTGATCGTATTGAAACTTATAAGATAATGAGGGGGCTCGATAAAAGTGGATGCAGAAAGGATATTTCCACTCAAAGGGGAAAATAAAACTAGGGGACATAGTCTTAGAATAAGGGGTTGCCCATTTAAAACTGAGATGAGGAGGAATTTCTTCTCTCGGAAGGTTGTAAATCTATGGAATTCTCTGCCCCAGAGAGCTGTGGAGGCTAGGTCATTGAATATATTTAAGGGTGGAGATAGACAGATTTTTGAGCGATAAGGGAATAACTAGTTATGGGGAGCGGGCAGGGAAGTGGAGCTGAGTCCATGATAAGATCAGCCACGACATACTACTGCAGGGAGTAGCGCGTGCTGCTGCAGGAGGGCGACGGCTGACTGCAGTGCGGGCAGGTACAGCAGGAGCGGCGAAGGAGCGACAAGAGTCTGTAGATGGAAGTGACCGGGACCCAGGAGAGGCGTGAGTTTGGGGCTCAGAAGAGGCAAGGGCCCAGGGGCAGCACAGGCCAGCCCACATTGCGATAGGTCCGTGCAGCAGAGCTGGTCTTCAGTTGTCTTGGGTAATCCTTGCCACTGGACCAAGACCTGGCTCTGTCAAACCCGTGCGGTGGCTGGTGTGCAACGGCCACCACACGTTAAAAAAATCCACGCACAGGCATCTTCCACCATTCAAGATGTAGTTCGGGATCTGGAATATTAGGTCCTTCATTGAAACACCTGTGAACTCATCCTTTTTTGGCGTGGAACCAAGTCATCCTCATTTCGAGGGACTGCCTATGATGATGATAAGATCAGCCATGATCGCATTGAATGGCGGAACAGGCTCGAGGGGCTAAATGGCCTATTCCTGCTCCTATTTCTTATGTTCTTATGAATCCGGACACACAAGGTGGGAGCACAGCAAAGTAGCCAAGACGCGAAATGTAGGTTGCGCAGCGAAACGAGGCAACATTTTTTTTAGCAGCTTACGTTTTAACGAATGCAAAAAAAAGTGCATATAATTAATTCATCATTCATAGGCAGTCCCTCGAAATCGAGGAAGACTTGCTTCTACTCTAAAAGTAACCTCTCAGGTGACTGTACAGTCCAATATGGGAATTACAGTCTCTGTCACAGGTGGGACAGACAGTGGTTGAAAGAAAGGGTGGGTGGGGAGTCTGGTTTGCCACACGCTCCTTCCGCTGCCTGCACTTGGTTTCTGCATGCTCTCGGCGACAAGACTCGAGGTGCTCAGTGCCCTCCCGAATGCTCTTCCTCCACTTTGGGCGGTCTTTGGCCAGGAACTCTCAGGTGGGGATGTTGCACTTTATCAAGGAGGCTTTGAGGGTGTCCTTGAATCGTTTCCTCTGCCCACCTGGGGATTGCTTGCTGTGTAGGAGTTCTGACTAGAGCGCTTGCTTTGGGAGTTTTGTGTCGGGCATGCGGATGATGTGGCCTGCCCAACGGAGCTGGTCGAATGTGGTCAGTGCTTCGATGCTGGGGATGTTGGCCTGATCGAGATCATTGAAGTTGGTGCGTCTATCCTCCGCTTGTGTCTGTGCACATTCAGAGGCTGAACTCCAAGCCATCGTCAATATCTTCACCGAGGTGTACGAAAGCATGGGCCTTACACTAAACATCCGTAAGACAAAGGTCCTCCACCAACCTGACCCTGCCACACAGCACTGATCCCTGGTCAGCAAAATCCACGGCGCGGCCCTGGACAATGTGGACCACTTTCCGTACCTCGGGAGCCTACTATCCAAGGGCAGGCATCGACGACGAGCTCCAACACCGCCTCCAGTGTGCCAGCGCACAGTCTTCAGTCGCTTGAGGAGGAGAGTGTTTGAAGACCAGGCCCTCAAATCTGCCACCAAGCTCATGGTCTACAGGGCTGTAGTGATACCCGCCCTCCCATATGGCTCAGAGACGTAGACCATATACAGTAGACACCTCAAATCGCTGGGGAAATACCACCAACGCCGTCGCCGCAAGATCCTGCAAATCCCCTGGGAGGATAGACGCATATAATTAACGCGGATGTGACGTCACACTATTGAAGCGCATTCAGACACCTGACCCCCCCCCCCCCTCCACCCAGTCAATGAGGTTGCATCTGACCCCACCCACAGTATCTAGGATTAGCACCTTCTCCCCAGTGGCTGTTACTGAGCCCTCCCCACCACCTCTCCCTCACCCGCTATGGCTGCTGTGCTTCCAGGCACTTCTGGCACGGACAATCCAGCAGCACGAGCCTGGCCGGAGACTCAGAAACAACAACAGGCACATGTGCAGGAAGGTCGCCCAGTCGTGCATGCCCAGTGAGTCACTCTGGCCATTGTACCAATTGTTGTTTAATTTAGTCTCAGAGCTGCAAACTGACAGCTCATGGGGGTAGACTCACTGCCCAGGGGTACACTCCGGGGATGGGTTTTGTGAACTGGGGACTCTTCCGGTGAAGTGTTTGCCCGGCGGGCACAGTACCTCATCCGGGGACTGTCCCCAGAAAATGGGGCAAATGGTCACCCTACTTTAAATAAGCTATTGCATTGTGTTCAATGAGCATGAATGGCAAAAGAAACCTCAATTACTGACTCCTTCCACTGTTGAGAAAACAGCAGCTCAATGAAAATGCATTGCCACCCTCATGGCAGGTGGTTCATAAAAAACTGGATGTTGTTAGCACAGCGGGAGAGGCATCATTAACCTCTATGAAATATCTATGGGTTGAAAATATGCCTCTAGTAAGTGATTGGAATGACACTGTAAAATACAAATTCAGGATCATTGAGACTCACTGGCAATGCCCTTCTGACGTTTGACTGTGCCTGGAGGTCATCTTGCAACAGATGGTACACATCTGTTCCTTGCTCAGCTTGAGGCTTCTGAGGCACTGCTCCTCAAATGAGGCCCAGGTACTTTGTATGCCTTGTACTTGCAGATCTGTGAGATCTTTATTTGTGTCTTCAGCGTCACCTCAGTGCCATCTGCCATTCCTCATGTTCACCCGTCACCAGACGTGAGCTGAAGTAGCTCACGCTTCTGCAAACAATTTTCCCGTCCTATTGTCAATTAAATTCAAACTAGTCCACACTGTTTATTTTGTACTCCAAATAAAGCTTCCTTTTGGAATGCTGCTATTCATATGTCATGCTTTCGGGATTTTTTCACACATTTTCTACAGAAAGGATTTGGAAAAGAAAGTTACTTTTAAAGATGGTACAGGCAACTCGCGATTATCCGCACACGGATCCAATAGGAAACCGTTGTAACCAGATTTAAAATTTCGGCCCGGGAAGGCATTGGGTTTTAACTTTATAATGTTAATCACTCTAACGGAGAGATCATTTACCCGGCATAGCCCAATACCCGAGGGACTCGGATAATCGAGAGTTGCCTGTATTTTAAAGGAGATTGTACTCAAACAAATTTTTTAAAAAGCACTGAGACAACAGATGGTTAAGATGCTAATAATCTAAACTGTGCTGTTGTTTCCCCAAAGTCTGTAAATGATAAGCAATTTGCCATTTTCAATAATCAGTAACAATCTCATACTCATTGTGTTGGGGAGTCTCTGATCCTGGGTGCTGGGCAGGGGTGGTCTAGCAGACCTTCCATTTTACTGTAAACAGAGAATGATAAAAATAGAGACACAACAGTCTATCATGTTTTAAATAGAGACAAAAGACACAAGTATCCAGATGAATTCACAAGGCGTGGTATTGTTGCACCCCTGGATTATGTTACCATATAGCTAGATATAGGCACACCCCTAAACGTAAGATGCTCAGATCGCTTGCAGTAATGACTACTAATGTTGTACCTGAGAGAATATCTAAGGCAAGACCAGAAGCCTAAAATAGCCTACTTGAAATGAATGTTCCGCACACAATGCCTGTGAAGTGACAGTCACAGGAATTTGGATGGAAATCCCCCCAAATGGCAATTATAATCCTTTTAACAAGTTAAACAAATGTACAAATGCACTGGGCAGACATTGTGCTGAGAAGAATTTCGAGCATGGTGATACTGAGGAAAGAAATCAGTGCTATACTGCACAAATACAGTTATTGACAATTAGCATGTCATCATCATCATTATCATAGGCAGTCCCTCGAAATTGAGGAAGACTTGCTTCCACTTTAAAAGTGAGTTCTCAGGTGGCTGTACAGTCCAATGCAGGAATTACAGTCTCTGTCATAGGTGGGGAAGACAGTCGTTGAAGGAAAAGGTGGGTGGGGAGTCTGGTTTGCCGCACGCTCCTTCCGCCTGCCTGCGCTTGTTTTCTGCATGCTCTCGGCGAGACTTGAGGTGCTCAGCGCCCTCCCGAACGCTCTTCCGCCACTGAGGGCGATCTTTGGCCAGGGATTCTCAGGTGTCGGTGGGGATGTTACACTTTACCAAGGAGGCTTTGAGGGTGTCTTTGAAGCATTTCCTCTGCCAACCTGGGGCTCGCTTGCCGTGTAGGAGTTCCGAATAGAGCACTTGTTTAGGGAGTCTCGTGTTGGGCATGCGGACGCTGTGGCCTGCCTCAACGGAGCTGGTAGAGTGTGGTTAGTGCTTCGATGCTGGGGATGTTGGCCTGAGTGAGAACACTGACGTTGGTGTGTCTATCCTCCCAGTGGATTTGCAGGATCTTGAGGAGGCAGCGCTGGTGGTACTTCTCCTGACCTTTGAGGTGTCGACTGTATATAGTTCACATCTCTGAGCCATATAAGAGGGCAGGTATCACTACTGCCCTGTAGATTATATGCTTGGTGACAGATTTGAGGTCCTCGTTTTCAAACACTCTCTTCCTCTCTCTTATGCGATAAACATAACATACAGTGGGCCGGATTTTTCTGGAGCAATGGTGTTCCAGCAGAAAAGGACTTCCACCAACCCCTCTGTCTCCTCAGCACCACATTTTCCTGAATTGTTGATCATTACACATGCACAGCAAGCCCCCAATAGGATTCCTGCCACCAAGAGGGAGTTAGCCAATGCCACTGAGGAAAGTTTAGCACAAGAGGTGGTGAGGGGCCTTAAATGAGAGGAAGAGCACCTAAAGTTGGCAGGTGCTGAGGACTAGTGGGAGTCAAACTGAATGGAGAGGAGTCATCTACTAGGCCCTCTCTTTCCATTGTTCTACTTTCCGGGTATTAGCACGATTTTCTTGGGCCTACTGCCACTTTCCACCAGACGCTCCCAGGGATGGGCAGGTAGGAAATGGGATGGAGGAATGGGAGGCCAGACTTTGATTGCCAGTATTTACATGTGTTAGGTGAGGAATGGATGACCAGTAGTGGTCTTGGTGGAGGTGGTGCAAGGAAAATTGAGATTGGTAGGCCTCACGGCTCCATTTTCACACTATTTCTGCCACTTTCCTGTCTGATTTCAGATAGGATAGTAAGAAGAAAATTCAGCGTACTGTTTACTGAGTCAAAATATGTGTTTACACCTTTTCTTCTAGATCTACTGTATCACATTTGAGCATCAATGTTCTCATAAAGCATTCAAAAATGTAGGGTGGTATCAGAACTATCAATAGTTAGAAAATGTTAGGAGTAAGATTTACAATAACTAAGGGTTGCAGAGACATAAAAAAATAATTAATTATTGTTATTTGTTTGTTTTTCAGAGTCAAGGAGGTCAAAATAGGTTAAAGTTTTAACCTATTGGGTACGTTGGACCTCCAGAGCACTGCATCAGTAATAGAGAGTACATTTGTATCTGCAATTCCCATGAGTTGTGGGAGAGTCCGCCTGTTCTTATATAACTTCCAACAGCTGAAATCTTTCGCAAGGACACATATTTTGACTCAGTAAACAGTACGCTGAATTTTCTTCTTACTATCCCACCTGAAATCAGGCAGGAAAGTGGCAAAAATGGTGTGCAAATGGAGCAGTGAGGCCTACCAATCTCAAAGAGGAGAGAATATAATACCTTAAAAATGAAAGAACAATCACTACAATAATTACAGTAATTAATCTGCCAAATCAAAAATAGTAATCCCACGAACACATGGGGGCTGAAATTGGTCGAAGCCGATGGTCCACCTATTTCTCGGCGGTATGCCGGTGGTATGTCGTTTCATAGCGCCGGGTATCGCTGGGGTGGAGTGTGTGCGATTTTCATCACTTTTTTCTCGGCGGTATGCGGAGCTGAGTGCAGCCGGCGGTGTGCGGGCGGTGAGGCCTTTTCACTAGGGAATCTTCGGGTCCTGAGTTGTGCGCACGTGCATGCTGCTGCGAAACTCCACCCCCCTGAGAGGCACCGACGAGCGTCCACAGAGAGTGCCGGCCTGAGAGCACTGTGCGGCGGCCTGAGATCGTTGAGGAGGTGTGTACACTATTCCTTTGTACAAAATAGCACTTATTTATTTTGATTGGAGGTTTTATTTATATGTACTTTTAAATGAGGTTTAGTTTTTTTCTTCAGATGTTTTTTCAATATATATATATAGCAGGGAACTTACTAGGGAGCGGGGGAGATCGGTGCGGGAGGAGATCACTGGGGGGGGGTTGCGGGGAGATCGCTGCTGTGGGGGGGGATCGCTGCTGTGGGGGAGGAAGAGACTGGGGGGTGGGAGAGATGGGGGTGGGTGAGAGAGAACATTTTTATTTTACAGCTAAAGATGCCGACTGAAGATCGACTTAAAGCCACCTTTTCCAATGTGGTCTGCAGGGTCAGCGGTATGTCGGCGATAAGTGATCAATTTTGCAATTTTGGGTGGCATGTCGGTGGTGTGCATGGGCGGATGGAATGCATACTGCCTGGCGGTATGTCGCTGATGAATTTCCCGCCGGGCGGTATGTCGGTATTTTTTGATGAATTTTGCGATTTTGGGCGGTATGTCGGCGGCCCGCGGGCGGTATGCGATGGTATGTCCACCAATTTCGAGCCCATGGAAATCACAAAAGTTAGTATAAAGCTTACTGATGCATCTATCCTGATCCCCAATTCTATTTTGAAGGGTTAACATCTAAACCATCACCTTGTCTGCTTTGGCCACAGGTGCTGCCTGACCTGAGTCTTTCCTGCTTTTTCTTGTTTTGTTTCCCACTTCATTTAATTGTTTCTGAGTGTCTTCGTACAGGTGAAGGTGCTTGAGGTTTAAGCCAATCAACTTGTTCATTCCTGATATGTCTCAAATATTGTCACAGCTCATGCATTTGTCTCCATTTAACTTGATCCTACTGTCTTGTGCTCAACTCCTAGATAGCTAGGTTAGTGTCTTCTGTTGAACTATTTTCCTATGTATGCCATGTAAAGGTAATCAGATCTTTGGATGGTTGACGTTCACATTGGTGACACTGACCCAAAGCATCTTTTTGAAGTGCCAGTCTGGCACACTAGATTTTGACACAGGTGTTTCACACTTTCTAAAGACGCAAGTGTAATAAAGCTCTAATCTTTTTCCAGGTACTAACTAGCATCCAAATTATAGCTCCCTAGAGAAGAATGTTCTCAGAGGAGCATGGATGAACATATGGTTCTTTGTAAGACTGAGCATCCTGACCCTCTGTATTGTAATAGCTGATTCAAAAACAGGTGCCTTTCTTATCTTCAGGTTTTTGCGAAAGGACTTTACGGCTCCAAAATTCCATGGCCATCTGATCCAGTGGCGGAAGTGTGACGGAGTGGAACCCCAGCCTGCCCACAGGGTAGGCTGCCAACCCCATTTCAAATTGCAGGGACGGGGGTCATGTAGATGGTCAGTGCAGACTGTCAGCCCCTTTAAGGCTGCTTCAGTGTTGACTACCTCGTTCAGGTATTGTAAGGTGCCCTAAGGCCCTTCTTGACCAAAGATAAAAATGAAGTTCACTAGCTGAAGTGCTCTTGTAGAGAGCCGGCACGGGATCAACGGGCCAAATGGCCAGCTTCTGTACTGTAACCATTCTATGATTCTATGGGGTAGAAATTGCCCTCCGCCTGAAACGTGGCACACCCTCCATTTTTAAAGTTTTTGTCGATATTCGGCACTTTGAAGTTTTCTTCAGTTGAGGCAGACGTTGTGGCGGCTGAAGGTCGGACACCACGACCAGTTGTCAGCGCCGCACTGATGACGTCAGCGCAACGTGGCTGTGTCACGTTCCGCTGATGTGTAACAACGTCCCGCCCCTTCAGTTAAAGGGGAGGGCCATTGCGAGCTCTGCATATGTTTCACATAGGTTCACTGGGCCACCAGGGAGGGTTTCGACCAGGCCAGCGGCCTGGCACCCAAGAGGGGCTGCCAAGCTGCCTGTTGGCGGTCCGGCCGAACCCGGGGGCATAGTTGTCGGGCCGACCCGGTAGTCGGCTGGCGTTAAAAAATAAAATGGCATCGCCGGCAGCGGCACCTCCCCTTTAAGGGTGGCTGGGCTGCCGACCAACAAGAAGTGCACCGACACAAAAAGCTGTCGGGGGCACTGACCGGCGGCACCACTCCCACAGGGCAATTCCACAAATGGGCTATTTCCCACGGGGCAATTTTGGGAAGGGTCGCCGCCAGTTGATAAGGGGTTGCGCATGCACGCCACAGTGGAAAACGGGATGAGTGGTCCCCTACACCACTCCGACCCTGAGGAAGGGCAATGTTTAAAATGGCGACGCCTCCGCAGTGACTCAGCAGCCATTCTGCACCAACCCGTGGCTGCCGCTTTGAGGTGGCCACGGGCCTTATAGAGAGGGGCAATTTCGGCCCCTGTGATTCTACCAGTCTTCGGCTCCAAAAGGAGCCATTTTGCCTCAAAATATAAGGTAATTGATCTCTATCTAGGTGAGGTTTGGGGCCTTTCAAATTGCTCTAAAGACACTTGTGCTAGCTCTAAGCTGACAAGAGTTCCAATAAGGACCTGTAAGAGCGTAAACGTCAGAATCCCCAGGATAGCCTGAGAACATCCCCCACCCCACCAATACACACCATTGACAGGTGGGAGGACAGGCTGAAGATCCACCCATGGCACCATCTACCAAAAATGGCTGGAGCTGCAACCTGGTTCGATCTCATTTTTCAATCCTTTGATCAGAGATCCACCATGGTTGTACCAATGGCCAGACCAGAATTATGGGCCTAGGAAGGTGTATCCTAGGTAACACGCCACAAAATGGGATTGACCTGGCATTTCCCACTAGGGGAAGCATAGACCAGAAGCTAGGTACTCATGTTTGTCAAGAGTAATAGTTAGAGAGCAGTATTGGCAGAGGGATGGAAACTATTATTTGTTTACCTTTCAGCTGGTAAATAATCTGTAATGTAAGAGGATTCTAATAAGGAGTGTGTGGAAATGTTCCTTGATGATTCAATGGCCCAGAATTTGCTGGGGAAATAATGGTGAGTTCACAGTGTTCACTGTTATTAGTGCAAAGAAAACCCAGCAATTTGTGGCGACGAACAGATACCCCATGAGTTGCGAATCGGCACAAATTGCTGGACGATTTGAGCTGCTCCACTATTAGCCTCGCAAAAACGGGATCCCGCTGTCAATCTCTCCATGAGTTTCAAGAAATTACTGGATCTGTGCTGTGAATAGGAATTAAACTTGCCGCAGAAAATTAGGGCTGGTGTTTCATGATGTAAGCTCCCTTTTAATGATGATATTTATGTTCCTGCGATACCACTCAACCTCAGTGGCCCAGAAAAGGAACAATTCAAACTGTGGACTCCTGCTGGTAGTACATTTTTCCTAGAGGTGGCCCAACAGTTGAATAGCTAGCAAGCATTCATTGTAAAGACTCATACATGGCTGCATGGGGAGCGACTGAAGGACAATTGGCACCCATGGAACTGTATCACAGTTGGGAGTCAAACAGCTTCAGGAGTGGAATGGAGAGAATTGCCAAAGGGAACACTGGTGCATTTTGTCAGCTGTACTCTGTACTGCTCGGACACAGAGGGGACTTCCCCTTATTTCAACATAGCTAATGCACTCCCAGCATAACCTGTGTCATGCACAGGGAGCGCAGAGGCTGGGATTTCCTGGGCAGGGGAAAAAATATGCTGCTGCAGGTTCATGGAGTGGAGCCTGAACTACCTATTGGTGACATAGTTTGAAATTAGCTGTTTTCTACTTTGTACTGTGCTGAGCTGAAGTAAGAGACTGCTAATGTCCAGGGTCAAGCAGGACAAAGTGCGTAAGTCAAAGTCCAGCAGTAAAATAGCAATCAGACAAAAGACAACAAATAAATAAATACGCAATCTTAAGAAACAAGCAATGATACAATGCCAAGAAACCAAAAACAGCAAATAAACAGTACTAATTTCAGTAGAACAGCCCAGTATCCCTGCAATCCAACTTTGTAATTAACAAAATCCATAAACGTCAAGGTAGACAGGCATCGATCAGTAGCAACACGTTAAGCACAGTCGAGGACAGCCTCCATCAGTTGCTAACTAAATCAGGAATGTTTCGCCCACTAGGAGAGCTCCATTGTTCTAAGCCTGTCAAGAAGCATAAAGTCAGCAGACCAGGTACATTTAAAGAGGGGTGAAGAAATTACATGGACCTCTATATCTTAAACAACAACAACAACTGGCAGGAATGTTGTAAAATATCCCAAGGTGCTTCGCAGGAGCGTTATCAGATAAAAAGGCAGAAGCAAAGCTAAAGGCAAAGCACCAGAAAGAAATCAAGATCTAAGAGAATAGCGGTTGCAGTAGATATAATGGGCCCAAGTTTCCACATGATTTGCGCCTGATTTTTAGGAGCAACTGGTGGAGAACGGACTATCTTAGAAATCGCAATTCTCCACATTTTTTTTTCTGCAGTTCTAGTCAGGTAGAACAGTTCTACTTTGGAACAGAATTTTTTCTTCACAGGGGGGCGTGTCCGGCCACTGACACCTGATTTCAAAGTTTCCACAGTGAAAACGTACTCCAAACTAACTTAGAATGGAGCAAGTGAAGATTTTTGTAGAACTGAAAAAACCTGTACTACACATTAAAAAATCAGGCACAAGTTTCAAATTAGGCATCCAGAACGAGGTGGGGGGGGGGAGGGGGCGGAAGGGAAGTCATTAAATTCTACAATAAATCCTTATTTATACTTATACAAATATTAAACAAATAAATCCAACCTGAATAAACATTTATAAGCAAAGAAAAGATTAAATAAACCATCTTCCTACCTGTGTGAAAGTGCTTCAGCCAGCCTCACAAGTTTGTCCGTTCGTTCCCGACGGCAGGGGGGGAGGAGGAAGCCGTTCCAGACGGCGGGAGGGAGGGAGGGAGGAAGTGCGGGCCCGATCGACCGACCGCCCACCCGCCCGAACGCAGCGGGGGGGGGGGGGAGGAAGACGTTCCAGACGGTGGGAGGGAGGGAGGGAGGGCCCGCCCGCCCGAACGCAGCGGGGGGTGGGGGAGGAAGACGTTCCAGACGGCGGGAGAGAAGGAGACAGTGAGAAGGCTGCAGGAAGCCTCAGTGCTGATGTGCTGGTGGCAATGTGCTTTTATTTAAAAATGTTCAAAAATTAAACAGCTACAAAGAACTACAAAAATGGCCGCGTGCCAATGTTTCCTTCACACTGCGCATGCGCGAACGCTCCAACGCGCACGCGCAGGGTTGCCAGCAGGAAAAAAACTAATTTAAATAGTACCCGCCCCCTCCCACTTACAAAATCGGCGCGAGTGTAGGCTCCGCCCCCCTGGGCGCCGCGCCAAATAGACAAGGAGCTGCAGAACGCTCCAGAATCGCGAGTTTCTTTTCCGGTGATATTTTAGTCGCGAAAAACGGGCGCCCAGCTCGGAGGGGCGCCCGTTTTTTTATCGTGTGGAAACTTGGGCCCATTAAATCATCATCATTGGCAGTCCCTCGGAGTCGAGGATGATTTATAATAAATATATAATAAAAGTAGTGTATTGAGAGGGAGAAACAAATGAGTGATCAAAGGGAACAAAAGATTGGAGTAAATTCATACTGGCTGCACCTGTGAATATTAACTAAAAAGAGGATAACCAGAAATGATAGGGTAGTAATGGGCACGCATATAAGCGAAGCAAAAAGGGGTTCAACGAGACAAGTAAGATTGATGGAGGAACATGAGAGAAATAAAAGTAAGTTGGAGGTGAAGGTGTACTTGCTATGGGTTGTTTACAAAGGAAAAAGCCAGGTTGAATAGATCAGCTAAAAGATGTGAACACTGTCTATTGATTACCAAGCTTAAATAAAGAATAAAAAGTAAAATACTGCAGATGCTGGAGATCTGAAATCAAACAGAAAATACAGGAAATACTCAGCAGGTCAGGCAGCATCTGTGGAGAGAGAAACTGAGTTAACATTTCAGGTCAATGACCTTTCATCAGAACTGGATAAAAGAAAATACCGTCAAAAAAAAGAGCAGAATTTCTTCAAGGTGGGCATCACAGGAAGAGAAGTGGCAGTGCATTCAACAATGAAGTAAAATTCAAAGTACTGCAAATTCTGGAAGACAAATGAAAAACACTCAGTTCTAATGAAAGGCCATTGACCTGAAACGTTAACCCTGTGGGCTAGAAATTCGGTGGGTTAGCTCCTCCTGTTAGCGCCCAGGGGCGGTAACGGGTGCGAAGGGGTTAGCGACTGGGCGAGGCGAATGCAGCGATGCCTGGGAATTTCAGTGACAATTTAGCGCAGGCGCTAACTCATGGGGCTCAATTTTCCCCAATGCCGTTTTTTGGCGTGTTGTAAGAGTTACGCCACTCCAAACAAAACCCAGCAAGTTTCCCCGTTCTATTTTCAGCAGTCTGTCCTTTAGCTTCGGTGGGTGGAGCCTAACGCCTGCGCTGAAATAAATGATGCACCCCCTTCTGCACATGCGCGAAAAAAAGGATGTTTTGACGTGACTGCTATGGGCGCACATGCCCAGTGCAGCTCCTGGTCTGCATTCGGCCATTTTTAAAGAGCTAATAGTGTGTGAGAACTTTAATTCTCATTGGAAAAATCGGAGCTGCAATACAATATGCAACGCGGCTCAAGGACCAAGAGTTTCTTATAGGATGAATTGGAGGCACTGGTTATTGTAATTGAGGCCAGATGGCACGAGCTGGACACCAGAAGAGGTCACATAAAAGTTTCACCAAAAGAAATGAAGAAACGCTGGAACCAACTTGCAGAAGATTACTGTGCAATGGTGACCACCCCAAGATCTGGAGGCCAGTGTAAAAAGAAGTGGCAGGACCTTGGTCAAGTAGTTAGTGTAAGTAATATTTTCATTTATTCAATGGAAGTGCAATTGTAAATATGACCATCTCCACCCAGCAGAACGACACCCTGTCTAAAAAGTTATATTTTCATCTTTGCAGAGGAAGGTGGCACACAAAAAAGGAAAAGAACTCGAATAGGAGAAGACCTGGCAAATCTGCACCCTTGGAAGAGAGGGTCACTGCTTTGATGGATCCTGCCTGGGAAAAAGCAACCACCACTGCACAAGCTGGGCCCACACTCGAGGGAGAGGGTAAGTCCTGCAAATTCCACAGTCTGGCTTTGCTAAATGTTAAGTACTGCGCGGTCTAGCCATGCTTCGGTTCATGGGGATGTCTCTGTCAGCAACGTTTCAGTTGATGCAATGTGCTGTCATTCATTGTGGTCCTTCAAATGAGCCTGCTGACTGTGCTGTGTGAGCCTCATGCCATTCTGCCCCCTCCTCTGCTGCTAACCATTTGTTTGTTCTGTTATATTTTGCAGAACTTGAGGCCAACCCTGACAAGGCTGAAGCTGATGTAGAAGAAGATTCAGATGCGGACGAGCCTGAAGAGGAGAACATCTTCCAATCCCACCTTCCAGAGCAAGAGCATGGGGGTGAGGGGAAGGAGGAGGAGGATGGAATGGATGAAGTCCCCACTGTTGTACTCACTCTGGAGGAGGTGCAGGTGCTGCGCATTGAGGTGCCAGGCCCTTTCCTGAGTGGTACGAACGATGGGACATTCCATGGTTTCTCACAGTCCGAGGCTGGAGATTAGAGTGGGGTGCAGCGAGGCACACCCAGGGTGAGGAGGGGAAGGAGAGCTCGACAGCGCTCTCCTGAGGTGCAGGATCTAACAGATGTGGATCAAATGCTGGCAATGAGTGCGGAAAGCATTGACCTTACATGATCACTCCTGGACACCATCAGTGGGGTGGGTGATGTGGTATCGGGACTGTCGGGAGAAGTAACAACGCTCTCACGA
Organism: Pristiophorus japonicus; assembly: GCF_044704955.1. Lineage (NCBI taxonomy): Eukaryota > Metazoa > Chordata > Chondrichthyes > Pristiophoridae > Pristiophorus > Pristiophorus japonicus. The sequence goes on from NC_091988.1 coordinate 140,026,380, forward strand.
GAAATGGGAACACTGTCCGGGCACATGAGGGAGGGAATGTCGCAGGTAACTGATACACTGTCGGTGAACATGAGGGACGGAATGTCGCAGGTAGCTGATACACTGTCAGTGAACATGAGGGAGGGAATGTCGCAGGTAGCTGATACACTGTCAGTGAACATGAGGGAGGGAATGTCGCAGGTAACTGATACACTGTCAGTGAACATGAGGGAGGGAATGTCGCAGGTAGCTAATACACTGTCAGTGAACATGAGGGAGGAAATGTCGCAGGTAGCTAATACACTGTCAGTGAACATGAGGGAGGGAATGTCGCAGGTAGCTGATACACTGTCGGCGAACCCGAAGGAGGGAATGTCGCAGGTAGCTGATGCGCTGTCAGTGAACATGAGGGAGCGAATGTTGCAGGTAGTTGAAACACTGTCGGTGAACATCAGGGAGGGAATGTCGGAATTAGCTGTTGCAATAAGGGAACACGCCCACACCATGTGGCCATTGACGGAATCATCTGACACTCCCACTCCAATCCCTAGACCAGCCTCTGAAGAGGTCCAAGCCGGGCCTTCCACATTATCGCCTGCACACGCCCCCCCCCATTAATAAGTGCGCATTACCCGAGGTGTTCGAAAGAATAAGGTTGGTACCAACCCGAGAAACGCTGCGCCATCGCCTGCAGGCAGGGGTGAAGTCACGAGGACCAAGCGCAGCGGGCGGTCTTAGAATAAGGTGGAGGCGGGATGGGTGCAGCCTTTCTTTGCTGCTGTTGTTGTTGTTATTATTATTGTTGTTACTGTTGTAACTGTTTTCAATTTAAAAGTTTTTTGTAAGTTATGTAAATTTACAAGTTTAAAATTAGGAAGTGATCTTAAAGTTTTTAAGTGACCTTAGAGTTTGTAAGTGATCTTAACTGAAAACTTTCAAGTTTGATACAAGAATATTTTTATTAAAGTTAAGTTAAGTACAAACAACTGTTTGTTAAACTTTTGAATAAAATATATTTTAAATTATAATGGAATCATTTCTATTATTTGTTCCATTATTAACACTACTTTTTAAAGTAAAGAAGAATGATTTCCATTATTTGTTCCATTAACACAACACAACATTACGGAACAGGTCCAAACAGTAAACATGGTCCATTTGGAATAGTTGCCGCTGAGCCTTCAGGCAGCAAAGCGTTCACGGATGAGCTGCTGGCACAAGGCTCGAGCAATCGTTAAAGGGGCACGATGGCCCACCCTCCTCCGCCATCGTGCTCTGAGTTTAGGTAGTTGCATGGCTTCCTCCTCCTCCTCCTCGTCATCTGCATCTGCATCTTCCTCATCATTATCATCAGCCAATCTCACCTCCTATGGGTCTTCTGCTACCAGCTGCTGCTGCCTCATGATGGCTAAGTTATGCAGCATGTAGCATCATCATCATAGGCAGTCCCTCGGAATCAAGGAAGACTTGCTTCCACTCTTGAAGTGAGTTCTTTGGTGGCTGAACAGTCGAATACAAGAGCCACAGACTATGTCACAGGTGGGACAGACAGTCATTGAGGGAAGAGGTGGGTGGGACTGGTTTGCCGCATGCTCCTTCCGCTGTCTGCGCTTGACCTCTGCACGCTCTTGGCGTTGAAACTCAAAGTGCTCAACACCCTCCCGGATGCACTTTCTCCACTTAGGGCGATCTTTGGCCAGGGACTCCCAGTGTCAGTGGTGATGTCGCACTTTATCAGAGAGGCTTTGAGGGTGTCCTTGTAATGTTTCCGCTGCCCACCTTTGGCTCGTTTGCCGTGAGGGAGCTCCACATAGAGCACTTGCTTTGGGAGTCTCGTGTCTGGCATGCGAACTATGTGGCCTGCCCAGCGAAGCTGATCGAGTATAATCAGCGCTTCAATGCTGGGGATGTTAGCCTGGACGAGGATTTTCAGGATCTTGCGGAGACATCGTTGGTGATAGATCTCCAGCGCACAACAGTTAACTGACTGACAATCTCAGGGGAGTATTGCAAGTAGCCTCCGGAATAGTCCAGGCATCGGAAACGCTATTTCAAGATGCCAATAGTCCTCTCTATTAAGCGTTGCAATGTACGACATGTTGTATTCCCGGTCAGCTTCTGTCTGTGTTACACGTAGGAGCGTCATGAGCCAGGTGGTGAGGTCGTACCCTTTGTCTCCCAGCAGTCAGCTCTGCCCTTCTGGTTGCTGCTGAAACATGGCAGATGTAGCGCTCTCACGTAGGATAAACGCATCATGGGTGCTCTCATGGTATCTCGCATCAACTGACATGATGCGATGCATGTCGTCACACATGAGCTGCACATTAACCTGTACATCTCGGAATGCTCCAATGTTGTTTGCCAGCTGATGTGGGTACAATCAATGCAGCCCTGTATCTTTGGGAAGCCAGTAATCCTGGAGAAGCCCACAGCCCTTTTACACATTGCCAGGGCGGTCATGGGGAACTATATAAGAACATAAGAACATAAGAAATAGGGACAGCAGTAGGCCATACGGCCCCTCGAGCCTGCTCCGCCATTCAATAAGATCATGGCTGATCTGATCATGGACTCCGCTCCACCTCCCCGCCCAATCCTCATAACCCTTTATCCCCTTATCGTTTAAGAAACTATCTATTTCTGTCTTAAATTTATTCAATGTCCCAGCTTCCACAGCTCTCTGAGGCAGTGAATTCCACAGATTTACAACCCTCAGAGAAGAAATTTCTCCTCATCTCAGTTTTAAATGGACAGCCCCTTATTCTAAGATCATGTCCTCTAGTTCTAGTCTCCCCCATCAGTGGAAACATGCTCTCTGCATCCACCTTGTCAAGCCCCCTCATAATCTTATACGTTTCGATAAGATCACCTCTCATTCTTCTGAATTCCAATGAGTAGGCTGGGATGGATTGGCGAATGATACTTAAGTGGTTGACTGTGGATGGGCAATGGCAGACATTTAGAGACCGCATGGATGAACTACAACAATTGTACATTCCTGTCTGGCATAAAAATTAAAAAGGGAAGGTGGCTCAACCGTGGCTATCAAGGGAAATCAGGGATAGTATTAAAGCCAAGGAAGTGGCATACAAATTGGCCAGAAATAGCAGCGAACCTGGGGACTGGGAGAAATTTAGAACTCAGCAGAGGAGGACAAAGGGTTTGATTAGGGCAGGGAAAATGGAGTATGAGAAGAAGCTTGCAGGGAACATTAAGACGGATTGCAAAAGTTTCTATAGATATGTAAAGAGAAAAAGGTTAGTAAAGACAAACGTAGGTCCCCTGCAGTCAGAATCAGGGGAAGTCATAACGGGGAACAAAGAAATGGCGGACCAATTGAACAAGTACTTTGGTTCGGTATTCACGAAGGAGGACACGAACAACCTTCCGGTTATAAAAGAGGTCAGGGGGTTTAGTAAGGAGGAGGAACTGAGGGAAATCCTTATTAGCCGGGAAATTGTGTTGGGGAAATTGATGGGATTGAAGGCCGATAAATCCCCAGGGCCTGATGGACTGCATCCCAGAGTACTTAAGGAGGTGGCCTTGGAAATAGTGGATGCGTTGACAGTCATTTTCCAACATTCCATTGACTCTGGATCAGTTCCTATGGAGTGGAGGGTAGCCAATGTAACCCCACTTTTTAAAAAAGGAGGAGAGAGAAAACAGGGAATTATAGACCGGTCAGCCTGACATCGGTAGTGGGTAAAATGATGGAATCAATTATTAAGGATGTCATAGCAGTGCATTTGGAAAGAGGTGACATGATAGTTCCAAGTCAGCATGGATTTGTGAAAGGGAAATCATGCTTGACAAATCTTCTGGAATTTTTTGAGGATGTTTCCAGTAGAGTGGATAAGGGAGAACCAGTTGATGTGGTATATTTGGACTTTCAGAAGGCTTTCGACAAGGTCCCACACAAGAGATTGATGTGCAAAGTTAGAGCACATGGGATTGGGGGTAGTGTACTGACATGGATTGAGAACTGGTTGTCAGACAGGAAGCAAAGAGTAGGAGTAAATGGGTACTTTTCAGAATGGCAGGCAGTGACTAATGGGGTACCGCAAGGTTCTGTGCTGGGGCCCCAGCTGTTTACACTGTACATTAATGATTTAGATGAGGGGATTAAATGTAGTATCTCCAAATTTGCGGATGACACTAAGTTGGGTGGCAGTGTGAGCTGCGAGGAGGATGCTGTGAGGCTGCAGAGCGACTTGGATAGGTTAGGTGAGTGGGCAAATGCATGGCAGATGAAGTATAATGTGGATAAATGTGAGGTTATCCACTTTGGTGGTAAAAACAGAGAGACAGACTATTATCTGAATGGAGACAGATTAGGAAAAGGGGAGGTGCAAAGAGACCTGGGTGTCATGGTACATCAGTCATTGAAGGTTGGCATGCAGGTGCAGCAGGCGGTTAAGAAAGCAAATGGCATGTTGGCCTTCATAGCAAGGGGATTTGAGTACAGGGGCAGGGAGGTGTTGCTACAGTTGTACAGGGCATTGGTGAGGCCACACCTGGATATTGTGTACAGTTTTGGTCTCCTAACCTGAGGAAGGACATTCTTGCTATTGAGGGAGTGCAGCGAAGGTTCACCAGACTGATTCCCGGGATGGCGGGACTGACCTATCAAGAAAGACTGGATCAACTGGGCTTGTATTCACTGGAGTTCAGAAGAATGAGAGGGGACCTCATAGAAACATTTAAAATTCTGACGGGGTTAGACAGGTTAGATGCAGGAAGAATGTTCCCAATGTTGGGGAAGTCCAGAACCAGAGGTCACAGTCTAAGGATAAGGGGTAAGCAATTTAGGACCGAGATGCGGAGGAACTTCTTCACCCAGAGAGTGGTGAACCTGTGGAATTCTCTACCACAGAAAGTTGTTGAGGCCAATTCACTAAATATATTCAAAAAGGAGTTAGATGAGGTCCTTACTACTAGGGGGATCAAGGGGTATGGCGAGAAAGCAGGAATGGGGTACTGAAGTTGAATGTTCAGCCATGAACTCATTGAATGGCGGTGCAGGCTAGAAGGGCCGAATGGCCTACTCCTGCACCTATTTTCTATTTTCTATTTTCTAGAGGCCCAAGCTGCTCAACCTTTCCTCATAAGTCAACACCCTCATTTCTGGAATCAACCTAATGAACCTTCTCTGAACTGCCTCTAAAGCAAGTATATCCTTTCGTAAATATGGAAACCAAAACTGCAGTATTCCAGGTGTGGCCTCACCAATACCCTGTATAATTGTAGCAAGACTTCCCTACTTTTATACTCCATCCCCTTTGCAATAAAGGCCAAGATTCCATTGGCCATCCTGATCACTTGCTGTACCTGCATACTATCCTTTTGTGTTTCATGCACAAGTACCTCCAGGTCCCGCTGTACAGCAGCACTTTGCAAACTTTCTCCATTTAAACAATAATTTGCTCTTTGATTTTTTTTCTACCAAAGTGCATAACCTCACACTTTCCAACATTATACTCCATCTGCCAAATTTTTGCCCATTCACTTAACCTGTCTATGTCCTTTTGCAACATAGTTGATGGCAAGCGCAAGTCACAAAATGAGTACTATGACCGTAATTCGAGGAGGAGATGTATAGAAATAAATGATCCTGTATTTGTCCTCAATCACGCCATGGGGCCCAAATGGCTTGAGGGCACTGTAATTGACAAAGAGGGGAATAGCGTCATCATGGTAAAACTCAACAATGGTCAGATATGCCGTAAGCATCTGGACCAAGTTAAAAAAAAGGTTCAGCATCAACAGGGAGGAACCTGAAGAAGACCATGAGATGGAGCTCACAACACCGCCAGTGAATGAGCAACAAGAGCAATCAGAAGAATGAACAGTCCCTGCGGTCAGCCCGGGCAGGCCAGAAGCACCACAGGTGACAGACACTCACGTCAGTGTCCAACAACCAGAGCCCCAACTGCGGCGCTCCACAAGGGAGCGTAGACCACCTGAAAGACTAAACCTATGATCCCAATAAGACTTTGGGAGGGGAGGTGATGTCATGTATGTAACCACAATGTAACACCACTGTATTACTGTATGCACTCAACCTAGCTGCACACCTTGACCACAAGGGGTGAACTTGTGGGAGACACTCCTTACCTGATCACACAGGTATAAAAAGGGAGGTCCCACGCAGGTCATCGTCTTTGGAATCCTGTGAATAAAGAGTTAAGGTCACAGAGTGACCTTGTCCCCAGAATGTACCTCGTGTGGTTTCATACTGTAGAGTAAGGACTTTACACATTTACCTAACCTGTCCAAGTAACCCTGCAGCCTCTTACCTTCCTCCTCATAGCTCACACTGCCACCCAGCTTCGTGTCATCTGCATATTGCCTTCAATTCCTTCATCTAAATCATTAATGTATATTGTAAATAGCTGGGGTCCCAGCACTGAACTTTGCGGCACCCCACTAGTCATACCATCGAAGTTTCCTTTATTTAAATTCAGGACCCTAGTCTCTGAGTTAACTGTGTCGTTCTCTATCTTAATGAAGAATTCTACCATATTATTATGGTCACTCTTCCCCAAGGGGCCAAGCACGACCAGATTGCTAATGAATCCTCTCTTGTTACACAAGATCCAGTCTAGGATGGCCTGCTCTCTAGTTGGTTCCTCGACATATTGGTCTAGAAAACCATCCCTTATACACTCCAGAAAATTCTCCTCCACAGTATTGAATATCGAAAGCGGGGTGGTGTTGGGGAGGGGTTAAACTAATACGGCAGGGGGATGGGAACCTATGCAGGGAGGCGGAGGGAAGGAAAAAGGGAGCAGAAGCAAAAGGTAGGAAGGAGAAAAGCAAGAGTGGAGGGCAGAGAAATCAAGGGCAAAAACCAAAAAGAGCCATATTACAACATAATTCTAAAAGGACAAAGAGTGTTAAAAAAATAAGCCTGAAGGCTCTGAGTCTCAATGTGAGGAGTATTCGTAATAAGGTGGACGAATTAACTGCGCAGATAGCTGTTAACGGATATGATGTAATTGGGATTATGGAGACATGGCTCCAGGGTAAGCAAGGCTGGTAACTCAACATCCAAGGGTATTCAATATTCAGGAAGGATAGACAGGAATGAAAAGGAGGTTGGATAGCGTTACTGGTTAAAGAGGAGGTTAATGCAATAGTAAGGAAGGACATTAGCTTGGATGATGTGGAATCTATATTGGTAGAGCTGTGAAACACCAAAGGGCAGAAAACGTTAGTTGGGGTTGTGTACAGACTACCAAACAGTAGTAGGGGGATTGGGGATGGCATCAAACAGGAAATTAGGGACACGTGCAATAAGATACAGCAGTTATCATGGGTGACTTTAACCTACATATAGATTGGGCTAACCAAACTGAATATCGCTGGAGGAGAGAATGATTAGTGCCTGGTGCTACTTTTGCAACTTTTCAAAATTTAGCGCCCTGGTATTTTCTAGCCCATGGGGCTGAAATTCATCACTTACCGCCCGCTGCCACCAACTGTCACCCACTGCTGCCGACATTCCTCTGGAAGATCTGCCCAGAGCTACTTTCGGGATGGCCCGGAGCGGGCTGGAGCGGCGGGAGGGGAGAGCCACCGGGAACCACTCGCTGACATCAGCGGACGGCCAAGTGGCGCAACTGAGCTCCCGCCCGCCGAGCTTCCAGATTCCTGCGGGCGGGAGTCGGTGGCAGAACGGGGGTGAATCATTGGCTGCCGGCTGGTCTGTCCCTGATGGTATGAATAACCTGAAAAAACGGTAAGTAAACATTTTCATATTTTTTTCAACAGCGACTTACCTGGATGGAGTTTTCTGAAGGTCTTTGGATACTTAAACATTTTTTTTACTATTGTTTTTTTTCCAGTCTTCGACCTTCCATGGGCCCCAATCCATCCTCAGTGGCACTTGGACAGCAAGCGCCTCTGCCGCTGAGGATGAGAGCTCCCGCCCACTGCCGCCCAGATTGGTGACGTCCATTTGCTGCCCGCCGACCTTCGAAGGACCTCGGCCATGAATATTCCGCCCAAAGTGCCATCTGGTACCTCAGCGGCCATCAGTGGCACTTTGGGCGGCACTTAGGCGGGCAGAGGCCTTGATAAAAATCGTCCCCAAATGATTCTCTTTTCACAGATGCTGCCTGATCTGCTGAGCATTTCTGATTTTATTAAAGAGTTGCGAATTTAGAAAGGAAGGTACAGGAATTTATGAGGACATACAGAAGTGAAAGGATTATTGAGTGCAAATAAATATTATTATTCTCGATAAGAAAATCACCACAGGTCAGAGGAGATTCCAGGATATCATTACACCTTGAGAATGAACCATCAGGGATTGGAAATTGTGACAACCAGGGACAAGGTTGCCATGTTTCAGAGAAAAGTGCTGAGGGAAGTGGATGGATTCAGATTGGTGAAACCTTAAAAAATAAAGGACATTTCTACAAATTTTACTGATTCCAGCATGAATTACCTTATTTCTGGCAGGGTCTGGGGCCTCAAGGGGGGCTCAGCTTTCTGCTGGAGTGAATTCCACTGAGGTCTTTTAAGGTCAGAAAGAGTGGAAATCCTGGGATACGCGTGAATTCTCCTGTCACGTCCCCTTGACACAGAAGGAGAGTGGGTAGGAGGTCCACCCAACCCTGGCGGAATCCTGCACAACATGGTTCTGGCCCAATTTCTGGTCCCTTGACTGGACATCAGCCCCAGCTGCACCCTTGGCAGAACCAGAATTTTGGGCCCTATATCTTTTGCAATAAGTCCTTATGCATGTACCTTTACTTACATGAATAAGATGACATACACACTGGCAAATAGCTTAGATGCATTTAAGGGGGAGCTCAATAAGTATATGAATGAGAGAAGAATATATTGATAGGGTTAGACAAAGTCAAGTGAGAGGAGGCTAATGTGGTGTATGAACACCGGCATGGACCTGTTGGGTCAAATGGCCTGTTTCCGTGGTCTAAAATTCTATATCATTCATTATAATTCTATATAAATGCTAATAGGTGGGTCAACTTTTATATTATGACGAGAATGATATATAGAGGTGATTTTGGACTCGACCACCCTGTTTTTCTGTGGGAACAGAACAGTAGTGAGACCAAATTAGATTTATTTAAAATTCCGCTGTCTTCCCACCCACTGCCATTTTAATTCGAGACTCGAAATAGGTGGCCAGATCTCCCGCCAGAAATCGGATTATTACAATATTCAAATTGGGGTCCTATGATCTACATAGGACTCCATTGCCTCTTTCATCAGTAAACGTGCAGTACCCAGCGCTGCGAAAGCCCTGCCCACTGAGATCGTGTAGAACTGCCATGATCTCATTGAATGGCGGAGTAGGTTGAGGGCCATATGGCCTACTCCTGCTCCTGTTTCTTATGTTCTTAACGTGGCCAAGCCAGCATCCCTTAAAGGGATTGCTGGAGGTTGCTCACAAAACATTTGCTAGATGGGTTTTGCAGCATCTTTTGAGGCCAGAATGAGCACAGTTACTCTTCCTATGTTACTCCACAAAAATATTCCCAACCCTTCCCTTACCTTCTGCTGCTGCCTCCAACCTGATTGGCATGGTCCCCATCCCTCTGTTAGCTTGGATCTGTGGCTTGATCATCAGATTTCCTCTCCCTCGCCCTGAATGCTGTAGGCCTCTAGTGAGCGCCATCGGGCGGTTTTTGGGCTCGCTCCGACCACCGACCACCTAATGTAAGCTTCACTTGAAAATCACCCCCATGATGCCACATGTAATGCTACACAGTGTATTATATTTTCAAAAGACAACTTTTCTTGTATAAAAGCAACGATCTTTAACTTTGTCAAATATTTAGAGATTCATCATTCCAGTTTAGTCATTTTTGTTACCAACTCGCAACTGTGGACATGTTAATTATTTCAATAAAGTCATTATGCTTTACTGGTTATGCAGATGTAGATTTTAATCCTCATTTGGGAACTTCCATTTGTAAGCCAACAAGCTCCAGTAGATTTGTTTGTTCATCTTTTATACCAAGCCTGGCATCATTTCTCCTTGTAACTGACAGTAAAACAGAGAATGACCAATGATATTTGTCCAGCTAATTGTTAGAATGTATAAAATTCTTGTAGGAAAATGTGAAAAATACTCTTGTGCAGAGAATTAGCCTAGACGGTGGTAGATTTTTATCTAAGCATGGCAATGTACAATGTCAAGGTCAAATATTTTTGGCAGCCTATTACTAATATAGCGAATCAGCATGAAATGATAATAAAGAATATATATATACATATAGAGCACAGTACAATGTTATGCAGTACACAGTACTGAAAAGGTTAATGGAATTATATTCTCCATCGTAAATACTTCAACAACAGGATTCTGGGCTGGCTATAGCACTTGAAAGTGGCTTTTTAATATATAATATATATAATATATAAGCTTTAATCCAATGGTCAACAATTTTCATTTTGATAAATAAATAAAATATTCTGTGAATGTGAAATATTTCACAAAATAATTCATTGTCTTAAAATGATAATTTGTAATGTCAAATGAGCTGAAAAAGCTGTTATTTGGAATGTGCAATTGGTGGGGGAGTTTTGAGGTGTACTACCCAATTCAAATAACTTAAAAAATACATTTTAAAACTGGGAGTTTTTTGATAATTAGCAAATTAATATTCATTGTGCAGAGAAAGAGGCAGTGCAGCAGTGACATCAAAGGACCATCAGAGCCACTCAGATTTAGTGTCTCTAACAGGTTACCCTCTCCTCTTCCCCTTCTGCAGTTTCCACACCACTGAGTCAGTGCCTTATTCAGACATCTGTCTCCACACCACTGCAGCACAGACCCATCTCATTCCTGCTGCTTGAGCCTCTACATCCTACGCCATCATGTCCAGCACTGTAGCCGGTATGTAAAGGCAATTAAAATATATATTGTTTTTAAAAAAGATTTTGCTTGTTAAGTTAATTTTGGGTAGAGCAAAAGGCAATGTTGTTGCAAATGCTGTCAGCATTTCATTTGTCAAGGGTAGATCTGAATGCAGTGTGAGATGCATATGCTGAATGCTAGTTCTGTTGATTTCTTTCAGTGAATATTTAAAAACCCTGTATTTTTATTTAATTGAAAGTACATGTTGTAATTTAAAATTATAATGTATATGTGACTGCTAATACACCAGAACTGTATTGTTTAAATCAATGGAAGCAGAAGGGATATCATCAGCAATTTTTTCAGTATTTGACAAGCAGTGTGAGGCAAATATGACTTAATGCAGAAGGTTCCACCCAGCAGCCATATTTCTTTCGTGGGTGGACTGTACATTGTAAAGCTACTATGTGTCTATGCAGCCTGAGGCAGGGTATGGGAGGAAATTGCCTTTTGAATACATTGGTCAGAAATAGCATTGACAGCAAGCACAGTGGGAGACAGAAGCCTGCGTAGTTAGCAATTTGCAATGGAAATAGGCCATGGAATGTCATTGAAACGAGGTCAGTAAAATGTTTAAATGAAAAAAACTGTAAATCACGACCCCTTCATTTTTCAAGCCAGTATTTTCCAGGAAATGATATCTGAATTGAGATCTACCACTCTGCCAGGTCTCTTGTTGGATTTCTGTACACTCCCTTCAGACATGAGAAATTTCAACTTCCATTTAAATAAGGAAGATTTGAATGTGCAAAGATTGTTTTATAGGGAACTATTTGCTATTGATTTTACTGAGACCATTAACCCATAGCAGCCAAGTCCCAGGATCATTTAACCTGCTTTATTGACCTATGTTAGAGAGAATTAACAGCTAATGGGAACTGCTGGATAAAGATAATTAGTCTGTCGAGCTGGGGCTTCTTGAGATGTTTATTTGTGGTACAAATAAAAAATACCTATTAAAAAAAGCAGTTGAGGAAAACTGAAACAATGCTGTTTTTACAGTGTTGCTAGGGGGATGGGCAAGCCTTCTCGAATGAAGTCTATCCCCAGTGCAATATAAATAACTGGTGGTTAATAACGTGGTTGTAGGAGGCCGATTATAGCAGCACGAATCTACTTAGGTTTCCAGGAGCACCAAAGAAACTTTTGTTTAGAGAGTTTATTTTAAAGAATATTAGATCTGGATGGTGAGAGATGGCATGCTGGGTAAGTAGCGACAAGTCCAACAACATCATGAATGATACAGAGGGCACTCAAACAGAATAGCTACTTAGTGGCATTATTGATTAGTAAACTATCAAGAAAACTATGTTGTGTAATGGAGATCTCTGCATAGAACCTGGCACCTGACACTGCAAAATCTCAGAGTAAATTCTCAGGTGTATAATGTGTGCACAGTTTGCAAAACTACAAAATACTTGGCATAAATCAAGTATCACGCATTAGGCGCTCAAGAAGCGTGTAGTGATTTTACATTGTTGGGCCAGTGGTTAGTGAGTCACATCTTTGGAACCTATAGTTTGCTTCACAAAACACACAGCCAAAATGAAGGCCAAGTGATATTTATTTGTAAACATTTTTCTCTTTTTGAACACAGAACAATAAACAATAAATGGACAAAATAAGTTCCTAATTATTTCTTGATAGACCGAAATTTTGTGTGCACAAAATTAAGAGAAATATGGAAATTTTATCAATTTGTTGAGGTGAAGAATATGTATGCAACCTATTGTGAAGATAGAAGGGATGCTAAATAAGCATATAAAAATACTAAAATGTTAAAATGCTTAAAATGGAATATTTATCTTTTAATTATATGCCCGTAAAGTAAAAGTGCCTTTCAATTATTTCATTAATTTGATCAATTTTAGACCAATCACTGATCTTCTATTTTCTAGAATTTTAGATGCATGGAAATAATAACTGGCTTAGAGGCATTTCCTTGATTTGAGTTAATGATCTGGAAGTCAACACACTTGTTTGATATGGCATAAACTTACACGGTGTTGGGAAGAAATTAAAATATTAAGACTATTTATTATAAAGAAACAGTTAATTTGCTGTCATTAATGACAAAGAAGGTTTGCGGTATCTGCAGTGTCTGGCTAGATTTGCAGGCCGTGTCGTCACAGCTGAAACCTGCACCAAGCTGAGGCAGTGTCTGTGAGTGTCAAATCATTTGTACTGCAGTCTGTGGTGCAAGACAAGAGGGGGGTCCGATAATAAAATGCCTGGTGGTTTAATGACTGTTTTATATTTTTAGCAAAGCATCATAATTTATCTGGTTATTCTTCTGTATAGTCGTAGATCTCCCACTTAGATTTTTGAAATAACGTTGGTAAATGCAGCCAGTAATTTTCTCCATTTATGAAATTCTATCTTAGAAAAACATATTGCAATTATTACTTTATTTTTATATTGAAGCACTCATTGGATATTGTTACTATACTGCATGGTTTAAGGCTTGTCACTGTCAATGGCAGAAAACATGGCTATCCAATAACTATTATGCTTAGCAGTATTTTTCTTGAAAGCTTTCATTTTATTAAAAATAAGAAACTCCATTAGGTTCTAATAGCTAAGGCATGCTTATAATTAGTTACCTTCTTGCAATTTTTACTTTACAATATTTAGCTGTACAGATCTTTAAAAAATCATTTTTAGATGCTAAGCAACTGGGAAGCAAATCCATATTGAGAAAGCTGTGAAGGGCATTCCGTACTCAGGGGGCTAATGTGAATATTTGTCTAGGTTAATTGTCTTATATTACAATAATTTCCTAAAAATTCATAAAACACAGAGCTTCTGCCAACACATTTTAATTTGTTTTCTTCTTTCCTTCATTTCCTTTTTCCTTTTTATATATGCTTATTCTATCAAATGAATATTTGCATTTTAATCAAAAAAATACTGATTTGGTACATAAGTACATGATAAAACTTAATCCACTTGACAAGCATTAAACGCCACAAATCTCACAGCCTGAAATCTGTGTGCATTGTTAGAAGTCTAATCCTTTCCTGGGTGTTGGCAGCAATGTTAATAAAATCTTTCCATATGCCAGAAAGTGTAATTGCCTTTTTAGCAGTTGTGTGAGTTTTCCGTCACAAACCAATGAATTTGGGTGATGATGTATCAGTTGTCTTCTGTACCACCGATGTTTAAAGTATTTGATATCCCAAAGGACCCCAGCACACAAGGACAGTTATATTAACTGAGTGCAATTTGCAATTAGCTTCAACTTAATACAAATACAATGTTACATGAAATACAATCTGCACATAATGTATGCGTTTGTTTAATGTTTATTGAAATTATAATTTCAGATCACAATATAGCTTTTTGGAGAATTTGATGTAATGCTTTGCTGCTAGCTTTGTGTGACCTTATACAAGGTCTGATATACATTTTTACTGGTCATACTGAACATTTTCAATGTATTATACAATATGAAAGATCCCATTGACCCAGATTAACTATTTAAATCCGGATGTTCACTTTCAATCATAAGACAGAGCATCAGAGGAAAAGTTATAAAAGCCACATGGGATCTCTCCCCACTTATGCAACCCTTTCAGCTTTCAAAATGCACTTTTTTTAATATCAGATCTACAAAAAAGATTTTCTGTCAAATTCCTCTGACAGTATTTACTCAAATATATTTGGAAAAATGTGAGAAACATTTGTGCCCAAAACAGAAACTCTATCCCACCGTTCTTGCACAGGGTTAAATGGCTTTCTGTGCTGTAATCTCTATGGGCCCAAGTTTCCACAAGAAAAAAAACGGGCGCCCCTCCGAGCTGGGCGCCCGTTTTTCGCGCCTAAAAAAATCCTCGGTATTCTCCACCTACTTACAGGTCCTGTGGCACTCGGCGCAGTCAGCACGAGCTGTGGGGGGGGGGCGGAGTCAGGTCCCGACGCTGAAAACAGTGCCGGGACCTCTGCACATGCGCGCTACAGTCGGCACGCAAGTGCAGTAGCTCCAGGCGCCGAACTGTGTGGGAGGGGCCCGAAGCACGCAGCCCCTAGCCCTGGCCCAATAGCCTCACTGGGGCTGCGTGAATGAGGCTCCTCCCACGGCCAGCTCCTGCTCCCCGCCCGACCAGACCCGACACTCGCTCCCCCCGCCGACCAGACCCGACACCCGCTCCCCGCCCCGACCCGAGACCCGCTCCCCCCTCCCCCCCCGCGACCCGACACCCGCTCCCCGCCCCCGACCCGAGACCCGACACCCGCTCCCCGCCCCGACCCGAGACCCGCTCCCCCCCCGCGACCTGACACCCGCTCCCCGCCCCCGACCCGAGACCCGACACCCGCTCCCCCCCGCCCGCCCCGACCCGAGACCCGAGACCCGCTCCCCCCCCCCCACCCCGACCCGAGACCCGACCCCGACCCGCTCCCCCCCCCGACTGACCCGACCCGCACTCCTGTTCCCCGACCCGACACCCCCCCCCTCTCTCTCCCTCCCTCTCCCCCTCCCTCCCCCCCTCCCTTTCCCTCTCCCTCTCTCTCTCTTCCTTCCCCCCCTCTCCCTCCCCCCTCTCTCTCTCTCCCTCCCTCCCCTCTCTCTCTCTCCCTCCCTCCATCTCTATCTCCCTCCCCTCTCCCTCCCTCCCTCTCTCTCTCTCTCTCTCTCCCCCTCCCACTCAGCGGAATGAACGGCTGCAGAATTTTCCCTGGCTGAAGCACTTTCACACAGGTAGGAAGATGGTTTATTTAATCTTTTCTTGGCTTATAAATGTTTATTCAGGTTGGATTTATTTGTATAATATTTGTAGAAGTATAAATAAGGATTTATTGTCGAATTTAATGAGTTCCCTTCCCCCCCCCCTCCCCCCACCTCGTTCTGGACGCCTAATTTGTAACCTGTGCCTGATTTTTGAATGTGTAGAACAGGTTTTTTCAGTTCTACAAAAATCTTCACTGGCTCCATTTTATTTTAGTTTGGAGTACATTTTCACTGTGGAAACTTTCAAATCAGGCGTCAGTGGCCGGACACGCCCCCTTTTGAAGAAAAAATTCTGTTCTAAACTAGAACTGTTCTACCTGACTAGAACTGCAGAAAAAAAAATGTGGAGAATTGCGATTTCTAAAATAGTCTGTTCTCCACCAGTTGCTCCTAAAAATCAGGCGCGAATCATGTGGAAACTTGGGCCCTAAGATTCTATAGGATTGGCTACAATGAAAATAATCTCCCCATTGGCTTCAGATGACAATAATTCACTCAAGCTTTGTCTTCAACATTTATGTAATCGGAATCCCAAAAGGTGATAATATTTTTGTTCTAACGAAGGGTCATCGACCTGAACCGTTAACTCTGTTTCTCTCTCCACAGATGCTGCCTGACCTGCTGAGTATTTACAGCATTTTTTTGTTTTTATTTCAGATTCCAGCGTCTGCAGTATTTTGCTTTTGCATTATAGTTTTGTGCTTTTGCTTTACTTTTGATAAGAAAATGTTGTTAATGGCCTCAAAATATTATATTATGCTTTGCTGTGCAGGTTTGTGTAGGAAAGGCAAAATTCGAAACGCTGTAACAAAAACTGAAAATGCTGGAAACACTCAACAGATCAGGGTCCACACCTGAAACACTAACTTGTCTGTTCTCTCCACAGATGCTGCCTGACCTGCTGAGTATTTCCAGCTTTTTCTGTTTGTGTTTCAGATTTCCAGAAATGTGTTCAATGTGCTCTAACCTTGCTGTTCGGTTTGTTGCCAGGCATAAATCATCACAATCTGGATCCCTCTTAGCCATCCAGAAAAATACCATTTTGTTTCTTGTTTCATTGCCATTGTAAAGGCTACTTTAGGCACAATGAAGCATTTTCTTCGCATGGATTTTAGAAACAGTGACTTTGGTCCTTGTTGAAATATTATTTTCCCTAATGCAAAAACACTTAATGCAACCCAATATATTTCAGTTCAAAGCTGCTTTCAGCTGTTGAAATATGACTGCTGGGTGATGTCACCATCTACTTTGTGTGTGAAAGCCTACTGTGTCCTGTTGAATTAGAAATATTTATTAATTGCTCTTTAAATTTTGTCTCTTAAACATACTTCAAGTGCTAAATTGAATTGCATCAAGCGTGGAAGAGAGAAATCCAGTACCTCACTCCAATTTCCTGTCTTTCTGTGCTCCCAGCCATTTTCAGATTCAAATTAGCAAGATATATGTTATTGTTGTTTTGTCTCTGGCAGCGCCTTGATGTTATTCCTCCTAATATACACAAAGGGAAAAAAAGACCATGAGTGCACAGAAGTGCACACAGATGGACAGATGCTGTAACCATTTATGGGCATGTGCAATCCCAATGTATGTAATTTGCTAAAGGGGCCACGATTCTTAGCTGTTAGGTTATTGATTAGGCAAGCTGCTAATGCTAATAATCCCTCTTCATCATGGTGAGAGACATGTTACGAGGAGGATGCTTTTGTTTGATACACCATTTTTATCTCCACTTCATCCTCATTGTTTAACTTTGCAGTTATATCACAGCTTCTGATATAAATGCAATCTATTTGATTCCCTCCTGTAGAAAGTAACCATATAAAATATCTTCTCTATGGCATGTCTTGTGTTTTTAACGTAGAGTTGTTGGAAGGGGAGTGAGTGTTTCCGAGTTCAGTATTGATATAGGTCTGCCATTACTACACTAGGAGCTTCTCATTGTTTTGATACATTTTCTCTATGCATCCTTCCTAATGGCCTGTTAAACCCAGGATTCTGAGGAGAGTGAAACATATTAACCAATGCACCTAATCATACTGTTCAGTAACATAGTCAGTTTCATCTATAACTGGAGGTCAATTAGATATGCACGGGCACATGAGAGCCGCATATCTATCAGGCTGCAGAAGGATGATTTGTACTGGTACACAGAGAGGGATACAGTCATTTCTGAGGCACTGTAATGGCTGTAACTGTTATACTGGAGTCGATGGAGTGCTAATCCAGCATTGAACTACTCTCTGGGATGGCTCTCACTGGAGGTACAGCACTGGACTTAACGGCTTCCTTGCAGGTTGTTCACTGCTACTGATGTAAATTCAGCACAAAAACCCTAAAATAATAAGAACATAAAATATGATGGAACTGACCTATAGGACTCGAACCTAAAATACTTGAGTGTGATTCTGATCTAATATGAGCTAAAGACATTGAACATTTCAAGTGACACACTATCATTTGGATTCTCTTCACTTCCATTGGACCTAAATAAAGAATTCCTTTGTGTATTCTGGGTTAAGAATAGGTAGTACTAGCAACGAGTGAAAGGTAGTAATTTGGAAGTTTCCTTGTAAAGGTGTTTTGTAAAAACATAATAATAGTATCAACTCCTGTGAAGATTTTCAAAATAATATGATTTTATGATTAAGGACAGATGGTTAAGAATTGAAAAGAGTGTTGAAGTGTTCAGATGACATCCAATTCCTAAATTATATAACTTCCCCTTAACTTCTTCTACCTATTATTCATTTTACTAATATATACCATTGTGGTAATCATTTATTGCTGTTAATTTAGTAATATTCAAAGCTGTCTTGAAAGCCCTGGTGCAGCAATGTCACTGCGTACACATTACAAGTATTGTGATGTAACATAATACATGAAACAGATGACAAAGGGCTATACATTATAGAACATCAAATGCTCAAGGGAAAATTAGACCTGTGTGCAGTTCCACAATTCATTCGGGACTAGTGCCACTCATCGACATAAGAACCCAAAACTATTGCGAAGCCCCCTCCCCAGATGATCTAATCTGTGGATAGGCTATCATTTTCTGTATAACATGTATAAATTCCTCTTTGATGTGTCATCAGTGAATAGTGGCTGCATTAGGATGAGGTAAATGCATATTTGAAAAGGTGGTTTGTGATAAAGTACATTTAATGGCAAACCACATTTCCACGTGCACAGTCACATCTAAGCTGCAACATCATAATGGATATATGATGTGGAAGATGCAAAAAAATACAGGAAAATAATCCGCATATACAGACAGAAGTTCACACAGATTGCAGATATAACATTTTAAAAAATGTTAGTGTGGTAGATATTCCACATGTACATTATAACAAAATTAGCACTGATATTGGGTCTAATACAATCAATACCTTTTATTTATATAGAGTAAGGAATTAAACGGGATTAATTTGGAAAGTCAAACGTCCTGTGATGACCCTGCAGTTAAATCATTGCATCTAATGGACTTATTATTCGTGTTATAGACTTTTGGAGTTTTTATGATGGACATAATAAGACTAAAATATATGGTTCTGCAGTCACCAAAAGAAAGTTGCAAAGATATTCCAGTTTCCAAAAGAGAATTCATACATGACTGCAATCCGTTAATTGTAGTGCTAATTAGACAAATAAATCCAAAAATTAATTGACCAACCAGTTCAATGATTTCTTAGTATTGTATGAGATGCTTTGTTCCAACACTATGGCTGACACTGGCATTTTTGGCACCTGAGTACCTTAGAAATCTTAAAAGAACATAGAATGAATGGAATGAGATAAGGCCATTTAGCCCATCATGCTCACTACCTCCATAGGCCATGTAACTGTGTTATGTTATTATTTCACTTGCATTGCTCTGTTTTTGGCTGTGTCTAAAGAAATAAAATGATCAATTTGCTGCTACAGGGCCATGAGGTAAATGATGTGTAAACCTTGCAAGGTTAATTTGTGCCAGCATAAAATCCATATATAAAACCGCATTATTGCATATTATTACAGGTTATCCTGGTTCTACAATGGGTTGAATTTTTACAACGGTCATGAGAAAAATGCTCGTTTCAACCATTTTATTTGATACTAGGTGTAAGAAAGACAACAATAAATCATTTTCCAATTTTTACTTTTAATTTGTCACCAAATAATAAATAATTAAATTCTAAGAAAGAAGGAAAACAAAACTCTTATTTTGTAAGATTTCTTTAATCAATTTCCATTACTGGTTTATGTATTAGTGTTCTGTTTAATAACCAGCAGTGCTCCTCATTTTAAAAATATGTAATGAAGTTAGTTATTATACAGGATTATTAGACAAGACTTCTCTTCCTTGTTCAGTTGGAGCAAACATTTTTTGCAATGATCAAAATGGGACTTCAAATAATCCAGAATAGCTAAATTGAACTGTAGGGTAGATGCATGCAATAGGGAAAGACAGTTAATAGATTGCTTGGAAAAAGATAGAGCACCATTTTCATTACCTACTGTGAGTAAATTAACAGTAGGAAGTTAATGGCATGGCCAGCTGTTCTAGCTGACACATAAAGGCCCTTACATTACACAAATTGAAAACAAATTGCAGAGCTTTCAAAATTGTTAAAGGGTTGAATTAGAGTAAGCATTTTATTTATTTCCAAAAATATAGGTACACATGTATATAAAAGCATTTACGGTTTTAAAATGGGCTCTAGTTTTCCTTTATAGCATGTATGAGACTTATTACCAAGACAATCCTGGCCCGACTGTTGATCTTTGTTATCTGGCTGCCATACCAGATGTAGAATCTCCCACGCCAGTTTGACGTTGTGATAATGCTAGCAAATGCCTAATCATCATCATCATAGGCAGTGCCTCGAACGAAGATGACTTGCTTCCACGAGAGTTCATAGATGTTTCAATGAAGGACCCAATGTTCTAGTCCTGAACTCCAGTTGAGGGGGTGGAAGATGCCTGTGCGTGAATTTTTTTAACGTGTGGTGACCGTTGCACAGCAGCCACCACATGGGCTTGACAGAGCTAGGTCTTTATCCAGTGGCAAGGATTAACCAGGACGACTGGAGACCTGCTCTGCTGCACGGACCTAGTGCGCACACATATCGCAGTGTGGGCAGGTCCGTGCTGTCCCTGGGCCCTCGGCTCTTCTGGGCCCCGTGCCCTCATTCGCCGCACCTCCTCCACGATGCCTAAAAATAACACAGGATTGGTTCCAAACATCAAAAACAGTCTGAAATTACACTGTGGGATGGAAGTGGGAGAATGCTTAATAAATTTATCTGAAATTCCTCTCTTTGATATTTTTATGAAGGCATGAACCTGTTTAGAATAAATAGATGATGCTCCCGGTAAAATAATGGAGATAGGAATTTCAGATACTTGTGTTACACATTTTTTGCTGCTGTCTCATGGGATAATTTCAGGACCAAATTACTTTATAAATTAAAAACGCTTTCATCTAGTAGGATAATGCTATGAAGTTGTGAAGATTTACAATTGTGAATGACCATATTGGGACATACTTCCTACCTATGAGTGATACTGATGTGTCTGTATTGGTATGATCTGTTTTCATTTCACTGGTAATACTGTGATTGATATGTCCATTTTGAAGAAATCCAGGTTCTAAGGAAGCTGCCTTTGAAGCATCATTTTGTTGATACTGCCATTGGAAAGCTTTCAGAAGCAGATGAGTGAGCCCAGTCAGCCCATCCCAAGCTCTCCCGAAGATCCACTGTATCAAAGTAGAATGCATGATGATTGTGCCGTGTGGAATGCAGCTGTGCCACATGTACAGTCGTGTTGTTACATAATCTGGGAGCAGAAATCAGGCAGCATTTACTATAAAATGGCAATATTAAGTTCAACTTAGTTTTCCTATTTAAATTAACTAATTCCAACCAACGTGTGGTGAAATGTGGGCTTTGAAGGTTTTAATTCAGATGTCAGACATTAATAATCACTATTACCACCAACTAGTGCCATGCTAAATGAATGACATTGACAGGATACCTTAAGTCAAATCATTCTTTCACTGAATCTAAATCAACCTCACTCATATTAATGTCTCCACAAGGTAAAGTACAGAATTTAATCCTTGATGTATTTTGTTTATACAACATGTAGATACTCATAAATGTGAGTATGCGTTGGCATTCCAGTACGTTTTCTTGAGATCATTATTCAGACTCAAGCATGAAGCACCTTATTAAAGTGTCAATCAAAATTTCCATTTAACTGCAAGAGCAGCCACTGAAATTTGATTGCATACTGCTTCGAGATGGACATTTCCCTGATTTAAAAAATATATAGTTTTGGAGTGAAACTATTATCTAAACTTATCATTTTGCCTTACAAATTGAAAGGAGCATTAATGGGTATCTTCTTCAGTTAATAGGTAATAGTGATTATTTCTGGATGAAGATTAGCACTGTAGCAGATTGTTGAAGATGGTCACATTGATTCAAACTGATGGCCCAATTTTAACAAACAGGCCAGTAATTTGTCTTATCATTAAATACAGGGAATGACCAGAACACTTCTGTAACTCCTTAATCACAGGCAGTAGTCCTGATTTTTCTCAGGATGCTTTGGATTTGGGGATTGATAAAAATTAATTAACAACACAGATTAGATAGGGATTAGATGCAGAGATATCTGCTTTAGCATTCAGAAAAATTTAATTGCAAAATCTATCCCTAGAGCTTTAACAGTTATGGAAAATCAATGTGTTATTCATTTTTTAGAGCTGTTTGAAAAAGATAAACAATTTTAAAAAAATCCATTGAGTAATATAATATTGTTCTTTATCTCTTTCTGTTTATGTAATATTCTACCCTCAAAGTATTTGCTTTGTGTTAAGAACATTCAGTTAATTGTTTGAAGGGGGAGATGACTGTGAAACGGTGTGGTTGCAGTCAGCGTTACAGCACTTTTATAAATTTATTTAGAAAATGATAAGCAAATGGAATAGTTTGTCATATGTTACTAATCCTCACAATATTGAACTATAAATGCCAATACAAAGATGCTGTAACTTTAGAGGTACAACAGCAGGGACTATAGAACTAACATTACATTTGACGTCTACGTTTTGTTGTGCGGCTGAGTTTGCTCGAAAAGTTCCTATTTCTGCCACAGATCATGATGTGTAATGTCATTCTTGAAAACTTCGACCTCCCACGCCTATATTTAAAGAAGTTTGACAACTCACTAATTAAAGATTATAGCCGCGGTTTTCATGAGCTGCAGGGCCCGCCCATTTGCCGCCCAAAGGACCACCAATGGTCGCCGAGAGACCAGGCGGTACTTTGCCTGAAAGAGGTGGCATTACCGCCTGATGGCAAAATAATGGCTTACACCGTCAATCTGGGCGGCAGCGGGCTGGAGCTCTCAATCGCGGCGGTAAATGAGCTTGCCGCCCAAGTGCCACTGAGGATGGAGTCGAGCCCAGGGAGGAGGAAACTCTGAAAAGTAAAAAACAGTACCAAAAAAAATTTTTTAAAAACCTTGAAAACCTTCAGGGGACACCCAACCAGGTAAGTCGCTGTAAGAAAAAAATATTTAAAGATGTTTACTAACCTTTTCTTTCATGTCTTCATACCTACTGTCTGGGTAAGAACAGCCTCCAGGCAGCGGTTCTTCCCCCTGCTGGCGCCGACTCCCGCCGACACCAATCTGGCGGACGGGAGGTCACTTACGCGACTTGGCCACCAGAGGACATCAGCAGGTGGTTCCCGGTGGTCCTGTCCTTCCGCCTGCTCCAGCCCAAGTGAAAACTGGGGGAGACAGGAAAACGGCAGCAAAACTCAGCAGCAGCAGGCGGCAGTAGGCGGTAAGGCCACCAATATCGGGGCCTTTGTGTACAACATGCAGTACACTTTGAATGGATCCGTAACGCAAAAATGTCACATTTTCCTTATCAGCTCAAATAGCCATGTAATTTGCTCAGATATAGACATAGATACATAGAAACAAAGAAATTTACAGCGCAGAAGGAGGCCATTTTGGCCCATCGTGTCCAGGCTGGCCGACAAAGAGCCACACGGCCGTTGGTCAGCAGCCCTAAAGGTTACATATAAACCTATGAACAATGACGGAAAGAGCACCCAGCCGAAACAATCCGCCTCACCAAAACTGCGACACCCCTTATTCTAACACATTCTACATTCCACCCCAACCGGAGCCATGTGATCTCCTGGGAAAGGCAAAAAGCAGATAAAAACCTAGGCCAATTTAGTGAGAAAAAATCTGGGAAAATTCCTCTCCGACCCATCCAGGTGATCAAAACTAGTCCAGGAGATCACCCTGGCTGTATTCTATTCCGTGCAGTACTTACCATTATATCTGCTCCGTCCAAAAAAAAGGTCATCTAGTCTAATCCCAATTACCAGCTCTAGGTCCGTAACCCTTCAGGTTACTGCACTTTAATTGTCCATATAACCATCTCTTAAGAGTGGTGAGGGTTTCTGCATCCACCACTCCTCCAGACAGTGCGTTCCAGATCCTCACAACCCTCTGTGTAAAGAAACCCCCCTCAAATCCCCTCTAAACATTCCATCAACTACCTTAAAACTATGTCCCCTTGTAATAGAAACATAGAAAATAGGTGCAGGAGTAGGCCATTCGGCCCTTCGAGCCTGCACCACCATTTAATAAGATCATGGCTGATCATTTACCTCAGTACCCCTTTCCTGCTTTCTCTCCATACCCCTTGATCCCTTTAGCCGT
Organism: Pristiophorus japonicus; assembly: GCF_044704955.1. Taxonomy (NCBI): domain Eukaryota; kingdom Metazoa; phylum Chordata; class Chondrichthyes; family Pristiophoridae; genus Pristiophorus; species Pristiophorus japonicus. The sequence continues at coordinate 140,050,721 of NC_091988.1, forward strand.
AAGGACCATATCTAACTCCCTCTTGAATATAGCAATGAAATGGCATCAACAACTCTCTGCGTTGGAGAATTCCACAGGTTAACAACTCTCTGAGTGAAGAAGTTTCTCCTCAGTCCTAAATGGCTTACCCCTTATCTGGACTTCCCCAACATCAGGATCATTCTTCCTGCATCTAACCTGTCCAGTCCCATCAGAATTTTATATGTTTCTATGAGATCCCCTCTCATCTTTCTAAACTCCAGTGAATACAGGCCCAGTCGATCCAGTCTCTCCTCATATGTCAGTCCTGCCATCCCAGGAATCAGTCTGGTGAACCTTCGCTGCACTCCCTCAATAGCAAGAACGTCCTTCCTCAGATTAGGAGACCAAAACTGAACACAATATTCCAGGTGCGGCCTCACCAAGGCCCTGCACAACTGCAGTAAGACCTACCTGCTCCTATACTCAAATCTCCTAGCTATGAAGGCCAACATACCATTTTCTTTCTTCACCGCCTGCTGTACCTGCATGCCAACTTTCAATGACTGATGAACCATGACACCCAGGTCTCGTTGCACCTCCCCTTTCCTAATCTGCCGCCATTCAGATAATATTCTGCCTTCGTGTTTTTGCCACCAAAGTGGATAACCTCACATTTATCCATATTATACTGCATCTGCCATTCATTTGCCCACTCACCTAACCTTCCAAGTCACCCTGCAGCCTCCTTCTCACAGCTCACAACACCACCCAGCTTAGTGTCATCTGCAAACTTGGAGATATTACACTCAATTTCTTCATTTAAATCATTAATGTATATTGTAAATAGCTGGGGTCCTAGTACTGAGCCCTGCAGCACCCACTAGTCACTGCCTGCCATTCCGAAAAGGACCTGTTTATCCCGACTCTCTGCTTCCTGTCTGCCAACCAGTTCTCTATCCACGTCAGGACATTACCCTCAATACCACGCGCTTTGATTTTGCACACCAATCTCTTGTGTGGAACCTTGTCAAAAACCTTTTGAAAGTCCAAATACACCACATCCACTGGTTCTCCCTTGTCCACTCTACTAGTTACATCCTCAAAAAATTCTAGAAGATTTGTCAAGCATGATTTCCCTTTCATAAATCCATGCTGACTGGACCAATCATGTCACTGCTTTCCAAATGCACTGCTATTTCATCTTTAATAATTGATTCCAACATTTTCCCCACTACTGATGTCAGGCTAACCAGTCTATAATTACCTGTTTTCTCTCTCCCTCCTTTTTTAAAAAGTGGTGTTACATTAGCTTCCCTCCAGTCCATAGGAACTGATCCAGAGTCGATAGACTGTTGGAAAATGATCACTAATGCACCCACTATTTCTAGGGGCACTTCCTTAAGTACTCTGGGATGCAGACTATCAGACCCCAGGGATTTATCGGCCTTCAATCCCATCAATTTCCCTAACACAATTTCTCGCCTAATAAGGATTTCCTTCAGTTCCTCTTTCTCTCTAGACCCTCGGTCCCCTAGTATTTCTGGAAGGTTATTTGTGTCTTCCTTTGTGAAGACAGAACCAAAGTATTTGTCCAACTGGTTTGCCATTTCTTTGTTCCCCATTATAAATTCACCTGAATCTGACTGCAAGGGACCGACGTTTGTCTTCACTAATCTTTTCCTCCACATATCTATAGAAGCTTTTGCCATCAGTTTTTATGTTCCCAGCAAGCTTCCTTTATTTTCCCCCTCCTAATTAAACCCTTTGTCCTCCTCTGCTGAATTCTAAATTTCTCCCAGCTTATATGCCTCTTCCTTGGATTTAATACTATCTTTAATGTGCCTTGTTAGCCACGGTTGAGCCACCTCCACCAATAGAAATAGACTCTTACTATCCACTATGTCCAGCCCCCTCATTATTTTGTACACCTCAATGAGGTCTCCTCTCAATCTCCTCTATTCCAATGAGAACAAACCTAGCCTATCCAATCTTTCCTCATAACTAAGATTCTCCATTCCAGGCAGCATCCTAGTAAATCTCCTCTGCACCCTCCCTAGTGAAGTCTAATAATTTTCCCACCACTGAGGTTAGGCTGACAGGCCTGTAATTACTCGGCCTATCCCTTTCTCCCTTCTTAAACAAGGGTACTACATTAGCAGTCCTCCAATCCCCTGGCATCATGCCCAGATTCAAAGAGGACTGGAAAATGATGGTCAAGGCCTCTGCTATTTCCTCTTTTACTTCGCTCAACAGCCTGGGGTGCATTTCATCTGGGCCTGGGGACTTATTTACTGTCAAAGCTGCTAAACCCCTTAATACTTCCTCTCTCACTATATTTATTTCATCCAGAATATCACACTCCCCCTTGATAGCAATATCTGCATTGCCCCTTTCTTTTGTGAAAACAGATGCAAAGTATTCGTTACGAATCCTCCCAACATCTTCCGCCTCCACGTAAAGATTATCGTCATGGTCTCTAATAGGCCTCACCCTTTCTTTAGTTACCCTCTTACCCTTAATATATTTAAGGAACATCCTAGAGTTTTCCTTAATTTTACTGGCCAAGAATTTCTCGTGCTCTCGCTTAGCATTCCTAATATCCTTTTTAATTTTGCCTCTTAACTTTCTATATTCCTCTAAAGATTCTATAGTATTTAGCCATTGATATATGACATAAGTGTCCCTTTTTTTCTTAATTCTTCCCTGAAAGTCCCTAGACATCCAGGAAAAACATGTAGGAAAAGCTACCATATTTCTTCCTCACCCATACTATACACCCCTACAAATAACATTCATAACATAACAAACACTTCCAATATTCAAGAATTCTGAAATACAAAAACAAAACTTATTAACGGAGTTACCCATTTATATTTTACTGTTGACTCACCAACTTTCACCTCAATTGGCTTTCCCTGTAGCCTTGGTCTTTTTTTTCTGTTCAGGAGTTCGTCTTCCTCTTTTTGATTTTCACTACAATGCTAACTCTGCTCCCTTAATGATCTCCCTGAATGCATAGTATTTCCTTTGCTGCCTTTTGGGCCTCTTGTCCATGTGACCTTTCACCCTTCTTTACATGTGTACCCTCACCTCGCCTTGTTGCTTGCATGTCTACAGAGAAGTGGCTAATTCACTTCATGAGGGTCTGATACATCAACTGCACCTACTCATTTAACCCAGTAACACTCTTCATTAACAATTTTTCTCTCTTTCACACAGCCAAGGCCAAGGCCAATGGGGTACCCCCACCAATGTTGAGGGTATCCCATTGTTTCCATTCTCCTGCAGCACTGCAGGAGATCCACAAGTATGGCAGTAAGACCATTCCTCTCGGTGATGAGCCTACTCTAATTGTCTGATGAGAACCAACCCATTGGGACAAAGCAGCAGATGGAAGTCCCATCCTGCCAAAAAGATGGAACTCCCATCCTAAGACTCTTTGATAACCTTCTCTTTTCATTTAATACAAGTTTTAATTAAGTTTAAAATAAAATCAGAGCGTGAATTTTGGCCCAAGGGCATTAATAACTGGGTCTAAGAAAAATTAAAATAAATTATTGATAAGTTTATGCTGAGAGATTGTTTTTGTAAAGCTGGTGACAATGGTATATTATATGATGATATACTTTGTACATTGTTGGATATTGGTGACCTCAGTTAATCCAATATAAACTGCTCTACTGGAAATGAGATAACAGAATCTGAACTAATGAACGTGGTCCAGGATTGCTTTCTGACCCGATATGTTACAGACCCCACAAGGGGTAATTAGCATTTAGACATAGTTCTTAGGAGTGCTAAGGATAATTTTCATAATATAGAAGTAGCAGAGGAGGCTACAATACGATTAAATTTAATATTATCTGACAATCAATCCCAGTAAGAACTAGGACAAAAATATATGGCTTGAAAAGGACATGCCTCGAAGGAATGAGGGGTGAACTGAAAGCAATTAGCTGGGAAAGTATCGCTGAAGGAGATCATAGTTGGAAAAATGGAACACTTTTTAAAAAACTATAATATTGAATATGCAAGGTAAATATATACCAAGGAAAAATAAATGCAGTCTAAATACACAGACTGCAAAATGAATGAATAGAGCAAATAAAATAGAAATAAAACAGAAAAATAATGTACAAAAACATCAATAATAATTATAATAATAACTTTTATTTATATATTTTAACGTAAGAAAACATCCCAAGGCGCTTCACAGTGTTACAAGACAAAACAGATACATTTGACACCGAGCCACAAAAGAAGAAATTAAGGCAGATGATCAAAAGCTTATTTAAAGGGGTAGGTTTTAAGGAGCGCCTTAAAGGAGGAAAGAGAGGGAGAGAGGCGGTAAGGTTTAGGGAGGGAGTTCCAGAGCTTAGGGCCCAGGCAGCTGAAGGCACAGCCACCGATGGCTGAGCAGTTATAATCAGGGATGTTCAAGAGGACAGAATTTGAGGAGCACAGACATCCTGAGGGGTTGTGAGGCTGAAAAACAAAAGGAAAATAAAAAGCAGAACTCTGGAAAGGGCAGTCAAATTCAGGGTGATTGGAGGAACATTTTGCTGGCCATTCTTTCACCCAATATTACAGGTGTAAGAAGGGCCCAAAATGGGCATAGAAAAAGATGTGAAGCACGGAACTAAAATGCTCTTCAGTATCATAACAATAAAAGAGTAGTTAGTGAGGAAGTTAAAATATTAATTATTATCTCAGATGATTGTGAATCTTTGGAATTCTCTATCTAGAGAGCTGTGGTGGCTGAGTCATTGAATATATTCAAGGCTGAGATAGACAGATTCTTGAACAACAGGGGAGATAAGGGTTGTGGGGAACAGGCAGGAAAGTGGAGTTGAGGCCAAGATCAGATCAGCCATGATCTTATTGAATGTTGGAGCAGGCTCGAGGGGCCAAATGGCCTACTTCTGCTCCAATTTCTTATGACCTTATTAATCAAGTCAAGATGAAACTAAAGATGAAGATAAAATGGTTAAATACCTAATGGATATTCTTTATAAAAGGACATCTGTGAGAGGGTACTTTTGTTCTTTTCCCTGCGCCCCTTTTCCCAGGTTCTGCTAACATTTCCCAGTTCTGACGAAGGGTCATTGACCTGAAACATTAACTCTGTTTCTCTCTCCACAGGTGCTGCCTGACTGCTGAGTATTTCTTGCATTCTGTCCTTTTATTTCAGATTTCCAGCATCTGCAGTGTTTTGCTTTTATTTTCCACAAATATTCATCCAAGAATAACATTAACTTGCCAGCCAATTTCTGCAGTACCTCCAACATTCTGGTGGATTTCAAAGTCAGTGTGGCAGAGGAACTTGATAAATGTGCAGGTCCTGAGAGATAACTTAAATGAGCTATAGGATCTTTCCTTATTCCTGCATTTTTATGTTAAGTCTTTTTCTTACTTTATAACTGCTTTGCTATCCTACCAGAGATTCAAAATATCCAGGTAATATGATGATTATCCAGAATCAGGCTTTTTGCTTAAAATGACATAAATCTGAATTCGAGTTAAATAAAGTTTTGTCAGTTGTTCAGTTTTCTGATGGTATAATTGTAACACTGCTTTTCATTGACAATGCCGCTATAGTGTTTGTTCTCCTGAATCTGGATGCAGGGCCCAACCTGGAGGAGGTGGTATCAATCTATTTACAAAGAGTCAGCAGCCGAGAATTGGTGATGTCATCACAAGGTTAACATAATCATTTGTCATCAAAATAGATCTTGTCTCCATTTTTTGAATCTTCTAAAATAAGAACTTTGCCAGCCAATTTCTCCTTCCCCACTATATTTCACAGTGCATTTTTCCCATATCAGAATTTTGTGCAGAAATATAGATATTATGCCGCTGTAGTATCTATGCAAATCAGCTACGGTTGTTTTGAGAGTAAAGGATTTTGTAAGGCAATCCTTTACGTTAGCCTCATAACAACATTAGAAAGCAGGATTTTCATATCTTTGTTATGTGAGAAGGCTTTAGGGGTATTAATTTACTGTAAACTCCTGGTTTAAAACAGCTGAATCCTATTGCATAGTATAGATTGTGTTCTCAATGTCTGGCTTGCACATAAGGTAGTTGTGCCAATTTGTGATTGTTAACTCACGGGTCAATTTTGTAAAAGTCCATCATTCCATTATTTTGAGCATTTAATTTCCAGTAAGAGACCATGCTGAATACATTAAGGACATGTGTCAGTCTTGACTCAGTGATAGAACTCTTGCACCTGAGTTATCATCATTTCTTGTGGGTTCAAGTCCCATTGCAGAAACTTGAGCGTATAATCTAGGCTGACACATCAGTCTAGTACTGAAGGAGTGTTGCACTGTTAGAGGTGCCGTCTTTAGGATAAAACAATAAACCAAGGTCCCGTTTGCCCTCTCAGATGGATGTAAAGGATCTCATGGCAGTATTCGAAGAAGAGCAGGGGAGTTCTCCCTAGTGTTCTGGCCAAATGTTTATCCATTAACCAACATCACTAAACTGAAATATATGGTCATTATCTCATTGCTGTTTGCGGGAGCTTGCTGCGCAATGGGCTCAATTTTCCCCAAAGCATTTTTTTGCCGTATTTGAAGAGTTACGCACGATTTTTGGGGGTCCAGGTACACCAAAAAAAGTGTGTTGTAAGTTTCTAATCCAAGGGAATGGAGCCTTGATCTGCGCCAAAAAGATCAGGCTGCCATGGTAACCAGGGACACAATGCGAGCTGAGGTTGCAAAGTGAAGCATACAGCCAGCTCGCAACACATTAAGGGAATTTAAAAACACATAGTGCGCACTCTCTCTCTCTCTCTCTCTCTATCTCTCTCTTTGTGGGACCGGACACGGACAGCCTTCCTGTGTGTGTGAACTGAGGACTCAGAATGGAACCGGACAGCCTTCCTGTGTGTGAGGATCAAGAATGGAACCGGACAGTCTTCGGGCAAGGTTGGAGGTAAGTTGCTGCTATGTGTTTTTCAATTCTTTCAATGTGTCTGGGCATCTGCTGCACCACTTTCCTTACCTGCGGCGATTTCCTTAACTCTAGAGAAGGTTTTTCAGGACAGGCCACATACACTGGACTAATCAGAACTTCAGTAACTCTCAGCTGGCCAAACTTCCCTAAATGGCCAGAAGTGGTGCAGGTAGCTGGTTACGCCCCCTTTTGGCTGAAAAAAAAACTGACTTAAAAAATTCGTAACTAACTGAGTTATGCTGGTGCAAATTGATTGGGGAAACTGGGGAATTTTAAGTTAGGCCAGAAAAAGCAGCCTGCTCCCCAAAAAACGGCACAAATACTGGGGGAAATTAAGCCCATTAATATCTCTGGTTTTCAAGGGAATTAATTCATTTAAGTCAGCTACTCCATTTCTAGCAACAGACACCCAAATAAGTGCGCTGATGCTGCAAAAGCACAGTGTTGACTCCATTATAATGGCTGGAGCTAACACAATACCCCAGAAACCAATCTGCTTCAAGGTGAGTGTCAGCAAGAACGAGAACGAGAAACTTTATTGTAAGAAAGCGTCCCAGTGCAAAATAGAGAAACAGACACTGAATCATGGAGGAAGAGATAGAAGGGCTGACTGAAAGTTTGGTTGAAAAGATAGGTTTTAAGAAGAATTTACATGTCTCCTCAAGATGACTAGTTCTACACCAGTTAGCAGTTCTAAGTGTGTGTATGATCAGGAGGGCCATATAAATGCACACTCTGGAGTTTGTTTCCCTGGTACATTCTGTAACGTGTTATGTTAGTTTTTTTTCCAGTAAATTGTATCAAATATTCAGTAACTGGAGCACCATGGCAAATATGAAGTCATTTGTGCATGCATGTGTTCCATCATGTATGTATACATTATATCCATCAGTGCCACTCCAGGGTTGAGAGCGAACTGCTGTGCCTCCCTCTCAAGGCATATAACTGGCTGGCATGAGAGAGGAATGATTGTTTATTGTACGCCACTGAGAAAAAAAATCATACAGAGATCCATCCAGACTATTCAAATTCCTAGCTCTTTCAGCTGCCTGAATCAACCTTTGTTGATACCCTTAAAGGTATTGATGAAATAGACTTCCCCACTCTCCTGACAAAGGGAGATAACACAGTTGAAGAAGGCGAATTTGAAGAAAATAGGAAAGAAAATACACTTGATCCTTTTGATTTCCAGAAATGATTCCTTGCAAACTATGACTAGAGCCATAGAAGTTTACAGCACAGAGGATGCCAACGTGTCTGTGCCAGCTCTTTGCTAGAGCTGTCCAAACCTAATCCCACTGCAATGATTTCTCTCCATAATGGTTTTTCTTCCTCCGTTTTAAATATTTATCAGCTATTCTCTTAAAAGAAGCAATGGTCTTTGTCTCAACCTCTCCATCTGAGAATATATACTGTGAAGTCCTTACACAATACCACAAATCCACACGAGGCACATTCTATGGACAAGGTCACTCCATGACCTGAACCTTTATTTACAGGACCAAGAAGTGATGACCCTGCGTGGGACCTCCCTTTATATACCTGGATGACCAGGTGAGGAGTGTCTCCCACAAGTTCACCCCCTGTGGTCAAGGTGTGCATTTCTTACGTATGTACAGTATTGCAGTGTTGTTACATAAAGGTTACATACATGACATCACCTCCCCCTCAACATGTTATTGGGATCATAGGTTAAGTCTCTCCGGTGGTCTGCGCTCTCCCGTGGAGCGCCGCAGTTGGGGCTCTGGTTGTTGAGTCTTGGTATGCGTGTCTGTCACCTGTGGTGATTCCAGCCTATCCGGGCTGACCGCAGGGACTGTGCATGCTGCTGAATGTTCTTGTCGCTCGTTCACTGGCGGTAGTGTGAATACCATCTCATGATCTTCCTCAGATTCCTCAGTGTCCATGCTGAACCTTTTTTTTACTTGGTCCAGATGCTTACGGCATATCTGCCCATTGTTAAGTTTAACCACTATGACCCTATTCCCCTCTTTGTCGATTACAGTACCCTCAAGCCATTTGGGCCCCAAAGCGTGATTGAGAACAAATACGGGGTCATCAATTTCTATACATCTCCCCCTTGAATTTCAGTCATGGTACTCGTTTTGGGACTGGCGCTTGCCCTCAACAATGTCAGACAGGACTGGATGAATGAGGGACATCCGAATTTTGAGTGTTCGTTTCATGAGTAGCACTGCGGGCGGGACCCCCGTGAGCGAGTGCGGTCGGGACCTATAAGCCAGCAGGAAGCACGATAGGCAGCATTGAAGGGAGGGTCCTTGAATCCGGAGCATACCTTGTTTTATGATTTGGACCGCACGTTCCGCCTGACCATTGGAGGCCGGCTTGAACGGTGCTGTCCTAACATGGTTAATGCCATTACCCGACATGAACTCCCGGAATTCGTAGCTTGTGAAACATGGGCCATTATCACTAACAAGGATGTCCGGCAAGCCGAGGGTCACAAAGATCGCGCGCAGACTCTCCACAGTGGTGGATGTCGTGCATGAATTAAAAATGATGCATTGTAGGTGGGTGGGGAGGGTTGACCCATCCACCTCCACGGAGGTGTGTGGGGGACCTGACCCATCCACCTCCATGGCACGAACCTGGTATTGCAGTACTTCCAGGAACGGTGCAGTGGCTCTAGGCCTTTTGGCTAAGAGCATTGGCGCAGAGTGATCCTTGGCATGTGCAAGGTGACCTCTGGCGTTTGTGATTTGACAAAGAATTGGAACGATTGGCTACGAATTAAAAAAAAAAAAAAAAATTTGATCCATTTCATCAAATGCATCATTTTTAATTCATGCACGACATCCACCACTGTGGAGAGTCTGCGCGCGGTCTTTGTGACCCACGGCTTGCCGGACATCCTTGTTAGGCCTTTTGGCTAAGATCATGCGTAACTGACCTGACAGGGGAGTAACCACCGTAACCCCAAGGTGGTTCTCCCTGGATCAGGAAGGTATATGCTTGCTTTTTTGGAAATAGGAGGTGTGTGGGGGGCCTGACCCATCCACCTCCATGGCACGAACCTGGTATTGCAGTACTTCCAGGAATGGTGCAGTGGCTCTAGGCCTTTTGGCTAAGAGCATTGGCGCAGAGTGATCCTTGATGTGTGCAAGGTGACCTCTGGCGTTTGTGATTTGACAAAGAATTGGAACGATTGGCTACAAATTTCAAAAAAAAAAAAAAAAAATTTGATCCATTTCAAAATAGGAGGTGGGTGGGGTGGTTTGACCCATCCACCTCCATGGAGGTGTGTGGGGGGCCTGGCCCATCCACCTCCATGGAGGTGTGTGGGGTTGCTGACCCATCCACCTCCATGGCACGAACCTGGTATTGCAGTACTTCCAGGAACGGTGCTTGGGCTCTAGGCCTTTTGGCTAAGAGCATTAGCGCAGGGTGATCCTTGATGTGTGCAAGGTGACCTCTGGCGTTTGTGATCTGACAAAGAATTGGAAAGATTGGCTACGAAATTTAAAAAAAAAAATTAACATAAAAAAAAATAAAAAATAATTTAAAAAAATGCGATCCATTTCGAGTACGCATCAACCACAATGAGGAACATTTTTCCCATGAACAGGCCCACGTAGTCTACGTGAATATGTGACCATGGCCTGGTGGCCAGGGCCAAGGGCTGAGCGGGGCCTCTCATGGGGCATTACCCAGCTGGGCACACGTCGTGCACCTACGAACACAGTGTTCCAGGTCTGAATCAATTCACGGTCACCACAAATATGACCGGGCAATGGCCTTCATCAGCACGATGCCTGGGTTCTTGCTGTGGAGTTCCCTGATGAATGCTTCCCTGCCCCTCTGGGGCATGACTACCCGGCTGCCCCATAGTAGACAGTCGGTTTGGATGGAGAGCTCATCCATTCATCAGTGAAACGGTTTGACCTCCTCAGGGCATGCTCCGTGTGTGGGCGCCCAATCCCCAGTCAGGACACATTTCTTAATCAAGGATAGGAGGGGATCTCTGTTGGTCCAGATTTTGATCTGGCGGGCCGTGATGGGGGAGCCTGCGCTGTCAAAGGCATCGACAGCCATGACCATTCAGCGCTTTGCTCCGCTGCCCCCTCAGTGGTGGCCAGCGGAAGCCTGCTGAGCAAGTCAGCGCAGTTTTCAGTGCCAGGCCGGTGCCAGATGGTGTAGTCATACGCAATGAGCGTGAGAGCCCATCGCTGTATGCGAGCTGACGCATTGGCATTGACAGCCTTGCTGTCTGACAGCAGGGATGTTAACGTCTTGTGGTCCGTTTCTAATTTGAACCTCCTGCCAAAAAGGTAAATTTTTCACCCCATAGACACATGCGAGTGCTTCCTTCTCAACCATCCCATATCCCTGTTCAGCTTGAGAGAGAGACCTGGAGGCATATGTCTCTTAGTTGGCCCTTAGCGTTACCCTGCTGCAACACGCACCCAACCCCATAGGATGATGCATCACACTTCAGAACCAATTTCGTACAGGGTCAATAACTTATTTGACCAAAGTAGGTTCCGCGCCCAGTTGGAAGCCCGTTCCTGACAGTCCCCCCAAAACCAATTGCAACCCTTACGCAGGAGCACATGTAGCGGCTCCAACAATGTGCTTAAGTTCGGCAGAAAGTTCCCGAAATAGTTCAAGAGTCCTAGAAATGAACGCAACTCCGATGTGTTGCAGGGCCTGGGTGCTCGTCGAATCACCTCCGTTTTGGATTCGGTAGGCCTCCTGCCCAGGAACTCAACCTCAGGAGCCAAGAACACACATTTAGACTTCTTGATTCGCAGGCCTATCCGGTCCAGTCGGCGTAGCACCTCCTCCAGGTTGTGGAGGTGTTCCTCGGTGTCACGACCGGTGATGAGGATGTCATCCTGAAATACGATTGTTCCGGGAATGGATTTAAGCAGGCTTTCCATGTTTCTTTGAAAAATCGTGGCCGCTTATCGAATGCCAAACAGACACCTGTTGTAAACAAACAGTCCCTTGTGCGTGGTGATGGTGGTCAGTAGTTTAGATTCGTCGGCCAGTTCTTGGGTCATTTAGGCTGAAGTGAGGTCCAACTTGGTGAACAGCTTGCCACCTGCCCGTGTGGCAAAAAGGTCCTCCGCTCTCGGGAGCGGATATTGGTCTTGTAGGGACACCCGGTTGAAAGTGGCCTTGTAGTCGCCACAGATCCTGACCGAGCCATCAGCTTTTAGGACGGGAACGATGGGGCTCGCCCAGTCACTGAATTCAAAGGGGGGGATGATGCCCTCTCACAGCAACCGGTCCAAATCACTCTCAATTTTCTCTCGCATCACATACGGCACAGCTCTGGCTTTGTGGTGCACAGGTCTGGCGTCCGGGTTGATGCGTATCACTACCTTGGTACCTTTGAACATCCTGACGCCAGGTTGAAATAGTGACTCAAATTGCTGTAGGACCTGTGAGCATGAACTTCGCTCCACAGAGGACATGGCGTGCACATCCCCCCATTTCCAGTTCATCTCAGCTAACCAGCTCCTCCCCAACAGTGCGGGACCATTGCCCGGGACAATCCAGAGCGGCAGCCGGTTCACCGATCCATTGTGTGTGACCGCCAACATTGCACTGTCTAGCACTGGAATGATTTCTTTGGTGTACGTCTGTAATTGCGTCTCAATGCATTCTAGTTTGGGTTTGCTGGCTTTGAGTGGCCACAGCTTTTCGAATTGTTGAACACTCATGAGTGACTGGCTGGCCCCCGTGTCCAGCTCCATGCGTACAGGGATGCCGTTCATCATCATGGGTGGCATTTTGGTATATGAGCTGTGAATGTTTGCCACATGAACCCGCTGAACTTCAGTGTCCATTGATTTGCCCCACGCGTCATCCTGCCTCGCAGACCCCTCTTCTGGTTCATCCGCCTTGTATATCAGCCTGATTACAGGCTTTCTGCACATTCTGGCTAAATGGCCACTGAGGTTACAGTTTCTGCCGACGAATTGTTGAAACCTGAAAGTCCTGGCAGCATGTCTGCCCCCACACCTCCAGCATGAACTGAGATTCTCATTATTGTGAACAAAAGAGCTGTTATAAGGCATTCCTCGCTGATTGTCCCTTTGATTGCTCTTGAGCACCCTGTTAGTAGGTGTCAATGGCCCCATCCCGGGCCACATTGTCCACTGGGGGGAGGGGGGCATAAATGTCCGTTCAGTCTGCCATTGTCTCTGTTGGAGACTTACTCTTGGGTCTATTGCTGCCTGGGGTGTGTCAAACTGCCCTTGCCTGCCTGCAGGGCTCTGTGTCGCGTTTATGATATCGACTCCCTGATCCATCGCCATGTTGGAGGCAGAATTGCACGTGTATATTATCTTGGTTTCCTCCTCCCCCACCATAAAAGTCTGAGCCATCAACGCTGCCGCTTCCAAGGTCAAGTCCTTGGTCTCAATTAGCTTTCTGAAAATCCCAGCATGACCGATGCCCTCAATAAAGAAATCCCTTAGCATCTCCCCCCTCTGCAGGCATCTGTGAACTTACAGAGGCTGGCCAAGCGCTGGAGGTCCACAATGAAATCCGGTATGCTCTGTCCTTCCCGACGTCGGGGTATAGAATCTGTGTTGGACCATGTGTACGCTGCTCGCCGGTTTGAGGTGCTCACTGATTAGTTTGCTGAGCTCTTCGAAGGTTTTGTCCGCCGGCTTCTCGGGTGCTAGCAGGTCTTTCATGAGCACGTAAGTCTTAGGTCCACAGCTGGTCAGCAGATGAGCCCTTCGCTTGTCGGCCACTGCGTCTCCCAGCCAGTCCTTTGTGACAAAACTCTGCTGGAGCCTCTCAATGAAATCGTTCCAGTCCTCATCAACACAGTACCGTTCATCTGTGCCGCCGGTGGCCATTCTCGTGGGTCATTGATTCCCGTTTCTCGTCGCAAATATAAAGTCCTTACACAATATCACAAATCCACACAAGGCACATTCTATGGACAAGATCACTCCATGACCTGAACCTTTATTCACAGGACCAAGAAGTGATGACCCTGTGTGGGACCTCCCTTTATATACCTGAATGACCAGTTGAGGAGTGTCTCCCACAAGTTCACCCCCTGTGGTCAAGGTGTGCATTTCTTATGTATATACAGTATTGCAGTGTTGTTACATAAAGGTTACATACATGACATATACTTAATAGAAAGACACTAAATGACATGGATGAACAGAGAGACCTAGCGGTTCAATCCCTTGTTAGCCGGGAGGGTACTATATTTTTCTTTGATTTTCAAAAATAAAGAAATCTCGTATTTCAGTTCCCACAGTCTTTTCAAAGCTTTACCCAAACTAAGCCATCTTGCGTTGGTGATGCAGAACATCTGTGAGCTCAGAGTCAGATTCCTCAAACAGAGTTACAAATTGCCTGTTGTTTGCGGGGAGCGGAAGGAGCAGTGTGGCGGCATTCCACTCCAGGGAGCAGCACGTGCTGGAGCAGGAGAGCAACGGCAGTGAAGGGGGACATCACCAAGGTCCAGGTCGGTGATTGGAGCGTGGGCAGGTACAGCAGGAGTGGCGAGGTCGGGTTGAAGGAGTGGCGAGAGATTGTAGAGCGACGTGATCAGGGCCCAGGACAGTCGCGAGTTCGGGGCCCAGAAGAGGCGAGGGCCCAGGGGCAGCATGGGCCAGCCCACACTGCACTAGGTCCATGCATCAGAGCAGGTCTCCAGTCGCCTTGGCTAATCCTTGCCACTGGACTAAGACCTAGCTCTGTCAAGCCCGTGTGGTGGCTGGTGCGCAATGGCCAATGTAGCGGGTGAACACCTAACAGTCGTATATAGGTCCAGCAGGCTACCCAGTGCTGTAGCCTGTGTTCCCAGGACAAGAACGATGGATCAAAAAGTGTCCCCACAGCTGACAGAAGTAGACAAGCCGCAGACTAAACGATCCCTGGAGAACAGAGGCACCGGTAGCGATACTCTGCCACAGGCCAGAACCACTGGCAACAAATCTCACTACCAACCCACCCAAGGTAGAAGCGACCTTCCAATGGTCAACCAGGAAGAGCAAAGCCCAGGTCACCGTCAATGTACGAGTCAATTTGCATTAAAGACTCGGGGGGGGGGAAGTGATATCATGTATGTAGACCATGTATACTAATGGTATAGTCACATAAGGTGTGCCACCAGAGGACACTGCGGTGGGAGACCTGAGGGTCACTTGCGTGGTGTGCAGGGCCCAGTATAAAAGGCTGCCCACCATGCTTATGCCTCACTCTGTGGAGTTAAAATAAATGGGACTAAGGTCACAACAGCTCAAGTACAATACTAGAGTTTGTGGAGTCATTCATACGAGTATTAAAGACATAATCCAACATCGCTCAACAACATTTTGCTTGTTACAGCTGGACTTTTACATTGGTTACCAATTTCAAGCAGTTCATTCAAAAATGGCGGGTTGCTGGCCTTCGTTAAAATGGCCTTACTACTTTTACCCCAATCATTTTCCTTGCATGGAACCATGTGTCGTTGCTCCATTAGCGCTGCACCTCCTGGTTTGGATGCCATCTTTTCCCTGTCCATGATGTCAACTGCCGCGATCTTCTTTCCCAGGGATTCTGCCACTGAAGCTGGGAAGGTGTCCTCGGATCCAATCTTCCTCCCCAGGAGTCCTGCCACTGAAACTGGGAAGGTGCGTTCGGGTCGTCTCGGCCAGATCATCGCCACGCAGTCGTGATGAGCGGTCTGTGCCTCGCTGACTGCGTGGATCTGCTCTCCGGTGCCTGGTCCACCCGAAGGTGGGGGCTTGCTCTGCCTCTGAACACGGGGGACGTCGATCGCTGGAGGGATGAAGTCTTCCCAGTTCCAATGAATCTTCCCCATCCAGCTTCTTCCAAGTAGCATTGGTCCATCACCTGAAACAATCCACAATGGTAAATTGTGCACCGCGCCATCATGGGATACACTTACATCCGCACTACCAACAACTGATAGCAGTTCCTTGGTGTAGGTGCGCAGCTTTGCCTGAACCGGGACCAACTTGGGTCATTCAGCTTGATCGTTCCATAGCCTCTGAAAGGCTTCCTAGACTGACTGACTCGCCCCCGTGACCACTTCCATGAAGACTGGAACGCCATTTATCTCGACTTCCATTATCAGTGGAGGACAATCTGTGGTGCAGGTATATACTCCATACATTTCGTCTTGGGACTGAGCTGCCTCTTTAGCCATCTCCTTATAATCCGCGCTGGATTCACAGCCATCTGCTGACTCCTCTTCCACGTGGTGAGTCACAGCTCTTCTGCACATTCACTAGCGGTGGCCCTTTGTACTGCAGCCATTGCACACATAGTCTCTGAACCGACACTGATGAGCCCTGTGATTACCTTCGCAACACCAGCATGGTGCTACTCGACTTATGTTTGCACCCCTCGGCGGACTCCCAGTTAAAGGACTCGGGGGCCTGTACGCTCTGCCCTGGGCAGATTCAACAGTTCTGCCTGTGAAAGGCGCCATTCTATTTACAGTACTTGCCGGGTTTGAGTCCTGAGAGTGAGCCATCATCTGCTTGGAGCTGCAACTTGAGGTCATGAACGCCTGGCTGATGCTGATGGTCTTCTGCAGAGTGATGGTGGTTTTGGCAGACAGTAGCCTGTGAAGAAAGGCCACATGACCAATGCCAATGACGAAGACGTCCCGCAACGCATCGGCGAGGGATGCGCCGAATTCACACGGTCCTGCCAGCCTCCTGAGGTCGGCAGCGTACTTCGCGATTTCCTGGCTCTCGGGGCGGCGGTGTGTATAAAATCGATGCCTGGCTGTGAGGATGCTCTCCTCTGAGTTGGTCCCGAATTAGCACTTTCAGCTCCTCGTATGACTTGGTCGTTGTTTTCTCTGGTGCAAGCAAGTCCCTGACGAGGCTGTAGACCACGGGCCCACAACTGGTCAACAGGATAGCTCTGCGCTTATCTGCCAGCATGGCTGGATCATCGCCTACTCAGTCGAGCCGCTCCGTAAAGACTTCCCAATCTTCACTCTCTGAGAACTTTTCTAATGCACCAACGTTAGTCATTTTTGCGTAAAAGTTCGTAATCTCGTCACCAGTTGTTATGTCTTTAATACTCTTATGAATGACTCCACGAGGTATAGTATTGTACTTGAGCTGTTGTGACCTTAGTCCCATTTATTGTAACTCCAGAGTGAGGCACAAGCATGGTGGGCAGCCTTTTATACTGGACCCTTCATGCCTATGCAGGTGACCCTCAGGTCTCCCACCGCAGTGCCCTCTGGTGGTACACCTTATGTAACTATACAGTTAGTGTACATGGTCTACATACATGACTCCCGTCATGTTGGATCGGATTGGTCAATGGGTTTGCAGTGCGCGTGACCGAAACTGGTGTACGGCCTATTGCATATGCAAATCGAGGGCCAAAAGCAAGTTGCAGGCCCCTTTGAAAAATTGGTTTGCGACTGATTACAGCATGCACTGTCCATGCTGCGGTCAGTTTTTCAGGCGCTCAGCAGCCAAACTAGCGATCCTGAAAGGAACTACTGGAGGCTGCCACCAAAAAGATATGTTTCATGTTTTTTACTCAACTTATTTTGGAGTCAGGTGAAGCAGGCGTGCTCCTCTCAGCTCCATATTGAAACCTCGGGCCGGTGTCAACTACTACTCACCCCTTCTTCCGATTGCCTCCCCCTCCCCAACCCCGTGGATTCTCCTGAGGCCCTCAGCCAGCATCCAAGCCAATTCATCTTGCAAAGTACAGTCATATCCCTAACACTCAGACCACTTAGGGAACGACTGTACCTGAGAGAATATCTCGAGTGTATTCTAAACCTGCAACATGCATATGCATAACAAACAGGTAGGGATAAAACAGGGTTTGATGCCTCCATAGTCAATAAGCCTGCTGTCACTCACTCAACAAGCTCACACACAAAAAAAAGAATTCTTGGAGGAGGAAACATATTTCAGAAGGACTAGGAATGTACAGGATAGGAAAAGACCATCTGAATCCATCCGGCTGGCACCAGAGGCAAATTAGAGGGAAAATAAAATGCCATACAAACATTAAGTAAAGTTAAATACAGTAAATTATCATGTGCATTATTTGAAACTAATACAATAACAGACTTAGCTTATTGCAATGGTAATGCCAACCATGACTGTCAGCATATTTGCCCTGATGATTAATTACAAGTTAATTAAAAACTATGCACCACCAAGAATACATTGCAGTGAAAGGGTTAGTTATATTAAAAGATTTTTGATGAGAATGGAACAGCCTATGTTATAAACCAGCAGCAGTGAGCAGATTGCTGTGGCTTCTATTGTTCTGACTTTTCTTGGCTGTGTCATTGGGAATCGTATCAAATTTAATGAAATCAAGACTTCAGTCAAATTTTAAGGGTGAAGCAAATTAATGCAGCATTTCACACTTTGAATTTAGACTGAAGGAAGGATATCTGAAAGGCATGCAAAGCATTATGCATGTGAAATTGGATAGTTTTCTCCTTCAAAATGCTTATTTGCATTTGGTTTCCACATCTTACATGTACTGTCACATTTTCAGCAGGACAGGTGAAGTAAATACAATATTTGTGCTCACATAATAGGCACATACACACATATTTAGCAAAATACATGTTTAAAGTATATTCATTTCAAATTTTAATATTTGTGGAGTTACATACCTAGAACCTCTGCGCACAGAACAGTACAGATAAAGGTTAGTACGTAGCAAATAAATTCTCATTTGATTTTGGCTTTCATTCAATCTTGCAGTTCTTTCATGAGGGGACCAATTTCTGACAGTGGCAGCAGAAGGCACATTTGAAGTAATATTTCAGTTCGACCAACTTACCGATATCAAGGAGGCAATATAACAGTTCTGTAATAAAGAACCAATAAATCAGCTTTGTAGAAAGAGTGTTCATTCTGAATACTGGAAGCATCTTATACTTTTTCACCACATAAAACCAAACCTAAGCATTGACTGGGCATGTCAATAAATCTTACTTTGTTTATTGGATAGCATCATGGAAAAAAAAAAGAAAATTAGCAAAGTCAGAAACTGCATTTTTGTGCCATAATACATTTTACATGGTTCAGAGTTCAGATTATTCAAAGAAAACCATTTAACAGGGTTTGAAATGAATATAAATCTGCACTGAAAAATGCATGTGGAATTTTGTACTTTGCTTGTCAATTTTCTAAATACTCCAAAAATATTGCTAGCAAGAATTGCTCCTGTGTATCCTGATTTGTTTATGAATCAAAATGTGGACATGGTGCAATGATTGTTTGTCAGCTGCTCCGGTTTCTTTGAGGATAATTTCAATGGAAAAAACATTTTCTGAGAATAATAAATATTTGTTTAAAAAACAATGATTCAGGTGACTGTAGCCGTATCCCAAAAGTCTTAGGCACTTAGAGGCCTTGGTTAGCGTCTCACCCTCAATCCACATTTAGGTTTGAATTGTCCTGAGGTAGTGAGTTTGTCAGTCTCGCCCGATAAAGTTAAAGGACCCAAATTTCCCCAGGAGTTGCATCGTTTTTTTTTGGTGTAACTTGATTTTTCTGGTGTATCTTTTTAGTTGCAAAAATGGCCATTTAATTTGCGCCAGTGTAAGTGAGTTAGTTAGGTTTTTTGTTAGGTCAATTTTTTTTTTCAAAATGGCATTCCCAGCCACTTGCACCATTTATGTCAATTTAGCCAGAAAAAAGTTGTAATAAACTAACTTAGGGCAGCGTATGTGTCCACTTTTGTCCGCACAGAAAGACCTTGCTTGCAGTAAAGGAATCGGCGCAAGTAACTACATTTAAAGCACCACCAAGCACCAAACAACGTGCACAAAGTAATAAACAATTGATTAACAAATAAAATAGAAGGAACCCAGCCCCTAAAGCACCAAAACCAAAGTAATAAGCAATGAATAAATAAAAAATAAAAAAATAGAAGGAACCCTGCACCTAAAGCACCAAAATCAATCAGTAAGTAACAATTAATAAATAGAAGTCCTACCTTAGGAAACGAAGCGGGCCACCGATGAGGGAGCCCATTTGGCCAGGGCTAGGGACAGCGAGCTTCGGGCCCCTCCCACACAGCCTGCAGCGCGCGTTTGCAGAAACGGCCTGCCAGGAGCTACTGCAATTCGCGCACATGTGCAGAGGTCCCGGCACTGTCTTCAGCACCGGGACCTGGCTCTGCCCCCAACCCATTGGACCATGCTGCACCATGACCGAGGAGAGGCCGGGGAGCAGCCAGAATACGGACGCCTTTTTTCGGCGGGCTTTGAGGCGGACAAAAGCGGCGCACCTCGGGTGAGGGCGCCAGAAAAACAGGTTCGGGAAACTCTAGCCCATAGAAACATTGTTTGGGGGGGGAGCCAACCTCCTAGTGACTTGAACAAGAGCAATCATTGAGAGTATGTCTGAAAATTGACAATCCCTATCTGTCCAACCACACCTACCCACATAGAGGAGAGTATTGTGTGCATAGGAAGATGCTGAGAACTATCATTTAGGGGAAGGAGAAAAATCATGGATAAATCCTGTGAAGAAATAGTTAATGATTCAAATTCATACGACATCCAGTTTAATACAAGCAATTTAAAATTCTGTACATGCGCCTTTTCCAATTATTCATTTAATTAGATGCACTGCTGCTGCCATTGTGTCGCTTCAGCTCCAGTTGATTTCATCAGTAGAACGCAGAATCCATCAGGGACAATTGTAGCCATTAGCAAGAGCTGGCTGACATGAAAAATAATTAAACTTCAAACTTGATCAGAATGGTAGTTTCATGTGTCCATGCCGCCATATTAATTTGAATATTAATAATCAGTATTCAAATGTAACTGTGTATTTGTTATAAGTATTTTAGACAATCAACAAGATGTGTGCATACTGTGCAAACTACCAATGATGTCAGTACGCATTTATGTTGTTACAAAATATTAATTAAAGAGTTAAATAGAAACTATTATAGAGGATTTGCATGTTCTAAAGGTTCCGATATGATTAGGCACTTCTAAACAAAATGACATGTGAATTGGAGAAGTGAGATTATTAATTAGTTCCAAAGAGAATACCAAGCTCCTTGATGGTAATGGCAGTGTGTAACTGAGCTATACAGACCAGACGGAATGATCTCCACTCGGCGATGCCATAATTAGCCTCAGTACCTCTTGGTTAGAGAAGAGAAAATTAGCCAGGATTCCAGCTTCTGATCAGTATCCAGTGGCCCTTCTGGAAAGCATATATGTGTGAACATCAGGTGAAACTAGGATCAGGCTTGACTGTGATGCCCTCCACATTGAATCACCTGCTAACACAAAAACTCTTCTCACATATGAAAGGGCATCTGGGAGATGGGTTTAATTGCAGGTGACTGGTGACTGTAGAACCTTTATCTAGCAGGAGCCAGGATCTAGTGGAATCAATCCAAGGAATCAAGGATATGGAGATCGGGTGGGAAAGTGGAGTTGAGGTTGATGATCAGCCATGATCTTATTGAGGGGCTGGATGGTCTACTCCTGCTCCTATTTCTTATGTTCTTAACATACTCAGATGAGGCAGTGAGATAAGGGGAGAAAGCTGGTAAAAATATAGTGGTAATTTGTTCCTAGAATCACCAGCTCAATTCAGATTGCAAATGGAAATGGTTTTTATTATCTCCTTTGCAATCATTTTGTTGTTCAATCATTAAAATTTTTGCATTTCTTGTGATTCATCTCAGAAGCACTATAGTGATGGTGGCGCAGATTGAGAGCTCTGCATTACAACAGCATTCCTTCTCGAAGTCTCTAACCGCTATGTAGCATTTCTTCATATTGCTGCGTGTATAGTAGATTATCTGTCAAAGTACATAGAACAAGAAACAGTCAGCAACTACCAGATGCGGACATAGGTAGAGACAAGCATAGAATTATATAGAACATATAGCACAGAAACAGGCCATTCGGCCCAACCAGTCCATGCTGGTGTTTATGCTCCACTTGAGCCTCCTCCCATCCTTCCTCATGTAACTCTATCAGCATAACCCTTATTCCCTTCTCCCTCAGATGCTTATCTAGCTTCCCTATAAATGCATCGAGACAATTTGCCTCAACTACTCCCTGTGGTAGTGAGTTCCACATTCTCACCACTCTCGAGTAAAAAAGTTTCTTCTGAATTCCCTATTTGATTTCCTGGTGGCTATCCTATATTGATGGCCCCTAGTTTTTTGCTCTTCTCCACAAGTGGAAATGCTCTCTCTGTATCTACATTATTAAAACCTTTCATATAATATAAAATCAGCCTTCCCTTTTGAAGAGACCCAGGCAGTTCATCCTTTCCTGATAATCTAACCTCGCAGTTCTGTAATCATCCTTGTAAATCTTTTTTGCACCCTCTCCAGTGCCTCCATATCCTTTTTATAATATGGAAAACAGAGCTGTACGTGGTACTCCAAGTGTGGTCTAACCAAGGTTCGATACAAGTTCAGCATAACTTCTCTACTTTTCAATTCTATCCCTCTAGAAATAAAGTGGGAAAATTCAGGTTGTTTGCACCTCCCGTTAGTGCCCTTGGAGGGCGCCAATGGGGCGCAAACGACTTTTCGCCTGGGTGCGCCACCGTTACCGACTCCCGCAAAATTCCGTGCCCTGCCCCCACCAGTAGTGCCCTGGGTCGCAGCGTCGGCGATGACGACGACATCACCGTGCGCAGCAACCCGTTTTCGCCCCGAAGTGAAAATTAAGTCGCGCCCGTGAAGCTGCCGTCACTGTAGGCCGCTCGTGGGACGAAAATTAAAGGGGAGGTGTGGCGGTGAAATTGTTTTTCAATGGCGGCCTTCTTCAATGCAGATGGCGGGGTCCGTGCCGCGATGATGCAGCCCCAGCACTCCGCTTGTGTGCCGGGCTGCTGCCACGGCACCCCACTCCCTGGTGGTCCAGCGATGGCCCCTTCTCCCTCCTGCAGAGGCGGCAGCTTGCAGGCCATCGGCAGCTTAGACGGGGAGGGCCGTTCTTCCTGCCAGCGCTACACCTCCCTCCGCGTAGAGCCGGAAAATTCACGTCCTGTTGCGTCCCGGTGCCGCCCCAACAGGAAATGCAGCGGGAGATTTTGCGGCGTAGGTCCTGTCGGGGGTGGGTAAACCCAATATGGCGAGTGGGGCGGGACCTCCGTGTCTGCCGCAGGAAGTTCCGCCTTGCGGTTGTTACGGGGCGGTACCGAATTTTCAGCCGTAAGAATTTTTCTTTTTATTTTAGCAGAATGAATGTTGCTGAGTCATATTAGTCCCTCTTCATTATTATATGTCAAAGCAGAGTTCCTAAATAGTGTGGGATTGACAGTAAGAATGAACAATCAATTTTTTAAAAATCAGTTGTTTTTAAATATTTGCTGTGCAAGTCTTCCGCTATCCTGTGCCACCAGTGTCCTTGCACAACCTCATGTACGCCCATCAAGAGAAGACCTTCAACACCAAGATATAAAATTAGCAATCTCATCATAACCTTTTGCCTTCTTGTGCATTTGCTAACAACCAAAAAGTTAACAGTATTAGTAGAGTGCTCAGTAGTAGTAATAGGAGCACATCTCCTGCACAGTATTAATACAACTTTAATTATTTTATCAGTTTACACATTGCTAGATTTCTCAAGGCTATCTTAATTCTAGGTCATATTTATGGTTAAACCAGCAACAAGAAATTTATTAACTGCATTTCTTTCATATCCTAGTAAAGCCCCGATTTTATCAGGGGCTGAATAAGGTGGCTTAATTTTAACTCCCAGGCCTCATATGCATTCCACAGCCAGTTTCACACCCAAAGAGAGAGAAGTGGCAGCTGGCCTGGCAGTTGGGAGCACATTAGAAACATAGAAACATAGAAAATAGGAGCAGCAGTAAGCCATTCGGCCCTTCGAGTCTGCATCGCCATTCAATATGATCATGGCTGATCCTCTATCTCAACACCATATTCCCGCTTTTTCCCCATACTCCTGAATGTCTTTTGTTTCTAGAAATCTATCTATCTCCCTCTTAAATATAGTTAGTGACTTGGCCTCCACAGCCTTTTGTGATAGAGAATTCCACAGGTTCACCACACTCTGAGTGAAAACATTTCTCCTCATCTCGGTCCTAAATTTCCTACTCCGTATCCTGAGACTGTGACCCCTTGATCTAGACTTCCCAACCAGGGGAAACATCCTCCCCACATCCAGTCTATCCAACCCAGTCAGAATTTTATATGTTTCAATGAGATCCCCTCTCATTCTTCTCAACTCTATTGAATACAGTCCGGTCGACTCAATCTCTCCTCAAACGACAGTCCTGCCATCCCAGGAATCAGTCTGGTGAAGCTTCGCTGCACTCGCTCAATGGCAAGTATATCCTTTCTTAGGTAAGGAGAACAAAACTGCACACAATACTCCAGGTGTATTGTAGTAACTGTAGTAAGACATCCTTGCTCCTATACTCAAATCCTCTTACAATGAAGGCCAACATACTATTTGCCTTCCTAACTGCTTGCTGCACCTGCTTTCAATGACTGGTATACAAGGACACCCAGGTCTCTCTGTACATTGACACTTTCCAAACCATCACCATTTAAATAATACTTTCTCCTTATGTTTTCCCTAACAAAATGGATAACTTCACATTTATCCACATTGTACTGCATCTGCCATGTGTTTGCCCACTCACTCAACCTATTTAAATCACCTTGCAGCGTCTTTGCATCCTCCTCACAACTCACAATCCTACCTAGTGTCATCAGCAAACTTGGAAATATTACATTTGGTTCCCTCATCCAAATCATTTAATATATATTGTGAATAGCTGGGGCCCAGGCCCATTGTTGGACAGTAAGAAGTCCAAGTAGGTTGATGGGGGGGCCCAGAGCAGGGAAGGCCTTACATTTCCTTGTGGTGCCTGCAGGAGCAATCCTGTTCATCCTGGTCCCACAGGGAAAGTCACAAAGGTGAAAGTTAGACCTCTTCTGGACCTGCGGCAAAGCCACAACCACTTCTGCATTCAGGTCCACAGTCAAAATAGCATAGTTAAAGAAGTCTGATCCTCTCGCCTGCTCAGAAAAGCAAGTTAAAATTAGAGCCTTTGAGATCGGTGTAGAACGTCGGCAGGTGAGTCCCACAGGCAATTTTAACTGCTCAATTTCTGCCGAGCAGGCAGAGATATAATCGCCCTTTAAATCTCAATGAAGTATAAATAACTAAGCTGTGGTGCTGTGTTCTGTTTTTAGAAAAAGATTGTGCACATTCTGCAAAATGTCACCCAAAGCCATGTAGCTTTGAAGTGCTGCTGCCTAACTGTATGATATTGCAACGTATATTTTCTTCACTTGTGTGAGATTCATCTCCACTGAGAAAGCAAATGGAGAAAACTGTTTCCATACTTGAACCTGTGCTGCTTCTGAACTGGCTCAGCAGGGAGTGTATAAGAGCAGGCTAAGTTTACTTTTGCTCCTGATTTCCAATCCTTTCCTGCCTCAGGAACTAATTTTCTAAGCCTTCTTATTGTTTTATCCCTGTATCTCTCAGGAATGAGTTTACAGATCCTCACGAGACATCCCCGCTCAATTCAGGCACTTACTGTCTGGAGACTTGTGGAATTGGAATCAACATCATCCCAACCTTACAGGTTATTATGTGAACCAACCAACAGCATAGCAATGCACCCACCTTACTCAACGTTTTAAGAGAATCATAGGAGTTGGTTACGAGGATTATTGTTTCATGTCATATAATTGAAGACAATGCTAACTGCAATTGTGCACTTTGTGTGCTTTCACCTCACACTATATACGATCAATATCAGATTTTGACCTCTGAACGAAGTCAGTAAGCAACACTACTTTATGTTCTGATCTGCAATACACTGCCTGAAAGGGTGATGGAAATAGATTCAATAATAACTTTCAAAAGGGGAATAGGATATATACCTGAAAAGGAAACATTTTGGGGGAGTGGGACTAATTGGATAGCTCTTTCAAAAAGCTGGCACAGGCATGATGGGACAAATAGCTCCTTGATTCTGTGATGTCCCAGCAGTATTCATTTCCTGTACTGGTCTGTCATACCAGAGTGAACACAGAGTATATTGCAGCTGAGTCAAAAAAATTACATGTAGGAGAAAATCAAAATATATAATTGTGGCATTATTTAATCATTCTCAACACACACAAATTTGACAACATTTATAAGTTATGATGGTAGTGTTTTCACTAACACCTCATAAAAACCTGTAGTAGTGAAGATGTCCAAGCAACTGTCTGAACAGTATGGCCTACTACATAGAGGTACATTTCAATAGCTCTGAGCCATGAGTTAAGAGGATGTTCCACTCGAGTGGGAGAAATTCTGTTCAACTTTCTCCAGAGTAAGAGTGTCTCTAATAATGAAGCAAGAGGGTACTAGGAATTGTGGAGAAGCTCATTCCTACCCTTTCAGCTGAGAGATACTAACTGGAATAGGGAGGAATGGAAACAGGAAATTAAGAATATTGTGTTGAAAATTATCTTGTCAGTACAGAACATCCACAAATGTTTTATACAGATCTGTTAGTGCTATGTCATTGAGAATTGATTATAAAAGACACCATCTTATTTTATGTCCATTAAAAAAAATAATTGCTTGCAGTTGAGGTTGAACCTCTAAATGGCGAAAAATGGCTTGTGGCTCAAAACTGTTGTTTACAGGCTTCTTAAAGTGACATAGGATCTTTCACAAAAGTATCATACTGCGGATGCTGAAACTCTGAAATAAAAACAGGAAGTGCTGGAAATACTCAGGCAGCATGCATGGAGAGAGAAACATTTAACGTTTCAGGTCGATGACCTTTCATCAGAAGTATCTCCCTTTACTTTTCATAACAATTATACTGCACAGTAATGATAACTATTATCCATTTTACAATAAAGGTTTATCATTTTATATTAAATAGTGGAGAGGGCGTAGAGCCAGAACAATCACTTCTTGTTTCAGTCACAATGATATCACACCTCTAGCTTTATAACGGCAGTTTTACAATACAATGACAAATGATACATCATCCCACTGAGTGTTTGGCAAGCAAATACATATAAAAATAAATGCTGTTTTGTGAAAACAGTGACAGTTTATAATTGGATATTTAAGAAGATACTAGGGTAGACTTTCAACTGCTGGTCGCTCATTACTCGCCTGAGGCAGGAACATCGGCGGGGCCCAGGTACAGCGGAGGAGTGGGAAGGTCGGGGCGGATGAGTGATGAGAGATCGTGGCGGAGATGCGGCGAGAGATCGTTGTGGAGGTGCGGTGAATGTTTGTGATGGAGGAGCAGCGAGAGATCGTGACGGAGGAGCGGCAAATGAGGGTACGGGGCCCAGAAGAGCCGAGGGCCCAGGGGCAGCACGGGCCAGCCCACACTGCGATATGTGTGCTCACTAGGTCCGTGTAGCAGAGCAGGTCTCCAGTTGTCCTGGTTAATCCTTGCCACTGGATAAAGACCTAGCTCTGTCAAGCCCGTGTGGCGGCTGATGTGCAATGGTCATCACGCGTTAAAAAAATCCACGCACAGACATCTTCCACCCCTTCAGTTGGAGTTCAGGACCGAAACATTGGGTCCTTCATTGAAACACCTGTGAATCCATGTGGAAGCAAGTCATCCTCGTTCGAGGGACCGCCTATGATGATGACTCACCTGAGAAATAGGCGACCAGCAATTGAAAGTCTGATCAGGACTTGTGCACCCATTTGCCCGCCTGATTCAACTTTCAGGCAGGCCTTTAAATGGACGCATTCCTGCCCAAAACAGGTGGAAGGTTGTTTAGATATGCAAATCAGACTCCGATACCTGTTGTAAGACCCTGATTGCAGTTTTCAAGGAGAAACACGTGGAAGATGCACGGCGTATACCAATCAAATTTCACCAGGTATGGAGAGGCCTAACTGGGGATCATTAAAGGGACCAGCGGTGGCCTCTCCAAAAGGGAAGTTTTTGGGATTTATTGAAAAGATTTTTTGGAGCCAAGAGGAGCTGAAGTGCCCTTCTGGGCAGCGTTCCCTGATCGGCTTTATCGCATGCGTGAAGCTGTGAGTGAGCCGTGCAGCCCCTTAAAGGGGCCGTGTACCCCCAAAAATTAGGGGGAACATTGCCTCCGGGCCCTGCAAAAGTCTTCTCACCCCCTGACATTCGCTGCCCCTCTCCCAACAGGTCTTACCTGTTGGCCAGCTGTGTGCACTAACCAGCCGATTTTTCTCCCAGTGAAACTGGTGAGTGGCAGCAGGGCGCCTGTTTAATGTCTGCCGCTCACTGAGAAAATGTTAATGAAAAACAAACCTGACTAGAGTACCCTAGGCGATGCTTGAGGGGATAACAGAGCACCCCCAAGGTCCATGATCATAGTTCTTGCAACACAATTATCTCGGTTCCTGTATACTAATGAAAATCATTTTTTACAATGAGAGCACTATTTTCAGGGTAGATGACACTGTCTTTCTGAAATCAGGACAGTGGGTCTTTCGAAACATGTTAATACATGCCTGGCGGTCCTCAGGAGCATGTTAATATTTGCAATCCCTCCCATACAGAAGGGTGAAAATCACTGCATTAAACCATTAGTGCCACCAACCCGTCTGTTGTGAGATCACCGCAGACATAGCGGCA
Source organism: Pristiophorus japonicus (assembly GCF_044704955.1). NCBI lineage: Eukaryota > Metazoa > Chordata > Chondrichthyes > Pristiophoridae > Pristiophorus > Pristiophorus japonicus. The sequence goes on from NC_091988.1 coordinate 140,079,226, forward strand.
CCACTTCTGTTTCATGTTGGATTTAGACTGTCACAAAGGAATTGATATTGGCTGCAACAGAAAATAGCACAATCCCAGTGGACAGTAGATGTATTAATGCTTCAGCAGCCACACATCGCCAGGTAATTATGTTAGAATTATGTTAAGGTAGAATTTTGACATTGCACTAATGGCAATCAGATGCTGATTTTTTTAGTTAATACCTTGGTTAATAATATTATAAAGTACATTGGCTGTAAATCACTTTGAGGTATCCTAAGGTTGTGAAATGCAGGTCTGTTTTTCTTGTGAATTCCTGATAATGCTGATTTTTTTCTCCATTTGGTATTTTGGCCAACACAAATACATTTTAGGAAAAATATAATCCTGCTGGATCCCTTTCTTGTCCCCCATAATATATACTTTTTTAATTTTAATTTTAATTTTGTGGATTTTTTTCTTTTATGTCATTTCCTGACTGCTGTTGCAACTATAATAATGAATGCAAGAGTCAGCCATTACATAAGAACATAAGAACATAAGAATTAGGAACAGGAGTAGGCCATCTAGCCCCTCGAGCCTGCTCCGCCACTCAACAAGATCATGGCTGATCTGGCAGTGGACTCAGCTCCACTTACCTGCCCGCTTCCCATAACCCTTAATTCCCTTATTGGTTAAAAATCTATCTATCTGTGATTGGAATACATTCAATGAGCTAGCCTCAACTGCTTCCCTGGGCAGAGAATTCCACAGATTCACAACCCTCTGGGAGAAGAAATTCCTTCTTAACTCGGTTTTAATTTGGCTCCCCCGTATTTTGAGGCTGTGCCCTCTAGTTCTAGTCTCCCTGACCAGTGGAAACAACCTCTCTGCCTCTATCTTGACTATCCCTTTCATTATTTTAAATGTTTCTATAAGATCACCCCTCATCCTTCTGAACTCCAACGAGTAAAGACTCAATCTATCATCATAAGGTAACCCCCTCATCTCGAGAATCAGCCTAGTGAATCGTCTCTGTACCCCCTCCAAAGCTAGTATATCCTTCCTTAAGTAAGGTGACCAAAACTGCACGCAGTACTCCAGGTGCGGCCTCACCAATACCCTGTACAGTTGCAGCAGGACCTCCCTGCTTTTGTACTCCATCCCTCTCGCAATGAAGGCCAACATTCCATTCGCCTTCCTGATTACCTGCTGCACCTGCAAACTAACTTTTTGGGATTCATGCACAAGGAGTCTGGAGGAGTCCGTGTTCCATGTTTTTATTGAATGCACAAGGTTGCAGCCCCTGTTCCACTATTTGAAGGGGCTGCTCCTGAAATTCTGGCTGCACTTCAGTCCCACTCTCCTGATCTTTGGGCACCCTGTGCGGAGGGGAGCGGGTAGGTCCGAAGGCCTCCTCGTAGGACTGCTCCTGGGCACGGCCAAGGGTGCCATCAGCCGGTCCAGGCAGCGGGCGGTCGAGGGGGTCGTTCAACCTGACTGCCTGCCTCTCTTCCGCTCTTACATCCGGTCCAGGGTGTCCTTGGAGATGGAGCACGCGGTGTCCACCGGTACGCTCGCGGCCTTCCGCGAGAGGTGGGCACCGGAGGGACTGGAGTGCATCATCACGCCCGGCAACCAAATTTTAATTTGATTTTACGTTTTTTAAGTTTAATTTGTTTTAATTGCCGGTGCTTTTAGTGTCCCCCTCTCCTTTTATAGGGGGCACTGGAAAAAAGGAAAAATTTGATTTTAGTGCCCAAAAAAAAAAAAAACCACAAAAAAAAAAACAAAAAAAACAAAAAAGGGCCTTGTAAATGTCTAGTGTGTGTCATCCAGGTCGGGTGGCACGGATACATGTTTTATGTTTTCGCAGGTAAACTCAAAAGAGTTTCATGCACAAGGACCCCCAGGTCCCTCTGCACCGCAGCATGTTGTAATTTCTCCCCATTCAAATAATATTCCCTTTTACTGTTTTTTTTCCTTAAAACACTCTCTTCGTACCATGTGTCAAGACCATGTTGCATTTTCTATTTGAAAAATGCTCTTGTGCCAAATGGTAAAAATTGGCAGAGAAACATAGAAACAAAGAAAATAGATGCAGGAGCAGGCCATTCGGCCCTTCGAGCCTGCACCACCATTCAATAAGATCATGGCTGATCATTCTCCTCAGTACACCTTTTCTGCTTTCTCTCCATACCCTTTGATCCCTTTATCCGTAAGGGCTATATCTAACTCCCTCTTGAATATATCCAATGAACTGGCCTCAACAACTCTCTGCGGCAGGGAATTCCACAGATTAACAACTCTCTGAGTGAAGAAGTTTCTCCTCATCTCAGTCCTAAATGGCCTACCCCGTATCCTAAGACTGTGTCCCCTGGTTCTGGACTTCCCCAACATCGGGAACATTCTTCCCGCATCTAACCTGTCCCGTCCCATCAGAATCTTATACGTTTCTACAAGATCCCCTCTCATCCTTCTAAACTCCAGTGTATAAAGTCGCAGTTGATCCAGTCTCTCCTCAACTGTACTGGTACTTTGGGAAATTCTTCAGTCACAGTCAGAAGCTACAAACTTCAACTAAAGAATTGAGAGGAAAAATAAACCTATATATATAAATATTTAAAGTATATGTTCAAGATTATCATGGCCTCTTGGAGACAGGCATAAATTAGTCAGCTTTAATCTTTCAATTTAAGGCATCCAAGGGCCTCTAGTGCATTAAATGTTTCGAACAGATTCCCAGACAGCTTTACATAATCACCGGGTTCAGATGGTGGTTTTTGAAAGTGTCACATATTTCCTGTCATCTTTTTAAGTAGAGTTACAAGAGCTTCGAGCATCAGCAATGGGAATAAACTTACACATATTTCCTCCAACATTTAAAGCAGTCAATTTTCAATGGAGAGGTGACTGAATTTTACACAGAATTACAATAATGCTCAGAGATACAGCCAAAATATATGAATTTGGGCGCCATCGGTCTTCCTATGTCTCTGTATGCCACTGGGTCCCCCATCACAAGATGATGGTTTGCTGTTTTCAAAACAATTGGGGGTGAAGAACTGTCATGTATTCAACCAGCATTGTAACCCATGTATAAACTGACCTAAGTTGTACACCGTGAGAACACTGACCACTAAGTGGGAGACACTCCTAACCTGGACCTTCAGGTATAAAAGGGGAAGCTCCACCCACCTTCATCACTTGAGTGCTAAGGAATAAAGGACAGGTCACAGACTGACCTTCTCTCAAGCATGGGCCTCGTGTGCATTTATACTGTGTAGTAAGGATGTATCAAGAACAATCTCAGATTGCTTTCTCCTCTGTATTATTATTTTTGTATTTCCACTGTTAATTGTTCTGCTTTTCGTTTCTGTTTTTCTATTTTTTTCTTGATTCTCCTTTGCTTTTATGTTTTCATTTTCCCCTCCTTGACATTTATCTCCGTTAGTATTTCAACATGTTTCCCATTGCCTCCCTTCTCCATCAGTTCTGTTTTTCTATCTTGTCCCTTTTATCTCTTCCTACTTGCTCTCTATGTGCTGCGTGCTCCGTGTACCTGTCGTAGTGTGGTTCCTTTTGAAATCAGTCACATTCGAGGCAGAGGCAGAAACTAACAAAGAGCCAAAGAAACAGCAAGCTGCAGAAGGGGAATGAAACAAGTAGACTTGAAGGAACTGGTATTGTTTGTGAAGCAAAGACAAGGATCTAGGATAAATAGTAGTTCCTGGGGAGCAAAAATAAAGAAAAAGCAACACACAAATAAACAAACTGGTGTTGCACTCTTTTTAGAAGTCCATTTCACGTCGGATACAATGGGGAGAAATTCACTGTCGCCCCATTTGTGGACTAATTTTTTTTTAATTTGGGAAGTTAGTGCTAACGATTTCAAACTTTAAAAAAAGTCCCTGTTTGCTCTCCAAGAAGGAAGTGGAGAGCTAACTCAAGCACTGCACTTCCTTCGTGGAGCGCAAATGGAAGCAGGCGGGACAGAGACCTCAGCAGTGCTGGGCCATGCAGCCCTGCCGCATACAAAGGCTCCTTCCCTCCCTTAAAGTGAAGGGCCATCGCTGCAGGCTCTGCAATATGAAAGGGGACCGACCTGGACCATCAAGGGAGCGGCGAACACGCGCGACAAGCCTGGCACACTAGCGGAGTGCCGGGCTGAACGATCGCTGGCAGGAACCCGCAAAAAAAACAAGAAAGATATGTTTTTTTTTTTACTTACCTCAGTCACCTCGCCATTAATCATCGGCCCGCTAGCAGCCGGCCACCTGATCCACACCTCCTGCCACTGTCGGTGCTTTCGCCCGGTGATGCTGCAGGGGCCGGAGTGAATTTCGGGTCCGGGGCTCTACTGGGGCGATGCGCACGCCGATGACATTACGATCCCCGAGCACCAGGAGATCTGGGCGCAATGCCGTAGCACCGTCGCTAAACTCTTGCAGAATATGGCAGGAGTCGTTTCAGCGCTGCACCCAGTCGCAAAGGCATTTGCATCTCCCATAGGAGGCGCAATGCACCCAGTTTCTCCCCCAATCATTTTGTAGCTTTATTTGTACTGCACAGTGACCCACTCACATCAGCAAAACAGAGAAAATCTAACTTGGAAAAATGAAGAGTTGAGGCTGAGCCAAACAACCATATGATATCGGACTTATTCTCAGCCAATTGGAATCCTTTAACTATTATAGTTATAATTGAATTAATGGATATCCAAGCTTTACTAAGAGGCAACTTGAAACAAGTAACTTGAAAGTAAGAGAGGTCTTTCAGTCAAACTGCTGCCCTTAATTCCAATTTGCTACAGGCTCATTATTGCAGTTCAGTTATCTTGTCTTTAGCAATATTTAAACATCTAGTTGGTATATTTAAAAATATAAACCTCTGGAAGTAGAACTCTGGTAAGTAGAAGAACTGCTCTGGTCAATATGTGTAGTAACATTTTAAATGTTTTCAAAAAAGAATGTGTTTATGATTCTGCCACACATAACAACTAGAGCAGTTCTTCTCCCATAAGAGTTGATTGAACAATCTTTGGTAAAAATGCATAGTAAGGTCCCAAAAAAAGCAAATGAATGAATGACCAAATAATCCATGTTAAATTCTTCTGTTCTTTTTTGAATATCATGGGATCTTTTACATCATTGCTTCTCCCCTTTGTGGCATCCACAGGCAAGCAGGATGTCAGGTTAACTTCTCATCTCAAAGATGGCAATGTTGACGATGCAGCAATGCATTGAAGTGTCAGTTTGATTATGTGTTCAAATCTGTCTTGGGGCTTCGAGCCCACAACAAACATTCTGATTGATGGTGGAAGGGCAAACTGTCCTGTTTGTAACTTTCATATAACTGTAACCTTTATGTAACAACACTGTACACTGCATACAGCTGAGAAATGCACACCTTGACCACAGGGGGTGAACTGTGGGAGACACTCCTCACCTGGTCATCCAGGTATATAAAGGGAGGTCCCACGCAGAGTCATCACTTCTTGGTCCTGTGAATAAAGGTACAGATACAGAGTGACCTTGTCTCCAGTATGTGCCTCGTGTTGATTTGCTGTAGTGTGTAAGGACACAATATTTGGCGACGAGAAACGAGAATCAACGACTCTGAGAATGGCCACTGGTAGCACGGAGGAACGGTACTGTGTTGGTGAGGATTGGGACGATTCCGTTGAGAGGCTCCAGCAGAGTTTTGTCATGAAGGACTGGCTGGGAGCGGCAGCGGCTGACAAGCGGAGGGTGCATCTACTGACCAGCTGTGGACCTAAGATGTACGCGCTGATGAAAGACCTCCTCGCACCCGAGTGTCCCTTCAGGACCAATACCCGCTTCTGAGAGTGGACGATCTTTTTGCCACGCTGGCAGGCGGCAAGCTGTTCAACAAGTTGGACCTCACTTCGGCCTACATGACCCAGGAACTGGCCGAAGAATCCAAGCTACTGACCACCATCACCACGCACAAGGGGCTGTTTGTCGACAACAGGTGTCCATTTGGCATTCGTTCAGCAGCCACTATCTTTTAGAGGAACATGGAAAGCTTGCTCAAATCCATCCCTAGAACAATCGTATTTCAGGACGACATCCTTATCACGGGTCGAGACACCGAGGAACATCTCCACAACATGGAGGAGGTGCTACGCCGACTGGACCGGATAGGCCTGCGACTAAAGAAGTCCAAGTGTGTGTTTTTGGTACCAGAGGTTGAGTTTTTGGGCAGGCGGGTTGCCACAGACGGGATCCGGCCTACCGAAGCCAAAACGGAGGCGATCCGTCGCGCGCCCAGGCCTGGCAACACATCGAAGTTGCGTTCATTTCTTGGATTATTGAACTATTTCGGGAACTTTCTGCCGAACATTGTTGGAGCCGTCACATGTGCTCCTGCATAAGGGTTGCGATTGGTTTTGGGGGGACTGTCAGGAACGGGCTTTCACTCGGGCGCAGAACCTGCTTTGATCTAATAAGCTGTTGACCCTGACAACCCCTGTAAGAAATTGGTTTTGACATGCGACGCATCATCCTATGGGGTTGGGTGCGTGTTGCAGCAGAGTAATGATGAGGGCCATATCCAACCTGTGGCTTATGCCTCCAGGTCGCTCTCTCAAGCAGAAAGGGGGTATGGGATGGTTGAAAAGGAGGCACTTGCATGTGTCTACGGGGTGAAAAAGATGCACCAGTACCTTTTTGGAGAAGGTTCGAGTTAGAAATGGATCACAAGCCGTTAACATCCCTGTTGTCCGACAGCAAATCTGTCAATACCAATGCGTCAGCTCGCATACAGCGATGGGCTCTCATGCTGGCTGCATATGACTGCACCATACGGCACCAGCCAGGCACCGAAAATTGCGCTGACGTGCTCAGCAGGCTTCCACTGGCCACCATTGAGGGGGCAGTGGAGCAAAGCGTGGAGATGGTCATGGCTGTCGATGCCTTTGACAGCGCAGGCTCCCCCATCACAGCCCACCAGATCATAACCTGGACAAACAGAGATCCCCTCCTTTCTCTGATTAAGAAATGTGTCCTGACTGGGGATTGGGCACCCGCACACGGAGCATGCCCTGAGGAGATCAGACAGTTGCACAGACGGATGGATGAACTCTCCATCCAAGCCGACTGCCTACTATGGGGCAGCCGGGTAGTCATGCCCCAGAAGGGAAGGGAAACATTCATCAGGGAACTCCACAGCAAGCACCAGGCATTGTGCTAATGAAGGCCATTGCCCGGTCACATGTATGGTGGCCGGGAATTGATGCAGACCTGGAACACTGTGTTCGCAGGTGCAGGACGTGTGCCCAGCTGGGTAATGCCCCCAGGGAGGCCCCAGTCAGCCCGTGGCCCTGGTCCACCAAGCCATGGTCACGTATTCATGTAGACTACGCGGGCCCGTTCAAGGGAAAAATATTCCTCATTGTTGTTGATGCATACTCGAAATGGATCGAGTGCATCATATTGAATTCGTGCACGACATCCACCACTGTGGAGAGTCTGCGTGTGGTCTTTGCGACCCACGGCTTGCCAGACCTCCTAGTTAGCGACAACGGCCCGTGTTTCATTAGCTATAAATTCCGGGAGTTCATGTCAGGTAATGGCATCAAACATGTCAGGACAGCGCAGTTCAAGCCGGTTTCCAATGGCCAGGCGGAACGTGCAGTCCAAATCATAAAGCAAGGCATAATCCGGATTCAAGGACCCTCCCTTCAATACCGTCTATCACGCCTCCTGCTGGCCTACAGGTCCCGACCGCACTCGCTCATGGGAGTACCGCCAGCGGAGCTACTCATGAAACGTACACTTAAAACTCGGCTGTCCCTCATTCATCCAGTATTGTCAGACATTGTTGAGGGCAAGCGCCTGTCCCAAAATGAGTGCCACGACCATAACTCAAAGGGGAGATGGATAGAAATCGATGACCCTGTATTTGTTCTTCATCATGCTGTGGGGCCCAAGTAGCTCGGGGGTACTGTAATTGGTAAAGAAAGGAATAGGGTCATAGTGATCAAACTCAACAATGGGCAGATATGCCGCAAGCATCTGGACCAAGTCAAAAAAAGGTTCAGCATGGACACTGAGGAACCTGAGGAACATCATGAGATGCTGCCACACCACTGCCAAAGAACGAGCAACGTGACCTGTCAGCAGCATGCACAGTCCCTGCGGCCAGCCCGGACGAGCCGGAATCACCACAGGTGACAAAGACAGTATGCCAAGGCTCAACAACCAGAGCCCCAACTGCGGCACTCCACGAGAGAGCGTCGACCGCCTGAAAGACTCAATCTTTGATCCAAAGACGTTGGGGGGAGGTGATGTCATGTTTGTAACCTTCACATAACTGTAACCTTTATGTAACAACACTGTACACTGTATATACCTGAGAAATGCACACCTTGACCACAGGGGGTGAACTTGTGGGAGACACTCCTCACCTGGTCATCCAGGTATATAAAGGGAGGTCCCACGCAGGGTCATCACTTCTTGGTCCTGTGAATAAAGGTACAGGTCACAGAGTGACCTTGTCTCCAGTATGTGCCTCGTGTTGATTTGCTGTAGTGTGTAAGGACACAACACAAACAACTGAGCCAAGAAGACACTTCAGCTCTGTCACTGCATCTCATACACACCCATAAATCAGAAAAGCAAATAGTTAAAATGCTACATACAATTGAAATCCTTGGCACACTCATATGTTGTATGGGCTTCACACATCAAAGCATTGAAATACAAATCTGGTCACTTACTGAAACACAGGCTGGACTTCAGGTTGAACAAATGGTAGGCATTAGTCATCACCCTCCATACTTTTGGAAATGCAACATTGCAGTGACATTGGACAGTCACAGAAAATAGGTGCAGGAGTAGGCCACTCGGCCCTTCGAGCCTGCACCACATGTCATGCTATTCAGTGGGAAGGGAGCTGAAAGTGCTGGCCATGTTGACCAATGTATCAGTGGTCTATTTGATTCATATGTGGACACTGTTAGTCAGGAATTAACTATAATCGTAATAATTGTGGACGGTGATGACTTTGCCAACCATTGGCAGCGCCACCCTTATAGGCTGCAAGTGTCTTTGCCGCAGATGACAAAGCTCTATCCTCCTGACCCAGAGCAAGCTCAGGCAGTTGTCTGAGCTGCATATATGGCCTGGGGCCTGCAGATATCCCCGGCATATCATTTTTCATCTTATACGATCTTACCCCTGAAATAGTGTTTCAGTTGTTTTAAAAATAAACTTACCATAGAAGTAAAAGGAAATTGGCTAAATGTTTTTTCAAAAAATAAATCCATGCATGTATATATATAAAAAAATCATATATCTGTGCTTACATGCTGTTAACCTTTTGAATGTTACTACACGTAATGACTCAGAAAATAATTCTGCTTTGTCAGATAGAAAACGGAAGATGTAATTTGTCAGCTGTATTCCAACTGGCTTTCTTTTATACAGATAGTCCCACATAAATAACATGTATTATAATTATTCTTAATAGTATGATTTTTCTCAGATACCGGCAACGTATTAGCATCTGTTCAGTTGACAGGCAGTGAATAGCTCCCCCTACAATTATACTTTGAAGATCATATAGAATTACATTTTTAGAAGAATACTAATATTTTTAAGTATATTTTCTCCCCTTTGTGGCATCCACAGTGTCTATGAAGCAGCAATCAATGTAGCCAAACAGAATGTTGAGAACTATATAGCCAAAATAGTGTAGTCATAATCAAACTGCAGACTGGTCTGGTCAGAGCACATCTTATATGCAGTGTCCACATCTGTTCACTAAAGGTAGTCAACCATTGGAGGCAGATCAGAGAAGAGCCACAGGACTGAACATTAGTGTCATAGGTCAAGTTATGAGTAGAAAGAGTTGCTGGTAAAATTTCCAGAGAGAATTCCCATCCATTTATGTCATTGCTACATTAGTTTCCTCCAATCTTTCTCTAAAGTTACGGCAAGAGATTGGTAGTAATTTTACCCTCTGGTCTCTTCAGCCTTGAAAGGGGGCATCTGAAGTAATCTCATAGAGGTGGATAAGATAGTAAACAGTATGGAAAAAGTAAATCTGGCAATTACTTTACATGAGTAGAAGAAGTGACACAGATTCAGAAGAATAAAAGGCAAATTAGGACTGATATCAGGAAATTCCATCTTGATACAAAAAGGGCTGAAATTCAGGTGGGCCAGAAAGCTGGCAAACCTTTGAGTTTTTAACTGGTGCTCACCGTTGGTGCGGTGAGTGGACCCATTTTCAGGACTTTAAATTTTTTTCAAAGACCTACAGGAAATGGATCATAATGGGGTGGGCCCTAGACTCAAAGCCAGGCTGACTGGCTAAAAATGGGTCGGCGGGGGATTGATGGATGGAGCTGAAAATGGATAGGCAAGTATTTATTTTATTTGAAATTGGCGGTGCATCTACTTGGGTGGGAGGGGGGTCCAGGCCGAAAAATTCCCGACCTGAATTTAGGTTGGGTCGGCCTGTTGACCCCAAAGCGGCGGCCATTCGATTTTTAGGAATGGCCGCCGCAAACGGGCATTAATGAGTCTCTTTGAGATCCTGAATTTTGGCCCCAAAGAGTGATCAATATATGGAATAGGCTCATGCATAGAGAAACAGAGACAAAAACTTTGGAATCATTTAAGAAATAATTGGATGCTGCAATGAGAGGATTTTAGGGTAATTCTGGATGGACGAACTATGATGAGCCAAACGGCCTTGCTCTTCTATAATTATCTTGTGATTTTGTTGAGAGGTGAGTGAATGTATCTGAATGTCTCTATACTCTCCATCAATGTAGCTCTGAGATGTTAATAAAGCTTAGTGAAGACAAATGTGTTGCAGAAAGAATCAGGTGAATTTATAATGGGGAACAAAGAAATGGCAGACTAATTGAACAAATACTTTGGTTCTGTCTTCACTAAGGAAGACACAAATAACCTTCTGGAAATACTAGGAGAACAAGGGTCTCGCAAGAAGGAGGAACTAAAGGAAATCCTTATTAGTCAGCAAATTGTGTTAGGGAAATTGATGGGATTGAAGGCAGATAAATCCCCAGGGCCTGATGGTCTGCATCCCAGTGTACTTAAGGAAGTGGCCCTAGAAATAGTGGATGCGTTGGTGGTCATTTTCCAACATTCTATAGACTCTGGATCAGTTCCTATGGACTGGAGGGTAGCTAATGTAACATCACTTTTTAAAAAAGGAGGGAGAGAGAAAACAGAGAATTATAGACTGGTTAGCCTGACATCGGTGGTGGGGATAATGTTGGAATCAATTATTTAAGATGTAATGGCAGCGCATTTGGAAAGCAGTGACAGGATCGGTCCAAGTCAGCGTGGATTTATGAAGGGGAAATCATGCTTGACAAATCTTCTAGAATTATTTGAGGATGTGACTAGTGGAGTGGACAAGGGGGAGCCAATGGATGTGGTGTATTTAGACTTTCAAAAGGCTTTTGACAAGGTCCCACATAAGCGATTAGAGTGCACAATTAAAGCACATGGTATTGGGGGACTGACGTGGATTGAGAACTGGTTGGCAGACAGGAAGCAGAGAGTAGGAATAAACAGGTCCTTTTCAGAATAGCAGGCAGTGATTAGTAGGATACCACAAGGTTCAGTGCTGGGACCCCAGCTATTTACAATATACATTAATGATTTAGACGAAGGAATTGAATGTAATGTCTCCCAAGTTTGCAGATGACACTAAGCTGGGTGGCAGTGTGAGCTGTGTTGAGGATGCTAAGAGGCTGCAGGGTGACTTGGACAGGTTAGGTGAGTGGGAAAATACATGGCAGATACGGTATAATGTGGATAAATGTGAGGTTATCCACTTTGGTGGCAAAAACAGGAGGGCTGATTATTATCTGAATGGTGACAGATTGGTATAGGAGGAGGTGCAACGAGACCTGGTTGTCATGATACATCAGTCATTGAAGGTTGGTATACAGGCGGTGAAGGCAAATGGCATGTTGGCCTTCATAGCGAGAGGATTTGAGTATAGGAGCAGAGAGGTCTTACTACAGTTATACAGAATGGTAAGGCCACACCTTGAATATTGTGTATAGTTTTGGTCTCCTAATCTGAGGAAGGGCGTTCTTGCTATTAAGGGAGTGCAGTGAAGGTTCACCAGACTCATTCCCGGGATGGCAGGACTGACATATGAAGAAAGACTGGATCGACTAGGCTTGTATTCAATGGCATTTAGAAGAATGAGCGGGGCTCTCATAGAAACATATAAAATTCTGACGGGATTGGCAGGTTAGATGCAGGAAGAATGTTCCCGATGTTGGGGAAGTCCAGAACCAGAGGTCACAGTCTAAGGATAAGAGGTAAGCCATTTAGGACCGAGATGAGGAGAAACATCTTCACTGAATTGTGGGCATGTGGATTCTCTACCACAGAAAGTTGTTGAGGCCAGTTCGTTCGATATATTCAAAAGGGAGTTAGATGTGGCCCTTTTGGCTAAAAGGATCAAGGGGTATGGAGAGAAAGCAGGAATGAGGTACTGAAATGCATGATCAGCCATGATCATATTGAATGGTGGTGCAGGCTCGAAGGGCCGAATGGCCTACTCCTGCACCTATTTTCTATGTTTCTATGTTTCTAAAGAGCACTGACGAGCAACTGCAATTTTGAGCACCTCACCTCTGCTTAATGCTGCACTTGATGAAGCAGCCAATACCACCAATATAAGCATGTCATTTAATTGAGGCTGTAGCAGGAACTTGGGTTTCTTTGTATCCAGTGCAACATAAGGGACCACCAGGTCACCCAACAAAATCTTGGGGTTTTCATTGAAGCTCTTAACAAGTCTTATCAAACTGATGTCCATTTGCGTGAACCCCAACTGGAAAAATTATGTAATGCTCTTGTTGTAAAGTTCATGTAAAATGCAATTTTAATCATAAATATCTTTTCTATTTTTTGAAGCCTACAAGGAAAAAATGAAGGAGCTATCAATGCTCTCACTGATCTGCTCTTGTTTCTACTCACAACCGCATCCCAACACAATCAGCAAATTTGGTGGTGAGTAATGCCTTTATGTAATCTATCGGTGGCTGTCTGTAAATATCTTTAGATTGTGTAATTATGCTGTAAATATTATATTTACTGAACAAGATAATGTGATACGTAATAACCGCTGTTGTTTTATCTATCTGAACCTCCAGCCAGTTTTAACATTTGTACAATTATTCATTTCCAAATTCACAATAGTTAGAAATGTGTGACATGGACTACAAATGTTGTACAATTCAAAAATACTGGTTTATTGATGAACTATATGGAAAATTGTTACCAGAAAATTCCAAGTTATTAAAAATATTGCCTGGGTGAACGTAGTATTGTGCATCATGTCAGATCACACAAGCAAAGCCCACTGGCCTTCAAGCAATCACATCACAGAACATCATTTAATCAGATCTGAGAGACCATTGTCCCTTTAGACTGAAAGTACCAGGAATGTGATGATTAGATCTCAGAATTAACCCTGTAGCATCATTTCTCATTGAATTAGTCACTAAAACCAGCAAACACATTCGATCAAAATGAAATTCTGTGGCATGACAGTTCTTCCTCCACCCCTTGTATGCCCCGAGAAAAAATCTTTTGCACATAAAACACTTTAAAAATGTAGTAATTCACAAATCATCACTAACTTACCCTTTACTTTCCTCGCCCTATGTTCTAATCACTCAGACCTTTCTCCTCCCCATCTACACAAGGCCAATAACTATGACTCCTGATGCACCTTACCACACCAGCAGACAGCACCACATCCACACGCCCACCCATACACCTGTATTCCAGGGCTGATCCAACTGTCATAAGACTGGATTTGAAGACAAATGGCACCTGCATGCTATGGATTCTACCCTTAATGGACAGCTAATCACGGGCTGCGTGCGTGCAATGTTGTAATGCTTCCCCAGCGGGTGCAGTTCTACCCAGGTACTTGGAAGCAGAAATTGTGGCATTTAGTGTACAGGCACAAACCCACATCCATTTCTTTTTCTCACCAATGTTCCATCATTCCCTTCTCTCATGAAGGGTTTAACTCCTTCCCGTTGTGCAGTTCTACCTGTGCCATTTGTTCTCCATTAGTTCCACCAAATTACCATTTTCATGTATAACACTTAATAATGAATGTCAGAGGAGTATCACTCCGGTCCAGTCCCATTCTCAGCTGATATCCTCACAAACGTACTGCCTGCTGCTGGGGTGGGAACTCTGATTGATTTCCCACTCCTGAACCAAGAGGCAGTGAGGCCATTTCACGCCCCTCTACTGCTGCTCTGACTAAGATCAGCTAACTCAGCATAAGTTGGGGATTTAATTTGGATCCTTTCTGATCTGTATGGCTCAAGTACCCACCGAACCATTGGGGGAGCTTCCACATCCCGTGATATGGGGATTTGAAGTGCTACTGCTTTGCTCAAGAAATTTCTGCAACTTTCTATTTATATGCCCTATACGTATAATGGATCTTTTAGATTCAGTTTAAATGGGAATAATGACAAATTTAAAAAATAGATTCTCAATGAGTAAAGAACAACAAGTAAATTGAATCTAAAAAGTTATTTCACTGATAAGCTAAAGTTTAAGGGCCCGAAATTGCCCTCAGTGAGAAATTGGGGATGGCATTTTGAATGAGCCACAAATTTAGCGCCCGGCGGGAGTCGGAGGGAAGAGGCGGGAAATTCGGCTGTTAGTTCAAGAAACCACCTTCCAAACTCTTTTAGGCGCTGTTGGAGGCGGTATCGGGCCAGTATCGGGATGCTGTCCATCACCACCACTCTAACCACATCAGTGTGGCGGTGATGACGTCAGCGCGACGTGGACTTGTCGTGGCGCATTGGCAAGTCGCAACATCCTTCCCCTTCACTTAAAGGGGAGGGACGCTGTGAGGCCTAGTGAGGCATCAGTGCAGCCCACTGGGCTGCCAGAGAGGGGTTCGGCTGGGCCAGTGGCCCGGCATCCAAGAGGGGGTGCCGGGCTGCCTGTTGGCGGCCTGGCCGAAACAGCAGGCACCATTGTCGGGTCAACTCAGGTGTCGGCTGACAATTAAAACAAAATGGCGGACGCGGCAATATGCCCTCCCCTTCAAGAGTGGACGCACCGCACAATCACTAGCAGCTTCCCGTCTCGTGAGGCTGTCAGGTGCACAGACCAGTGATGGCTGCGCTCCCACAGGGCAATTTCCCCCGCAGGGCAGAAAAGGGGTTGAAGCCGGACGGTAAGGGGTGTGGCCGACAATGTGTCGGAGCACCAGGCGGGGCCGAAACACGGGGCGCAGTGGAAACCCATTCCCGCCGGGACAATTGCACATGGGTCGGCCTTGCCATCTGTCCCCGGTTGGTAAGGTCTTACTACCCCGTAACTCTTAGAGGCGGTAACGGGCCTTAAAGAAGGGGCAATTTCGGCTCATAAGTGTTGTGAAATGTCTCTACACATCGAAGAATTTTATTGTAACATAGCTTCTACAATCAATGTCATTAATCAGCAAAGAGTCAATTTAAAAACTGATAAGCATAAGAACATAAGAACATAAGAAATAGGAGCAGGAGTAGACAATTCGACCCCTCGAGCCTGCTCCACCATTTATTAAGATCATGACTGATCTGATCATGGACTCAGCTCCACTTCCCTGCCCACTCCCCATAACACTTTATTCCCTTAGCGCTCAAAAATCTGTCTATCTCTGCCTTAAATATATTCAGTGACCCAGCTTCCACATCTCTCTGGGGTAGAGAATTCCACAGATTTACAACTCTCTGAGAGAAGAAATTCCTCCTCATCTCAGTTTTAAATGGGCGGCCCCTTATTCTGAGACTATGCCCCCTAGTTTTGGTTTCCCCTATGAGTGGAATATCCTCTCTGCATCCACCTTGTCGAGCCCCCTCATTATTTTATATGTTTCGATATCACCTTACATTCTTCTGAAATCCAATGTGTATAGGCCCAACCTATCTTCATAAGTCAACCCCTTTATCTCCGGAATCAACCTCGTGAACCTTCTCTGAACAACCTCCAATGCAAGTATATCCTTCCTTAAATACGGAGACCAAAACTGTATGCAGTACTCTAGGTGTGGCCTCACCAATACCCTGTACAGTTGTCGCAGCTTTTATACTCTATCCCCCCTTGCAATAAAGACCAACATTCCATTTGCCTTCCTGATTACTTCCTGTACCTGCATACTAACTTTTTGTGTTTCATGCACAAGGATCCCCAGGTTCCTCTGTACTGCAGCAATTTTCCTCCATTTAAATTATAATTTGCTTTTCTATTTTTTCTGCCAAAGTGGATAACCTCACATTTTCCCACATTGTACTCTATCTGCAAATGTTTTGCCCATTCACTTAGCCTGTCTATATCCCTTTACAGATTTTTTGTGTTCTCCTCACAATTTGCTTTCCCAACAACCTTTGTATCATCAGCAAATTTGGCTAAATTACACCCTTCATCCAAGTCATTAATATAGATTGTAAATAGTTGAGGCCCCAGCACCGATCCCTGTGGCTCTCCACTAGTTACTGTTTGCCAACTGGAAAAAGACCCGTTTATCCTGACTCTCTGTTTCCTATTAGTTAGTCAATCCTCTATCCATGCTAATATATTACCTACAATCCCATGAACTTTTATCTTGTGCAGTAACCTTTTATATGGCACCTTATCGAATGCCTTCTGGAAATCCAAATAGACCACATCTACTGGTTCCCCTTTATCCACACTGCTCGTTACATCCTCAAAGAACTCCAGCAAATTTGTCAAATATGATTTCCCTTTCATAAAACTATGCTGACTCTGCTTGATTGAATTATGCTTTTCCAAATGTCCTGCTACTGCTTCCTTAATAATGGACTCCAGCATTTTCCCAATGACAGATGTTAGGTTAACCTGTTATAGTTTCCTGCTTTCTGTCTGCCTCTTTTTTTAAATGGGCCGTTACACTTGCGGTTTTCCAATCTGTTGGGACCTCCCCAGAATCCAGGGAATTTTGTTAGATTACAACCAATGCATGCACTATCTCTGCTGCCACTTCTTTTAGTACCTTGGGATGCAAGCCAAAAGTTCCAAGGGACATGTCGGCCTTTAGTCCCATTATTTTCCCGAGTACTAATTCTTCAGTGATATAGCCGCTTGATTATCCATTATTGGGATGTTTTTAGTGTTTTCTACTGTGAAGACCGATAAAAAATATTTGTTCAAAGTCTCTGCCATTTCCCTGTTCCTGATTGTCAATTCCCCAGTCTCATCCTCTAAGGGACCAACATCTACTTTAGCCACTCTTTTCCTTTTTATTTACCTGTAGAAACTCTTACTATCTGTTTTTATATTTTGTGCTAGTTTACTTTCCTAATCTATCTTCCCTCTCTTTATTATTTTTTTAGTCATTCTTTACTGGCTTTTAAAAGTTTCCCAATCCTCTGGCCTCCCACTAGTCTTGGCCACATTGTATGCCCTTGTTTTCAATTTGATATCATCCCTTGTTTCCTTAGTTAGCCACAGATGGTTATCCCTTCTTTTACATTATATTTTTGTTGAGAGTTATGAAATATCTCCTTAAATGCCCATCAACCATCCCACACTTTAATATATTTTTCCAGTCCACTTTAGCCAACTCTGCCGTTATGCCTTTGTAGTCTCCTTAATTTAAGCTTAGGACACTGGTTTGAGATCCAACTTTCTTACCAACTGAATTTGAAATTCAACCATGTTATGGTCACTCATTCCTAGAGGATCCTTTACTTGTAGATCGATTATTAATCCTGTCTCATTGCATAAGTACCAGATCTAAGATAGCCTGCTCCCTGGTTGGTTCTGCAACGTACTGTTCAAGGAAACTATCCCAGATATACTCTATGAACTCCTCCTCAGGGCTACCCTGGCCAATTTGCTTTGTCCAATCAATATGAAGGTTAAAATCGCCCATGATTATTGCCATTCCTTTTTTACAAGCCTCCATTATTTCTTGATTTATACTCCATCCAACAATGTAGCTACTGTTAGGGGGCCTACAGACTACGCCCACCAGTGACTTTTTCCCCTTATTATTCCTTATCTCCAAACTGATTCAACATCTTGATCTTCTGAGCCAAAATCGTTTCTCACTATGCACTGATCTCATCCTTTATTAACAGAACTACCCCACCTCCATTTCCTTTCTGTCTGTCCTTCCGAATTGTCAAATACCCCTGAATATTTAATTCCCAGCCTTGGTCACCTTGCAACCACGTCTCTGTAATGGCTATCAGATCATACCCATGTGTATCTATTTGTGTCGTCAACTCATCTATTTTGTTTGCTGCGTGCATTCAGGTAAAGAGCTTTAAAAAAAAATTTTTACCATTTTTTCCTGCTTTGACCCCACTTTCTGATTCACCATTATGTTTATACATTCTGTTCCTTCCTGTCACGCTCTGGTTTTCATTTCCCCCAGTGCTACCCTGTTCTATTGCCTTCTCCTTATTCTTTGACTTTTTAAATTTCCATTCAACTGAACCCTGCCCCCCATTAATTAGCTTAAAGCCCTCTCTACAGCCCTAGTTATTCGATTCGCCAGGACCCTAGTCCCAGCACGGTCTAAGTGGAGCCCATCCCCATAGAACAGCTCCCAGTACTGGTGCCAGTGTCCCACGAACCAAAACCCATTTCTCCCACACCATTCCTTGAGCTACGTGTTTAACTCTCTCTTATTTACCTTATGCAAATTTGCTTGTGGCTCAGATAGTAATCCAGAGATTATTACCTTTTGTAGTTCTGCTTTTTAATTTGGCCCCTAGCTGCTCATAATCCCTCAGCAGAACCTCTTTCTTTGTTCTACCTATGTCATTGGTACCCACGTAGACCACGACAACTGGATCTTCCTCCAACCGCTTAAAAATAATTACATAAGTTGTTTGTGCTGCATTTGGATCACAGGTCTCTCACTTTTAAACAACACTAACTGAGGACACTGCAGTTACATATGTTCCTTTTCCCCATCAACCAGACACCGGTGAGAAGGAATAGACTCAGAATCATGCCTGTCACTGTGTCTGGCCCAGAGACAGCACGGAAGCCAGCAACACCATTCTCTTCATTTAAAAGGTGTTTTTTAAAAATGGCTCCAGGAAGTATGATAACAAGTAGTCATTTTATTTCTGTTATCCCATAAAATATATTGGGATGAACCTGCATGGGGGACATCCTGCTTGTCTATTGTAACTTCAGTTGCAGAGCTGTGGAAACTCCAAAGCAACGGCATTAACAACCATTTTTCCGGGGTTTCCACGGCTCTTCCATTAAAGTTATGGCTGACTTATGAAAGAACCCCCATTGTACACTTTTTCCCTAGCTATCCACATAAAAGAGAAAAACAAAAAATGTAACATTCTAAAAACAAACCCCAAATTCTTATTTATCAATAACAAAGAACAGAACAAAACAGTAGCTTTACACTTAATGTAGGAATGTTTCATCCTGGACCATGCTTTAATAGCTATTGTTGATAATTTCTGAAGGAATAGGAAACTTGAGTTTAACTCTTACTTCATGCATCAATTCGCTGGCAGTACCCTGTACTCTTTAACTTCTCTTCTTCCTTTAGATATGGAAGTGAAATCAATTAACAAGTGTGCATCTGGACAAGCGTTTGAAGTGATTCTGAAGCCCCAAACCACTGATTTGTCACCCGAACAACCTATCTCACCAAAGAAGAAGGAAATCTCTTTGGAGGAACTCCAGAACCAGCTGGAGGCTGCTGAGGACAGGAGAAAGGTAAACGGCAATGCCAGTTTTATGTGCGGGTGGCAAGTTGAACATTCCCCCCCCCTCCCCCATAGATAATGTTATTATTAAGTCTCCAGTATCGCACAGACATGTGGATTTGAAAGTCAATCTGTCCCAATTGTAGTCACAGTTTCGTCAAAAAATGTCACACCTCTACAATACTGTCCATAGAATGTTACAGCGTAGAAGGAGGCCATTCTGCCCATCGTGCCTGTGCCGGCTCTTTGAAAAAGCTATCCAATTAGTCCCACTCCCCTGCTCTTTCCCCATAGCCCTTAAAAGTGTCCCCTTCAGGTATATGTCCAGTTCCCTTTTGAAAGTTACTATTGAATCTGCTTCCACTACCCTTTCAAGCAATGCATTCCAGATCATAACAAATTGCTGCGTGAAAAAAAATTCTCCTCATCTTCCCTCTCTTGCTTTTGACAGAGCAAAATCCCTTAAATCTGTGTCCTCTGGTTACCGTCCGTCCCCTCCCGGGTCCCCTCCCCCCCCCCCCATCACCACTGGAAACAGTTTATGTTGAACATAATAAGAAGATATTTTTTGAAATCCCATTCACATCAGCATAACTCTTATGATTCTGTGGATTTACAGTCCCAAGAGATGCAGCTTCTGCAGCAACTTGCAGAAAAGCATCAACATAGGCGCATCGTTCTACACAGGGCGATTGTGGATAACTGTGACTTCAGCAGAACTACTGAAAGGAAGTTAAATCAGAAGATGGAAATTTGTAATGAAAATCGCAATGCTCATATAGCTGCCGTCAAGGATCGTCTTCGTGAGAAGGCAAGTATTTCACTTCTTTGAAATTATATTTTAGTACTTCGAAAAGTGAGTTAACCCAAACTGATTGTAATCCTTCATAATAAAGTAACAGAAAATTGACCACTCTCATCGCTATTTATTCGGCATCTATACAGGGGAAAGGCTTTTTAGGTAAGTTGGGGTTTCTGGTGGGCTGTGATAGGCAGATTTTAGTTTAGACCTGTGTTGATTTGGTGAATCCAAACAGTGCAGAGTAGACCTCAGATTTATGCTTTCACAGATGGCTTCCTCTCATCATGTTGGGGAAGAAGAACCGATAATGCTGCCCCACTTTTCACTGCCCTTCCAAATGACCTCTAATATCTGCCATAATCAGGATCTTCATTGCTATCTATTGAAACTAAGATCAAAATATAGGTTTATGGAGTGGGCATGAATGGTGACATGATAATATTATTGCACCTTCCTTTGTTTCTAAATGTTGTAATAAATTTTGTAAATTTAATTGTGGCAATACCTACTGTCCCTTTAAAACCTTGTTTACAGTAACCTCCAATGAAAGTGTTGATAAAAAACTTGATTATTCTTTACTTCTGGTGATTTGCATAATTACAGTGAAAAATACATTTCAACTGTACAAAGCGATGTAATGTATTTAAATTGTTATTTACATCATGAACGCCACTCTGAGAAACATTGAATAGTATGTGGCTCGGAAATGTTCCATTGGAACAAGTGAACTACGAACATATAGGGGTTGTATTTCCTTTCGACCCTTTTGCAGGCCTGAAATGGGTGTTGTGCACAGAGGGCACATCCCAACCAAGTAGCCTGAGGTTAGCTCAAAATTGGGCTGAGGGCCTCATTAATATTATTTGGGCAAAATATCGGGCCGCTTGCCTCAAACAGGGGCCTAAAACAGTTATTAGATTGCTCATTTACATATGCAAGAAACCTGATGCCCGTTTCAGGCAGCCATCGGGGACGCCTGAATAATTGTCCAACCCAATATCGGGTCATGTGTCTCTCAGGCGTAATTTGCCACGGGATGTTGGTCCCCAAAATTGGCTTTCATAGCACTCGTTTTCCGTCTCTAAAATGGATGTGACAAGGTCCAATTTTTTATCCATAATCTGATGTTAGCAGGTTTCCACTTTCTTCAACAAATTATATACCTATTGCAAAAAATATGCAAAAACTAACATGTTCAGATAAAATGATATTTGACAATATTCTAATGACATTAATTTAATACATAATGCTGAGTTATTAAATATGTGTTTAAATCTAGTTATTGCGAGTTATGAGTTGTGTTACCCATTGAATAGATTTGAAACTGAAGAACTCCTTGCCACACATTTGCATGCTATATGTAGCAACATTGTAGATATGTTTGTGGAGATTTCTTCTGCAATGTGGCATTACAAACAGGCACTACATCAGTCGTGGTGCTCATGCATTCCAACTGCATTATGGGGAGCACCCATAATTTCTATTAAAAATGAAGCCATAATGACCCTAGTGCATGGTGGCGCTAAGTGCTAAGGTGCTGCAGGGAGCATTCATCATCATCATAGGCAATCCCTCGGAGTCGAAGATGACTTGCTTCCACACTGAAAATGAGTTCTCAGGTGACTGAAGAGTCCAATGTGGGATCTATAGTCTTTGTCACAGGTGGGGCAGACGGTGGTTGAAGGAACAGGTGGGTGGGGGGGGCCTGGGTTCTTGCGTGCTACTTCCGCTGTCTATGCTTGGCATCAGCTTGCTCTCGGCGAAGAGACTCGAGGTGTTCAGTGCCTTCCTGGATGCTTTTCCTCCACTTTGGGCGGTCTTGGGCCAGGGATTCCCAAGTGTTGGTGGGGATGTTACATTTTTTCAAGGAGGCTTTGAGGGTGTCCTTGTATTGTTTTCTCTGCCCACCTGGGGCTCGCTTGCCATGTAGGAGCTCCGAGTAGAGCACTTGTTTTGGGAGTCTCGTGTCAGGCATGCAGACGCCGTGGCCCATCCAGCAGAGCTGATCGAGCGTGGTCAGTGTTTCGATGCTGGGGATGTTGGCCTGAGTGAGAACACTGGTGTTGGTGCGCCTATCCTGCCAATGGATTTGCAGAATCTTGTGGAGGCAGCGTCGGTACTTCTCCAGTGTTTTGAGGTGTCTGCTGTACATAGTCCATGTCTCTGAGCCAAATAGGAGGGTGGGTATCACCACTGCCCTGTAGACCATGAACTTGGTGCCGGATTTGAGGTCCTGGTCTTCAAACATTCTCTTCCTCAGGCGCCCGAAGCCTGTACTGGCACACTGAAGGCGGTGATGGACCTCGTCGTCGATGTTTGCCCTTGTTGACAGTTGGCTCCCGAGGTATGTAGCATACCTCAGGGAGCATTATAGCACATTTGACAAACAGAGGACATAGCAGGCCACATGATTCAGTACATTATAGTGTGGGGAGCTAGCAACTAATTCACTGAGTATTACTGACCCCAAGCTTTGCATAATCGGCCCTATGAGTTACAGAAATACAGGGAGAGAAATTCAGCTTGCGCCTAAAATGGGTGCAAAATCAGTGAAGCGCTCACTCTGCATGCTGCTTTTGTACTCCATCCCCTTTGCAATAAAGGCCAAATACCATTGGTCTTCCTGATCACTTGCTGTACCTGCATACTATCATTTTGTGTTTCATGCACAAGTACCCCCAGATCCCGCTGTACTGTGGCACTTTGCAATCTTTCTCCATTTAAATAATAACTTGCTCTTTGATTTTTTTTCTGCCAAAGTGCATGACCTCACACTTTCCAACATTATACTCCATCTGCCAAATTTTTGCCCACTCACTCTATAAATTTGTCTGGGGTGGTATCGCGATACGGGCAATGGCGAATTAGCAGCCTATTTTGCATTCCGCTTACTGATCTTTTCCCAAAAGGATATATTTACTTTGGAGGCAGTTCAGCGAAGATTCACTCAGTTGATTCCGGGGATGAGGGGTTGATTTATGAGGAAAGGTTGAGTAGGTTGGGCCTCTACTCATTGGAATTCAGAAGAATGAGAGGTGATCTTATCGAGACGTATAAGGTTATGAGGGGGCTTGACAAGGTGGATGCAGGGAGGATGTTTCCACTGATGGGCGAGACTAGAACTAGAAGGCACAATCTTAGAATAAGGGGACCGCCCATTTAAAACAGAGATGAGGAGAAATTTCTTCTCTCAAAGGGTTGTGAATCTGTGGAATTCGCTGCCTCAGAGAGCTGTGGAAGCTGGGACATTGAATACATTTAAGACTGAAATAGATAGTTTCTTAATCGATAAAGGAATAAGGGGTTAAGGGGAGCAGGCAGGGAAGTGGACCCGAGTCCATGATCGGATCAGCCATGATCGTATTAAATGGCGGAGCAGGCTTGAGGGGCCGTATGGCCTATTCCTGTTCCTATTTCTTATGTTCTTATTATGTTCTTATGCCGCCCTGAGATGCGAGCCAAATTCAGCTTTAGGCCTCATTTAAATGCCATTGGTGAGCTGTGGTCACTATACGGAGAGGTGGGAAATCAGCCGGCTCCAACATTGAAGTGAGGGAGGAGGCAATCCTGGGGAGGACCTTAAATGGGCTGCAGTTATTTTGTGAGCCAGAAGAGCACTCCTGCTTCTCCTGGATTCACAAAAATAAAAACTCAAAAGTTGCTGGGCCTTTTTATGAGTGGCCTCCAGGAGCCCCTGGTTAGGACAGTCAATGCCTGGTAGAACTAGACGGAGTATGCACATCGCATCTTCCACTCATTTGTATCTACATTTTGCAGCTAGGGTCCGACAAGTGGTGTAGGACCCCGATTTGCATATTTGAGCAACCTTGTGCCTGTTTCAGCTGGGTGGTGCTTGCTTATTTAGAGGCCTGCCTGTAATCTGAAGACAAGGGAAAAGATAAGTGAGCGGAGTGCAAAATGGGCTGCTGATTCGCCATTGCCCATATCACGATACCACCCCAGACAAATTTATACCCCAATACACCCACCATTTTGTTTTCTTCATTCCTGGTCTGTCAGTTCCACACTGCGCAGTTCACACACCTGAATTAACAAACAGGCTGCAGTGAAATGGACAACAGTTAACAAACAAAAAAAGTTATGTTTTCTCAAACTGTTACATTTATGCTTTACTAAATAGTTTTGTCTCATATAATATTGTTTAATGATGAGTAAAATACCTGTATTACCTATACACTAAAAGGAAGTTATTTTTTATAAATAATTTTGTTTATGTCTTTGTTGATAGCAACCCAATTAGAGAGTGCCAGTTTACTGTGCAATTCAAATAAACTTGTTCACATTGGATGAATTTGTTGGGAAGAGTGAAGCTCACCTGTATCATTTTTTATAAGCCCTTCTTCGGATTGTCAGCTGATGGTGGTTTCCAACGTTTTCTGTGAGGAGTCCCCAGTTAAATATTGACCCATTTTGGGGAGCCCCAACTTACATGGACCTCCTGGGAACCCCCTGCGAATATTAATATGTTTCTGGTAATCCCTATTCCGACTTTCAACGGACAGTTTCAGAAAAACAGATGTTTCAAAATTGTAAATAGAAACCAAAATAATGTGCCAGCAGATCAATAAATATAGAAAATCATAGAATACAGCATTCTCAAAACCTTGTGGTGCCTGGCCTACAAGGCCCAAGATGGACAGAAATCTAAAAACCTCTTGGAATCCACAAAGCTCATTTTAAAAACCTACAGGATAGAACACGTCATGGAAGTTGTTGTTGTTGAAATTGAGTGCTTCATCTCAGGAGGTTGGGAAGAGTGAGGCTCATCTGTATCATTTTTTATAACCTCTTCTTCGGATTGTCAAACAAATCAGAATATCTGTCAACTGCACAAAAATGAAAAAGACTTGTCCATCCTAATTCCAGGTTTGTCTCCTGGAAGCATTTTGTTGGAACTAGTCCGAACTGATGCCAATGAAGATGCAACTTACATTTTTAAAACTATTTTTTCAGGTATTTTGTCTTTGATCATTTATGCATTTTGTGTGACAGGAAAGGCATGCAGCTGAGGTCCGCAGGAACAAGGTGCTACGAGAGGAACTTTCTGGCTAAAGGCCTTTCTATCACTTTGTGAGGAACACCCTGGAACGAATCTAATAATAATATCCTGGCTATCAAGATATGAATTTTGTTTCTGAATTCAGTACTTCTATATAATAGGTCATGCTTTTTTGCATTCAGATTATTGGTTCTTATTTCATGTGCAATACAGAAAGTTGTAAGCAGGCAAAAATCAGCAGAATCTAATGATATTTGAGTATTAATTGTTATTGACATCATAATCTGCCAATGTATTTTAACATGTGTATATATAGACGCATTATATTGATTAACAGATTCAACCTGCAATTAGAAAAGGTTTACCAACAAATTATTTAATATGTTTTTATATTCTGTGTGTAATTAAACCATTGTGCTTTTATTGCTATTATTACGTGCACTTAAGCAGTGCCACTTGTGGAAGGGTTACACTAAAATCACTGGAGCTTCTCACTTGGTCTCTGCATTTATAAGATGGTAATTTATTAATCTATCCCCCAGCATGTTATTGTTGAACAAATCCACAGCCAGCTGAAGCATACCTGAACATGCAAATAATGATTTATGCAAATAAATTATATATTAGGCCCAATTTATCAAATCAAATAGATAAAATTGACTAAGTATTTCTCAAATACAACAAACAAGAATGCCTAAGATATATTTATTTTATTCTTTATATGTTATTTTCTTTCATAATGGGTTTATCTTTAAATTTAACATTAACTTAACAATTTAAAAAATATATAATTTTAAGTGAATGCCAATGAGTTATTCTGTGGAGGAAACACAGCTTAATTATGGCCTGTTGCTGCCGATAAGGTCTTTTTATCTTCACATAGCATAAAGTATCTAGGCCTTCAATAGAACTCTCTACTTGGCACTTGATGTTGTGGGTTGAACTTGTTAATAAATGGAGTAAGTTTCATCTATAAATAGAAAATGTCATTGGTAGCTTTGTATAGTACAGCTGTCAGATTAAGCAAACTCTTTCTATATCTTACGCTCACTAAAGAGGGGGAAACCTTCCGTGTAAGTAAGCAACATTTTGGTGAAATTAGTCTCCCTGCAAAAGGTAAATGGTTAATCGTGTGTGTGAGAAATTCCTAAATTATCCAGCTGAATTTTTGTCTTATTACTGCTGTAGCTGTGCTGAGTAGAAAATGGTTTGCCAAATATAAAGCTGTATAAGTTACGGAGTGTTTGTTTGGTGTGGAGTATCTGACTTTGAAGATTCTTTTGTAAATACCTACTTTTGTTTAAAAGGATTGTGTTTGGCAAGCTAGTACATAACCTTTAATCTGTGACACTGTACTTTGCTAACATCTCATTTAATTATGTGCCATTTCACCTCGAACTCTGACAGTTTGTATATTTGCCTATCGGACTTGAAACTAGAGTCAGGGTAAGACCGTAAATGGTGCTAGATACTTTCATCTACTAACTGTACTTGAAGGTGGCATGTTTTTAATCACTTGATTAGATCTTGCTATTCATTGATGTGTTTGTATTTGAATCCTTTGGACTTATTGGGAAGATGTTAACAAATCTCTCCCACCTCACACAGTTAAAGTCACTGGAAGGTGATCACCCTGAAGATTCTTGCCCACCCATTTAGGTTCCATAACACGCATTTTAATGTCAATTTAAAATTGTTGTAGTGTGCAAGATGTGATTACAAAATAAAATCCATGATATATACACTTAGCTTTTCTTGCATTGTTGAATTCTTTGATATGAATTTATACATATTCCATTTTCAAGGTGCAGAATCAATCGGCAAACAAGATAGGACCAGCATAAGCATTTTAAAATAAAATGAAGCAATATCGCTTTTGGGCATGTATTTCAATTCTTGGCTTATTGTGTTGCACATGGTAAGTTGGAGAATATAGTTGCTCACTCATCTGTCTCAGATGTCTTTATGTTGCTAAATCTGTCTGTCTTCTGTTCCTATCTCTTTCTTTTTCTTCTCTGCTGCTTCTCTTCCCTTCACTTCTTTTGGTTCTCTCCCTGTCCACTTCTGCTTCTCTACCTTTTGTTTTCTTCTTTCCTTTCAGGTGGTAAGTGATGGCTGATATTGCGGGCAAATGAGCCATCAATTGCTGCAGACTACATTTGTGGTTGGGGTTGTGGGGAAAGTGTTGTCCTCACAGCTCCTTTCCCATTCCCTAATTACTCGTGCTCCTCCCACCACTTTGCTCCCATCACATCCACCACCCCTTCACTTTCCCTCTCGCCATTCCCTATCCCACCACCCCTTCACTCTCAGTACTACCCCAACTCTTTCTCTTTGAAACACCTGCATTCATCCCTTCCCTTTGCTTCATTGTTACTCATCTCATCCCTAACCCGACATCCACTTCATCTATTCCATTTCCCCAAGGGTGGATCGTAAGAGGTTAGAAGTCCCTGTACCATCAGTTTCCCTCCAGCCCTCACCTTCCTAGTCTCCCTTCCAATCAGTTTCCCTCAAAGAGGTTTTGTTTTTCCATCGCACTGACTTTGGCAATAAAGGTACAGCAGTTATCATGGATGAGTTTAATCTACATATAGATTGGGCAAACCAAACTGGTAGCAATACGAAGGAGGAGAATTTCCTGGAGTGTATAAGGGATGGTTTTCTAGACCAATATGTTGAGGAACCAACTAGAAAGCTGGCCATCCTAGACTGGGTGTTGTGTAATGAGAGGGGATTAATTAGCAATCTTATTGTGCGAGGCCCCTTGGGGAAGAGTGACCATGATATGGTAGAATTCTTTATTAAGATGGAGAGTGACACAGTTAATTCAGAGACTAGGGTCCTGAACTTAAGGAAAGGTAACTTCGACGGTATGAGATGTGAATTGGCTAGGATAGACTGGTGAATTATATCTAAAGGGTTGATGGTGGATAGGCAATGGCAGACATTTAAAGATCACATGGATGAACGTCAACAATTGTACATCCCTGTCTGGCGTAAAAATAAAAGGGGGAAGGTGGCTCAACCGTGGCTAACAAGGGAAATTAGGGATAGTGTTAAATCCAAGGAAGAGGCATATAAATTAGCCGAGGGTCTAGCGAGAAGGAGGAACTGAAAGAAATCCTTATTAGTCAGGAAATTGTGTTAGGAAAATTGATGGGATTGAAGGCCGATAAATCCCCAGGGCCTGATAGTCTGCATCCCAGAGTACTTAAGGAAGTGGCCCAGAAATAGTGGATGTATTGGTGGTCATTTTCCAACATTCTATAGACTCTTGATCAGTTCCTATGGATTGGAGGGTACCTAATGTAACCCCATTTTTTAAAAAAGGAGGGAGAGAGAAAACGGAATTATAGACCGGTTAGCCTGACATCGGTAGTGGGGAAAATGTTGGAATCAATTATGAAAGATGTAATAGCAGCGCATTTGGAAAGCAGTGACAGGATCGGTCCAAGTCAGCATGAATTTATGAAAGGGAAATCATGCCAGACAAATCTTCTAGAGTCTTTTGAGGATGTAACCAGTAGAGAGGACAAGGGAGAACCAGTGGATGTGGTGTATTTGGACTTTCAAAAGGCTTTTGACAAGGTCCCACACAAGAGATTAGCGTGCAAAATTAAAGCACATGGTATTGGGGGTAATGTATTGATGTGGATAGAGAACTGCTTGGCAGGAGGAAGCAAAGAGTAGGAATAAACGGGTCCTTTTCAGAATGGCAGGCAGTGACTAGTGGGGTACTGCCAGGTTCAGTACTGGGACTCCAGCTATTTACAATATACATTAATGATTTAGACAAAGGAATTGAATGTAATATCTCCAAGTTTGCAGATAACACTAAGCTGGGTGGCTGTGTGAGCTGTGAGGAGGATGCTAAGAGGCTGCAGGGTGACTTGGACAGGTTAGGTGAGTGGGAAAATGCATGGCAGATGCAGTATAATGTAGGTAAATGTGAGGATATCCACTTTGGTGGCAGAAACAGAAAGGCAGAATATTATCTGAATGGTGACAGATTAGGAAAAGGGGAGGTGTATCGAGACCTGGGTGTCATGGTACATCAGTCATTGAAAGTTGGCATGCAGGTACAGCAGGCGGTGAAGGCGGCAAATGGCATGTTGGCCTTCATAGCGAGCGGATTTGAGTACAGGAGCAGGGAAGTCTTACTGTAGTTGTACAGGGCCTTGGTGAGGCCACACCTTGAATATTGTGTACAGTTTTGGTCTCCTAATCTGAGGAAGGACATTCTTGCTATTGAGGGACTGCAGCGAAGGTTCACCAGACTGATTCCCGGAATGGCAGGACTGACATATGAAGAAAGACTGGATCGACTAGGCTTATATTCACTGGAATTTAGAAGAATGAGAGGGGGGTCTCATAGAAACATATAAAATTCTGACAGGATTGGACAGGTTAGATGCAGGAAGAATATTCCCGATGTTGGGGAAGTCCAGAACCAGGGGTCACAATCTAAGGATAAGGGGTAAGCCATTTAGAACTGAGATGAGGAGAAACTTCTTCACTCAGAGAATTGTGAACCTGTGGAATTCTCTACCTCAGAAAGTTGTTGAAGCCAGTTTGTTAGATATATTCAAAAGGGAGTTAAATGTGGCCCTTACAGCTAAAGGGATCAAGGGGTATGGAGAGAAAGCAGGAATGGGGTACTGAAGTTGCATGATCAGCCATGATCATATTGAATGGTGGTGCAGGCTCAAAGGGCCGAATGGCCTACTCTTGAACCTATTTTCTATGTTTTCATGTCTATGTTTCTATTCTGTTTGCAACACTTGTGCTAATAACGTCCTTTTAAATTAATGTTTATGAATTGTTCATTTTTTATTGGAGGAAGGAGTTTGGCTAGCAAACAAATACATTAGTATTGTCAGTATTTCATTATGATGTGTCCATGAGGGGAAATTTTCTAATATGGGCACTAAAGTGGCAAAAGTACAGAACAATGTGCTTACACAGAATGATATTGAATTTTACAGCACAGAAACAGGTCATTTGGCCAACAGGTCTCTGTGGGTATTTATGATCCACACGAGCATGCGCCCACTCATTTCACTTCACCTCATCCCAGCAACATATCCTTCTACTTCTTTCTCCCTCATGTACTTATCTCGCTTCCTCTTAAATGCATCTATGCTATTTGATTAACCACTCCATGTGGTAGCGAGGTCCGCATTTTCACCACTTTCTGAGTAAAGACGTTTTTGTGAATTCCTTATTGGATTCATTCATAATTATCTTATATATATGACCCTAGTTTTTGACTCCCCCACAAGTGGAAACATCTTAGCGCTTGCTGATATCATGCTGGACCAAATTTATACAGTTTGCTTAATTAGTTATACACGATGAGCTCCCAGTCCATATTGATCCTTTCACTGTGAGGCTACAATTATTTTAATATATTTTTTGGCCTTTCCAAAGGCTGTAAGGGGCAAAAAAAGTGATTAGCAAAACCTAAAAGAAAGCAAAATATATGTGGGGACAGAAAACTGAGTCTATGACAAAGTAATGAAAAGGTGCAGCTTCTGAACCCCCATTTTGATCAGTGTCAAAGGGGAGGGGGGCGCTACTGGAGGAAGTAGATACAAGGAAGGTTTCACTATTTAGTACTCCAATGCTTTCATCTGGAGTAGTGCAATATTCCTGGCAGGAGGTAGCAGCTGGGGTCAATTCTGTATGATACTGACATGGCTTAGGAACAGTTGTGAAAGAAGATGGCACAGCTTAAGGAAGCTGCCAAGGTGAGATTACCATTTATCAGATAGATCATCCAAATCTGCAAGCCTTTCAACCTGTTTTTTATTTACTGCTGGCCCATGCCAAGCTCTTACACAACTTGACAACTCTTTCATTGCTTACCGTGCATGACCATACTCTGGTAAGTCACATATTCAAGCTGTCAGCTGTGGCTCAGAGCTAGCACACTCGCCTCTGAATCAGAAGGTTGTGGGTTCAAGTCCCATTCCAGAGATTTTAGCACAAAAGTCTAGGCTGACACTTCAGTGCAATGCTGAGGGAAACCCAAAGGCAAAATATTGTGGATGCTGAAATCTGGAATAAAAACAGAAAATGCTGGAAATCTCAGCAGGTCAGGCAGCATCTGTGGAGAGAAAGCAGAGTTAATGTTTCGGGTCGATGACCCTTCGTCAGAACTGAGGGAGTGCTGCACTGTTGAAGGTGCTGTCTTTTGGATGAATTGTTAAACCGAGGCCCCGTCTGCCCTCTCAGGTGGATGTAAAAGATTCCATGGCACTATTTCAAAGAGGAACAAGGCAGTTTTCCCCAGTGTATTTATTTGTATTTGTCCCTCAACCAGCATAATTAAAAACAGATTACCTGGCCATTATCACATTGCTGTTTGTGCGACCCTGCTGTGTGCAGATTTACTGCCACGTTTCCTACATTGCAACAGTAAATAGACTTCAAAAGTACTTAATTTGCTGTAAAGCCCATTGGGACGTCCTGAGGTCATGAAGGATGCAAGTCTTTCTTCTTTTTTTAAAACATACACATCTTCAAAGTCTTTACACATAAAACCATTGTAATAGAAACATAGAAACATAGAAAATAGGTGCAGGAGTAGGCCATTCGGCCCTTCTAGCCTGCACCGCCATTCAATGAGTTCATGGCTGAACATTCAACTTCAGTACCCCATTCCTGCTTTCTCGCCATACCCCTTGATCCCTCTAGTAGTAAGGACCTCATCTAACTCCTTTTTGAATATATTTAGTGAATTGGCTTCAACAACTTTCTGTGGTAGAGAATTCCACAGGTTCACCACTCTCTGGGTGAAGAAGTTCCTCCGCATCTCGGTCCTAATATAACCTAGCGGCATGATGCAGGGTCACACTGATGCTAACGTGGCACAGATTTTGCGATTTAGGTTTGAACTGGTATTTCTGGTTCCCTAAACTTCTGATTGTTCAGCTATAATGGCCTGAAAATATACCCTATGATTTTCATTTCACTCCTGTTACAATTTCTCTTAAAAAACACTTGCTTATGCATGAGGGAAATCAATAAAAGTTCCAACTGGTAAGCATGGCTCCTAAAGTGTGAAATTATTCTTCAGGGAACTCTGCATCAGAGATACAATGAGATGATGCATCTTTTCCTCAACACCTGGTCTAATGGACAATTCTGAATATTTTCCAAAAATGAATATATTTTTGTATTCAGGATCAGGAATTTAAATCTCATGTGCAATCAGCTACTTTCTATTTCCTTTACAAAGGAAAGGTTTTGTTTGGCCACTTTGTAACTGTTAGAAGTATTTCATTTGATGTCTGATAATACAAGAAGGTGAAGCTGTAATTTCTGCATGGTATAATTATCTCGTACAACACAGGATAATTATCACAGGCAATTGCTTCAGCAAAGGGGCTCCTTGAGATTTCAGGAACTGAGACAGCCTGGCACCTGCTATGGCAACAGTTACCCGAGAGAATGTCAGAGTGGGTAGAAATTAAATGAGAAAAAACAGTATGGAAAAGAAATGTGCAGCAGTCCCTGCAGGGCTAGTTACATCATTTTATTTTACAAGCTTTTTATGTTTAGTGATATATTCAAACACTGCATCGTTCACAATTTTAAAAATGATTTCAAAGATGTGTTTCTCACAGAAGGCAATTGACTGCAAACTTCTTTCAAAAAAAATTACAGCAACTTCATGCTCACCACTCTAAAAGAAGCTAACTTGCTCTTCGCTTTAAATGCAAAATCGTAAAATATGGACAACATAATAGACACGACAACACAAAATCAATAAAAGTGCAAAGTAAAACCAAAACAATTGTACAACAATAAATGAAAGTGTTTATTTAATGGAGTGTTCAGGCTTTCAAAGCCCACCTAGATTTCTATATAAGTTAATTGTCTCTTTTACTTTATGACTTATAGAAATATTTATATTTTAATTAATAAAGGAAAGTCTATTACGTGTACCAGCTTTAAATGTATGACAATTACTAAAATGTTTCAAAATATAGCAGAACTTCTATATAATAAACTCCGCCCACATGAATATTGTCCCTTTGCTCTGGTTCTAAAACTCCATTAAAGAGCAAGAATATTCTATCGGAAAATATTCTGAATGTAGATCACTTCGCATTTTTATGCTTCCAACCTACATTTTCAATTCACAACGTGCCATGATAGGATTTGAAGTTATGAGCCTCTAGGTTGTGAGTCTAGCACTATAATCACTCGGCTACCATAGCCTGGGGTCTAGTCATGGACAGTCTCTTCAATTTCAGAAAAACATCCTTATTACATGCATCATGTAGCACATCCAGGTACCTGACATTTAGGGTTGGGTACACACTCGAACATGAACTCAATTGGCATCAGACACAAACTTCTTTAGTAAGCATCCTGAACTGTGAGATTAGAAATCAGAATGCCTTTTATTCCATGATCCAAATCTGAAGATGCTATTAAATAACTCTAAATAACTTGGAATCTCTCAATAAGGAGCTTGTTCTGCAATCAAGATTAAAGTTGGTTAGTCATCTCTGCTTATCTGAAAAAACTTTGCAACTGATTTTAACCCAACCTGCCTGGTGGAGACCAGGGATGGAGGGGGGCAATTAAATACAAATAAAAGCTAGGATCCAACCCTGTCCTGTCTTTCCCGATTCTAACCTGCAGAATACTGTGGGTGGATGAGGTGTCCTAAAGCAGGCTGGAGCCTCAGGAACTCATGCAAATCGGGTTCCTATGATGTTAATAGGAAGCAGCAGGCAGTTGGTGGGAAAGACAAAGAGGTAAGTGTAAAACTTTTCTTTGTAGGCTAAGAGAGCAGGCGTACTCCTCCGGGCCCCACAAGGGAAGTCATGGCGTCCCCTGTCCCGACTAATCCCCTTCCCTTCCGCGAGACCCTCCCAAATCCCCCTCCCTGTCAATTTCCTGAAAGCCAGCGGGTGGTCAAATGCTGCCTGACCTTTCCCGCCAGCAGTCACTCTGTGCCCTCTTCTTGTCCGTGGACAATAGCTTTTAAATGAAGCCGAACAGTTAAAATATCCCCAGCCCGAAACGTAGGCCAGCAAGTGTGTATTCCACTCACCCTGCCCCTCACCCACCTGAAACCCGCTCAATAAGGCAAACTTCCAATAAATAGATTTATTTCATCAGAACGTTCAGTATATGCTCCCATCAGTAGATAGAAAGGTAAACAGTTTTTTTTGACAATTTCCTCATTTCTCAGTCCCCCTTTCCTAAGTTGCCAATCTTAATTTTTGAACCTAGACAATAATATAGAAAAATAGAAATTTACAGCGCAGAAGGAGGCCATTTCGGCCCATCGTGTTCACGCCAACCAACAAAGAGCCGCACGGCCCTTGGTCAGCAGCCCTGAAGGTTACATATAAACCTATGAACAATGACGGAAAGGCAAAGAGCACCCAGCCCAACCAGTCCGCCTCACACAACTGTGACACCCCTTATACTGAAACATCCTACACTCCACCCCAACCGGAGCCATGTGATCTTCTGGGAGAGGCAAAAAACCAGATAAAAACCCAGGCCAACATATTGGGGGGATTTTTCAACCATAAAAGATATCGCAGCCAAGCCTGATCCTATACTCACATGACAGATGTACACATGCACGCCTGGGGCACAGTCCCTAGGTAGCAGTGAGACTGTGTATGTTGTGGTTTAGCCCAGGGGCACTGAGGCAGTTGCGGTGCCCCAAGTGTTGCCCTGGCTGGCACCATCCAGCTAAGCTCAGGCGAGAGAATTTTCTGTCTGAACAACTTAGTACCATGCAATATAATTATCCAGTAAATAAGGCTAGGTAAGTGTTGCACAGCACCATACAATTCATATACAAATAAACAAAGCTCTCGGGTGATGTAATGACATTGTAAACATGTTATGAACAGTTTATTACTCTGGCCTTTTCTACTTTTTTTGTGAATGCTCTTTCCATTCTCACTAAGTTAGTAATTTAATACATAGTTGGTCACCTGCAAACAGGAGAAATTCATCTGCACCCTGCTATCAAGAACAGATAATGAATCCAAATTTACTTGTGTCCTGGAATGACAGATAATAATAAATTCTATAAAAGGCGACCAAGTTTCTAATATGTTTTTGGATCTGAAAAACAAAACATCCCATAATTTATTTGCTCCATTTGCCACCAGTGAGATATAAATTATTTTATTTTTCTAGTTATAACATAATTTTCTAAGCAATTACATTAAGGGCCCAAATAAGGCCCCCGTCCACCCAAATGCCGCCCAAAGTACCGCCGATGGCCACCGAGGTCCCTGACGGTTCTTTGGACGGAGTTTTCATCACCCAGATCCCTCGAAGGTCGGTGGACGGCAAAGCAGTGAAGTATGCTGTCAATCTGGGCGAGAGCTGGTGGGAGCTTTCATTCTCGACAGCAAATGCGCTTGCCGCCCAATTGCAGCCGAGGATGGAGTCGGGCCCACGGAGTGTCGAACACCTAAAAATAAAAAGCATTAAAATAACACATCTGACAACCTTCAGGGGAACCCATACAGGTAAGTTCCTGTAAAGAAATACATTACAAACATGTCACTAACCTGTTTTCCCCCATCTTCACACTTACCGTTGAGGACAGAGCAGCCTCCACGCAGCGGTCCACCGCAGAGTCCAGCCGACTTCCGCCCGCATGAATATGGCATCTCGGCGGGTGGGGGTCTAATTACGCGCGTCGGCCGTCCGCTGACGTCGGCGGGCGCTTTCCAGCGGCTCTCCCCTCCCGCCCGCTCCAGGCCACGACGAACGTGGTACTGGGCGGTTCGAGCAGAGGAATGTCAGTGGCAGTGGGCAGTGAGTGTATCTGCTTTATATATGCAGACTATAGATATACTCTCTGTGTAGTCACTGTATAGTTGCATAAGATGGAGACTTATTACCTGATGTACTGTCAATAAGTTTAACACTGAGTATATACTATGCTGGCACCACTAGAGGGTGCAACTGGTGGAGACCGGGGTTTCCTGCCCCTGTGGCAGAGGCTGTCCACCAGAGGGCACTGCGGTGGGAGACCTGAGGGTCACCTGCATAGGTGAGCAGGGCTCAGTATAAAAGGCTGCCCACCATGCTTGTGTCTCACTCTAGAGTTATAAATAAAAGACCAAGGTCACTACAGTTTGAGTACAACACATTGCCTCGTGGAGTCATTCATAAGTGCATTACAGACATAACAGCATCAATTTCGGCCCCTAAATTTAAACCAAGTATTTGCTTAAGAATTGGATATAATCATTAAAAGATAGATTGTAATACCAGAATTCCAGTCAATTGCTATTTCTGTAATAATTTTAACCGTTCTAAGACATGTAGATGTGAAGAGGCAAAAAGAGCATTGTCACAGTTCCAACATATTTCCTCTGTTCACTGTTCCATAAATGCATTTTTTATCGAAGCACTTACAATT
This sequence comes from Pristiophorus japonicus, assembly GCF_044704955.1. Taxonomy (NCBI): domain Eukaryota; kingdom Metazoa; phylum Chordata; class Chondrichthyes; family Pristiophoridae; genus Pristiophorus; species Pristiophorus japonicus. The sequence continues at coordinate 140,116,196 of NC_091988.1, forward strand.
TCACCACCGATAGTGAACAGAGGGAACCTTCCTCATTATACTGTCATAGCCCCATTGAGCAACAACCAAAGCATGAGGGAGCAGCATTATATTATGGATGCATTATAAGCAGCCAAGGAGCAAGACTCAAAGGCACAACAGACAACTGGGGCAGGAGTCAACCAAGTGGCATGAGGGAAACTCAAGAGAAAAGAACTTGTATTTATATAGCGCCTTTCACAACCTCAGGACGGCGTCAAGAGAAGCATTAGAGGCATAAAGTAGAAAAATTAAGGTTGGGAATTAGCGATAAATAGGAGACAAAAGGAAATTGGAAGTAAAAGCATAGGAAATGAATTATCAGAGGGATAGAGAGGGTGGCTGTGGAAGATAATAATGACTCAATTGATGTCTATTATTTTTCCAAATTAATGATATCCTCGGGTACAGGTGCTGCTTCTGTTACTGGGGTACACAAACTATCATTGTTCGACTGTGTTATAATAGGAACAGGGTATTGGCTAGTCACGTTTTAAAATTAATTCTTCAAGATTAAAGTCACGACAGGGCCTTAATTCTGGATAATATTACATATTCTCTTCATACACAAAGTTGTCAAGGTCTTAGAATGGATTAACAATAAGGATGATGTAAAAACAAAAAAGAGTTAATCCAGTTAAGGATAGTATGCTCAAGAAGATCATGAAAATTCCTATCTGAACCTGACTAATAAAGCTGTGATATTGATCAAAATGAAGATTGCTAATTTTCTTATGCCAGATGAGTATCAAGGGAAGAAGATAGGGTATCTGAACCGAACAGGAAGACATTAAGAAACTGGTTATACGGAAATATGAACAAATGCTTAATATGCAACAAAATTGGTATCTGTGATTGATACAGGGGACACTGGGTACGTGTAAGTCACACATCATTACTACGCGATAGAAAATAATTTACTATTCATTTGAAATGAGAGCTAAAGACATTATTTTTGCACTAACTACACAGCTCACATTCAATTAATGGAACTATACTGCATACAGTATTCCAGAAAGCAATTTCTCTGAACACCCATGTGAATATGTAGCTGTGCTCTAATGACTAAGTTCAGAATCCATTGTTTCATGTATTACTGTTGACTGGTAATGAAATTTCAGTGCTATAACTCCATTACAACAGTGACTACACTTCAAAAGTATTTCATTGGCTCCAAAGCAATTTTGGGAGTCCTGGGATTAGGAAAGGTGCTATATAAGTGCAAATCTTTCTTTATGTCTTAAAAGCAACCTATCAGATATTTTGAACATTTTTCAGCCTCACAGCAAAAACTCCTCTCCCGGACACAAAAAGGTGATACTTGTCTGGAGATTTATTGTTCAGTGGTGCAGAGAGGCTGCAACAATTCTGAAATACATTAGCTGAAATAGTTTTAGTAATGGAGTTGGTGGTTATCATACAGACAGATAAGGAGAAAGAATCATAGAATAGAATCATAGAATAGTACAGCACAGAAGGAAAGACAGGTTTGGTCTTAATGTAATCTAATCTAAGCTTAATCTAATTAATCTATTTAAAACTGGTGACCACACCAATGACAGTTTATATTTGGTGGTATACTAGAGTTGTTAACAGCGTAGCCTGCATTGTATTAAGAACAAACATTGATATTGGAAAATGATGCGCTGACATGAGAAAGATTTGGTAAATAGGTATAACACAGTTCTCAAGTTTCCAACCCCAACATTGTCATTAAACCTGCTGACAAGGGTGGCACTGTTGTTGTTTGGCGAACCGACCTCTACCTTGCGGAGGCTGATCGGCAACTCTCTCACATATCCTCCTACCACCTCCTTGACCATGACTCAACTACTGAACATCAAGCCATCATTTCCAAGACCGTCACTGACCTCATCTCCTCTGGAGCACTTCCTTCCACGGCCGCCAACGTCATAATTCTCCAACCTCGCACAGCCCGCTTCCACCTCCTTCCCAAGATCCACAAACAGGACTGCCCCGATAGACCCATCGTTTCAGCCTGTTCTTGCCCTACAGAACTGATGTCTTCCAATCTCAACCCTGTTTTTTCTCCCTTTGTCCAGTCTCTTCCCACCTACAACCGCGACTCTTCCGATGCCCTCCGCCACTTTAACAGTTTCCAGTTTCCTGGCCCCAACCATCTCCTATTCACTCTGGACGTCCAATCCCTCTACACCTCCATCTCCCACCAGGATGGCCTGAGGGCGTTCCGCTTCTTCCTCGAACAGAGGCCCAACCAGTCCCCATCCACCGCCTGGCTGAACTTGTTCTCACGTTGAACAACTTCTCCTTTGACTCCACTCACTTCCCCCAAATTAAAGGTGTTGCCATGGGCAACGGAATGGGTCCTAGCTATGCCTGCCTTTTCGTGGGATATGTGGAACATTCTTTGTTCCAGTCCTACTCAGGTCCCCTCCCTCACCTCTTTTTCTGGTACATTGATGACTGTATCGGTTCTATTTCCTGCTACAAAATGTCATTCACTTTGTTTCCAATTTCCATCCTTCCCTCACCTTCACATAGTCCATCTCTGACTTTTCCCTTCCCTTCCTCGCCTTTTCTGGCTCCATTTCTGGGGACAGGCTATCGACAAACATTCATTATAAGCCCACTGACTCCCACAGCTACCTGGACTACACTTTTTCCTACCCCGCTTCCTGTAAGGACTTCATTCCATTCTCCCAGTTTCTCCGCCTCCGTTGCATCTGTTCTGACAATGCCACCTTCCGTACTGGTTCTTCCAATATGTGTTCCTTTTTCTTCAACCGAGCACATGGCCCTCAACTGTGTCCCTTCTATTTCTCGTACTTCTGCTCTCACCCTTCCCCTCTCTCTCAGAACCAAGATAGTGTTCCCCTTGCCCTCACCTTTCATCCCATCAGCCTCCATGTTCAACGGATCATCCTCCACCATTTCCAGCGTGATCCCACCAACAAACACATCATCCCCTCCTCTCCCCTTTCAGCATTCCGAAGGGACTGCTCCCTCTGCAACACCCTGGTCCATTCCTCAATCACCCCCAAAACCCCCTCCTCTTCCCATGGCACCTTCCTGTGCAAGTGCAGGAGATGCAACATCTCCTCCCTTCCCACTTTGCAGGGGCCAAACACTCCTTCCAGGTGAAACAGAGATTTACTTGTACTTCTTTCAATTTAGTATATGGTATTCTCTGTTCACGATGTGGTCTCCTACACTGGGGAGACCAAATGCAGATTGGGTGACCGCTTTGCAGAACACCTCCGTTCAGTCCGTAAGTGTGACCCCGAGCTTCTGGTTGCCTGCCACTTTAATTCCCCACTCCACTCCCACTCTGATCTCTCCATCCTGGACTCTTACACTGTTCCAATGAAGGTCAATGTAAACCCGAGGAACAGCACCTCATCTTTCGTATAGGCACTTGACAGCCTTCTGGACTCAACATTGAATTCAACAATTTCAGACCATAACCCCTGTCCAAATTTTTTTTCTCTTTTCTTCTTTATTTTTCTCTCTTTCACATGGCAACTGTCATGTATGTATGTATGAATGCTTGGGGTTACTAGCCACCAGGTGGCACAACTGTCGGAGGTCATTCGGCTATACGCACATGTGTGCAGCCCAGGTATAAAAGGCAAGCCATCATGTAATGTAATCGCTTTGGGCCCGAATAAAGCAGAGCCAGGTTTGTATCCCTGTTAGTTTACAGTATTCAGTATTCAGTCTATCGAGTTATTACATACGTAACATTTGGCGACGAGGTAACTTAAGAACCTTCGCATGGAGAGATTCGTGGAGGGAGAGGACTGGACAGATTTTGTAGCTTGCCTGGATCAGTACTTCATGGCAAACAAAATGGAGAAACCCACTGACGCAGTTAGGCGCAGGGCGGTCTTCCTCACGGTTTGCGGTCCGAAAATCTATGGACTTAAAAAGAATCTCCTCTAGGCTGCAAGTCCAATGGACAAGGACTATGAGGAATTGTGTGCTCTGGTACGTGACCATCTCAAACCAGAAGAAGGCATCATCATCTCATGATATCGATTCTACAAGCACGTTCGTTTTGAGGGCCAGGATGTGTCAGAATTCGTTGCCAACCTAGACGTCTAGCTGGACCGTGTAAGTTCGAAAATGCGTTGGGAGACATGCTGCGGGACTTCTTTGTAATTGGCACCAATCACGAAGTGATCCTGCGTAAGCTACTGGCGGCGGAAATGCTGGACTTGAGCAAGGCCATCACGATTGCCCAGGCATACATGACGACGGACAAACACGTAAAGCAGATATCATCGGAAAATCAGAACTCGGCAAGTACTGTAAACAAGATTGTATTGTCGTTTGGCAGAGCTGCATATGGCAGGGCCTACTCGACTGCATATGCAAAATCTGTGGCTGCTCAAAGTCCGCCAATGGGAATTAATACAATTTCACCGTGTTGGCATTGTGGGGGCAATCATCGACCTCATCAGTGTCGGTATAAACAGTACATTTTTAAAGGCTGTTTGAGACGGGGGCATCTCCAGCGCATGTGCCCGCAACTGAGCAAGCGTGCTGCCATGTGGAGGATGATGACCAGTATAGCGCGGATTCGGATATGCAATCCGAGATACCAGATTGTATGGACTGAATTCGTTCCTAACAAAGAGCCAACCGATAATGATTGATGTGAAACTTAACGGTGTGCCGGTACCGATGGAATTGGACACGGGTGTGAATCAATCAATAATAAGCCAGAGAACATTAGACAAGCTGTGGGATACTAAGGCTGTGAGGCCTAAGTTGAGTCCAGTCAATGCCAAGCTGCGTACGTATACTAAAGAACTCATAACAGTGATTGGCAGTGCAGTAGTCAAGGTGTCGTATGATAGTGCGGTTCATGATTTACCATTATGGATTATTCCAGGCAATGGTCCAACGCTGTTTGGCAGGAATTGGCCAGAAAAAATCAATTGGAATTGGAACGATATCAAAGCATTGTCGTCAGAGGATGATACTCTATGTGCTCAAGTGCTGAGCAAGTTCCCCTTGCTGTTTGAACCAGGCATCAGCAAATTCACAGGAGCCACGTGGACTCGGATGCAAGACCCATCCATCATAAAGCTTGGGCGGTTTAGTACATGATGAGGGAGAAGGTCAAAATTGAACTGGACAGACTCCAGCATGAAGAGGTCATATCACTGGTCGAATTTAGTGAATGGGCCAGCCCCATTGTTCCTGTGTTGAAGACTGATGGCACTGTCAGGATTTGTGGAGACAACAAGGTTACAATCAACTGAGTTTCGAAGCAGAATCAATACCTGTTACCGAAGGCTGATGACCTGTTTGCAACGCTAGCCGGGGAGAAGTCGTTCACTAAACTGGATCTGACGTCGGCCTACATGATACGAGACATCGAAGAAACTTATGTGCATCAACACTCATAAAGGACTGTTTATTTACAACAGGTGTCCTTTTGGAATTCGTTCGGTTGCAGCCATATTTCAGAGGAACATGGAGAGTCTACTGAAGTCCGTCCCGAGAACCATTTTGTTCCAAGATGACATCCTGGTCACAGGTTGTGACACCGCTGAATATCTGAACATCCTGGAAGAGGTTCTACATCATTTAGACAAAGTGGTACTCAGACTGAAACGTTCGAAGTGCGTCTTCAAGGCACCGGAATTCGAATTCCTGGGGAGGAAAATTGCTGCTGACGACATCAGGCCTACGGACTCGAAAATCAAGGCCATCAAAAATGCACCCAAGCCTCAGAATGTGACGGAGCTGCATTCATTTCTTGGTCTACTGAACTATTTCGGTAATTTCCTACCTGGATAGAGCACTTTATTAGAGCCACTGCACATGCTGCTAAGAAAAGGCGACAACTGGGTTCGGGGTGCGTCTCAAGACGGAGCTTTTGAGAAAGCTACTAATCTGCTTTTCTCTAAGAAGCTGCTGGTACATTATGATCCGTGTAAGCGTTTAGTATTGGTCTGTGATGCTTTGTCATATGGAGTTGGTTGCGTGCTCCAACAAACTAATAGTCGGGTAAACTACAACCTGTTGTGTGTGCTTCTAAAGGTTTGTCAAAGGCGGAAAGAGCCGACAGCATGGTAGAAAAAGAAGCATTAGCCTGTGTGTATGGGGTTAAAAAGATGCATGTACCTGGTCATTAAGGATGAAATTGCAGCGCATTTGGAAAGCAGTGATAGGATTGGTCCAAGTCAGCATGAATTTATGAAGGGGAAATCATGCTTGCCAAATCTTCTGGAATTTTTTGAGGATGTAACTAGTAGAGTGGACAGGGGAGAACCAGTGGATGTTGTGTATTTGGAATTTCAAAAGGCTTTTGACAAGGTCCCACACAAGAGATTGGTGTGCAAAATCAAAGCACATGGTGTCATGTATTCAACCAGCATTGTAACCCATGTATAATCTGACCTAAGTTGTACACTGTGAGAACACTGACCACGGGGTGGGAGGCACTCCTAACCTGGACCTTCAGGTATAAAAGGGGAAGCTCCACCCACCTTCATCACTTGAGTGCTAAGGAATAGAGGACAGGTCACAGACTGACCTTCTCTTAAGCATGGGCCTCGTGTACATTTATACTGTACAGTAAGGACATATCAATGGCGACGAGAAACTGGGATTTAAACCATGCGAGCATGGCCACTAGCAGAACAGACGAGAGGTACTGTGTTAAGGAATGGTTGGGACAGAGATTCAACATTGTTAAAGCAGCACACAGTTCTCCAGGCAGACAAGGGCAATCGGGCATGCCCCAACATGTAGTCGAACCCAGAGGGGGAGTTCGACAGAGACAATGGCAAGCTGAACGGCGATTCACGCCATTGCAAGGGACAATGCGGCCAGTAATGGAGCCATCAACACCTGTTAATGGCGCATTCAAGGACAGTCACAGGGACAGTCAGGGATGATCGACTGGCAAGGGACCTTTTGTTTCAAACAACAGCTCATGTTGGAGGCGTGGAGGCACGCAGTTAGCCGGAGTTTGCAGAGATGAGCAAAATACCTGCAGAAATTGCAGAAATGAACGCTGGGGGAAATCGCTGGAAGCTGAAGTTCAGCGAGATCATGTGGAGCACGTATACAGTTCATACACCAGGACGCCACCGATAATGATGAACGTGCTCCTCAATGGCATCCCAGTATCAATGGAGCTAGACACGGGGGCCAGCCAGTCCCTGATGGGTATCAAACAGTTTGAAAAGTTGTGGGCATCCAAGGCCAGGAGGCCAAAATTATCGCTGATTGACGCACAGCTACGGACTTACACAAAGCAGATCATTCCGGTGTTAGGCAGCGCCACGGTAGTCGTGACCCACAAAGATTCGGAGAACAGGTTGCCACTCTGGATTGTCCCAGGGGACGGTCCCGCAGTACTGGGGAGGAGTTGGCTTGCTGTCATGAACTGGAAATGGGGCGATGTCAATGCAATTTCCTTTGTGGAGCGAGTATCATGCTCCCAGATCCTGGACAAATTTGTCTCATTATTTCAACCTGGCATCGGCACTTTCATGGGGGCCAAGGAGTGATTCACATAAACCCGAACGCCAGGCCAGTACACCACAAAGCCAGAGCGGTGCCGTACGTGATGCGGGAAATGGTAGAAGGCGAATTGGACCCTGCTGAGGGAAGGCATCATCTCGCCAGTCGAATTCAGTGACTGGGCGAGCCCAATTGTGTCGGTGCTCAAGGCGGATGGGTCGGTCAGGATATGTGGCGATTACAAGGCCATCATCAATCGGGTGTCACTCCAAGACCAGTACACGCTACCGAGAGCGGAGGACCTCTTTACGACGCTATCCGGCGGCAAACTTTTTTCAAAATTGGACCTGACCTCAGCTTACATGACCCAGGAGCTGGCAAGTGTGTCGAAGAAGCTGACCACTATCACGACACACAAGGGTTGTTTGAGTACAACAGATGTCCGTTCGGGATTCGCTCGGCCGCTGCGATCTTCCAACGAAATATGGAAAGCCTCCTCAAGTCGATTCCAGGGACGGTGGTTTTTCAGGACGACATCCTCATTACGGGTTACGATATTGAAGAACACCTCCACAACCTGGAGGAGGTGCTACGGAGACTGGACCGGGTAGGGCTGCGATTGAAAAAGGCGAAGTGCGTCTTCCTAGCTCCAGAGGTAGAATTCCTGGGGATGAGGGTAGCAGCAGACGGGATCAGCCCTACTGCGTCCAAGACGGAAATGATCCAGAGAGCACCCAGACCCCGTAACACGACAGAGCTGTGTTCGTTCCTGGGGCTCCTGAACTATTTTGGTAACTTTCTTCCCAAATTGAGCACGCTGCTAGAGCCGCTACACGTGCTCCTACGCAAAGGTCGCGAATGGGTCTGGGGGGACAGCCAGGAAAGGGCTTTTAATAGAGCACGCAATTTGTTATGTTCTAACACTCTGTTAACACTATACGACCCATGTAAGAAACTTGTGTTAACGTGCGATGCGTCGTCCTATGGTGTCGGGTGTGTGTGTTGCAGCATGTCAATGTCAAGGGTCAGTTACAGCTGGTAGCTTATGCCACCAGGAGTCTGTCCCAGGCAGAAAGGGGTTACGGGATGGTAGAAAAGGAGACACTCGCATGTGTAAATGCTGTAAAGAAAATGCACCAGTACCTGTTTGACAGGAAATTTGAGCTGGAGACAGATCACAAACCCCTAACGTCCCTTTTGGCCGACAACAAGGCCATAAATGCAAACGCATTGGCCCGCATACAGAGGTGGGCACTCACGTTAGCCGCCTATGATTATACAATTTGGCACAGACTGGGCACCGAAAACTGCGCCGATGCACTCAGCAGGCTCCCACTAGCCACCACTGAGGGGGCTACCGAGCATGCTGCTGAGATGGTCATGGTTGTTGAAGCTTTTGGAAGCGAAGGCTCACCCGTGACAGCCCGTCAGATTAAAGTCTGGACAAATAGAGACCCGCTATTGTCTCTAGTCAAGAAATGTGTCCTGAATGGGGACTGGGCAGCCACGTACACGGCATGCCCTGAGGAATTTAAACCATTTCACAGGTGCAGGGATGAACTCTCGATTCAGGCCGATTGCCTACTGTGGGGAAACCGCGTAGTCATGCCCCAGATGGGCAGAGAGGTGTTCATCAGAGAACTCCATAATGAGCAGTTGGTGAGAGGGAGCGACCTGTCAAAAGTCCAGCGGGAGATCGAGAGCCAGCGGCAGTTGGTGAGAGGGGAGCGACCTGTCAAAAGCCCAGCGGGAGATCGAGAGCCAGCGGCAGTTGGTGAGAGGGGAACGACCTATCAAAAGCCCAGCGGGAGATCGAGAGCCAGCGGCAGTTGGTGAGAGGGGAGCGACCTATCAAAAGCCCAGCGGGAGATCGAGAGCCAGCGGCAGTTGGTGAGAGGGGAGCGACCTATCAAAAGCCCAGCGGGAGATCGAGAGCCAGCGGCAGTTGGTGAGAGAGGAGCGACCTGTCAAAAGCCCAGCGGGAGATCGAGAGCCAGCGGCAGTTGGTGAGAGGGGAGCGACCTGTCAAAAGCCCAGCGGGAGATCGAGAGCCAGCGGCAGTTGGTGAGAGGGGAGCGACCTGTCAAAAGCCCAGCGGGAGATCGAGAGCCAGCGGCAGCTGGTGAGAGGGGAGCGACCTGTCAAAAGCCCAGCGGGAGATCGAGAGTCAGCGACAGTTGGTGAGAGGGGAGCGACCTGTCAAAAGCCCAGCGGGAGATCGAGAGCCAGCGGCAGTTGGTGAGAGGCCGGAGCAGCCTATAAAAGGCCCAGCGGGAGATCGAGAGCCAGCGGCAGTTGGTGAGAGGTGGGAGCGGCCTATAAAAGGCCCAGCGGGAGATCGAGAGCCAGCGGCAATTGGTGAGAGGCGGGAGCGGCCTATAAAAGGCCCAGCGGGAGATCGAGAGCCAGCGGCAGTTGGTGAGAGGGGAGCGACCTATCAAAAGCCCAGCGGGAGATCGAGAGCCAGCGGCAGTTGGTGAGAGGGGAGCGACCTATAAAAGGCCAGCGGGAGATCGAGAGCCAGCGTACCAGTGCAGCTACAGCGGGAGAGAAAGCAAAATAGAAGTAGAAAGTAATCAAAAAGTGACGTCACAGCCAATGTGGTAAGTGATTGGCTGGTGATTGGTGAGTAGCTTTTCTTTTCTTTTTTATATCAGTAAGTGAACTGCAACATTGTTATTACCAATTTAAGTGTATCTAAGGTTAAGGCATGGCAGGAGAGCTCGGTCACGTGATATGCTCCTCCTGTACCATGTGGGAACTCGGGGACACTTCCGGTGTCCCTGGGCGCTACGTGTGTGGGAAGTGTATCCGCCTCGAGCTCTTGACGGTCCGCGTTGCGGAATTGGAGCTGAGGGTGGATTCACTCTGGAGCATCCACGATGCTGAGAATGACGTGAGTATCACGTGTAGTGAGTTGGTCTTACCGCAGGAGAAGGGTCCACAGCCAGATAGGGAATGGAAGACCAGCAGGAAGAGCAGTGCAAGAAAGATAGTGCAGGGGTCCCCTGTGGTCATCCCCCTGCAAAACAGATACACTGCTTTGAGTACTGTTGGGGAGGATGACTCATCAGGGGAGGGCAGCAGCAGCCAAGTTCATGGCACCGTAGGTGGCTCTGCTGCAAAGGAGGGCAGGAAAAAGAGTGGGAGCGCGATAGTGATAGGGGATTCGATGGTGAGGGGAATAGATAGGCGTTTCTGCGGACGCAACCGAGACTCCAGGATGGTATGTTGCCTCCCTGGTGCAAGGGTCAAGGATGTCTCAGAGCGGGTGCAGGACATTCTGAAATGAGAGGGAGAACAGCCAGTTGTCGTGGTGCACATTGGTACCAACGACATAGGTAAAAAAAGGGATGAGGTCCTACGAAAAGAATTTAAGGAGCTAGGAGCTAAATTAAAAAGTAGGACCTCAAAAGTAGTAATCTCGGGATTGCTACCAGTGCCACGTGCTAGTCAGAGTAGGAATCGCAGGATAGCGCAGATGAATACATGGCTTGAGCAGTGGTGCAGCAGGGAGGGATTCAAATTCTTGGGGCATTGGAACCGGTTCTGGGGGAGGTGGGACCAGTACAAACCGGACGGTCTGCACCTGGGCAGGTCCGGAACCAATGTCCTAGGGGGAGTGTTTGCTAGTGCTGTTGGGGAGGAGTTAAACTAATATTGCAGGGGGATGGGAACCTATGCAGGAAGACAGAGGGAGACATAAATGAGGCAAAAGCAAAAGACAGAAAGGAGATGAGGAAAAGTGGAGGGCAGAGAAACCCAAGGCAAAGAACAAAAAGGGCCACTGTACAGCAAAATTCTAGAAGGACAAAGGGTGTTAAAAAAGCAAGCCTGAAGGCTTTGTGTCTTAATGCAAGGAGTATCCGCAATAAGGTGGATGAATTAACTGTGCAAATAGATGTTAACAAATATGATGTGATTGGGATTACGGAGACGTGGCTCCAGGATGATCAGGGCTGGGAACTCAACATCCAGGGGTATTCAACATTCAGGAAGGATAGAATAAAAGGAAAAGGAGGTGGGGTAGCATTGCTGGTTAAAGAGGAGATTAATGCAATAGTTAGGAAAGACATTAGCTTGGATGATGTGGAATCTATATGGGTAGAGCTGCAGAACACTAAAGGGCAAAAATCGTTAGTGGGAGTTGTGTACAGACCTCCAAACAGTAGTAGTGATGTTGGGGAGGGCATCAAACAGGAAATTAGGAGTGCATGCAATAAAGGTGCAGCAGTTATAATGGGTGACTTTAATATGCACATAGATTGGGCTAGCCAAACTGGAAGCAATACGGTGGAGGAGGATTTCCTGGAATGCATAAGGGATGGTTTTCTAGACCAATATGTCGAGAAACCAACTAGGGGGGAGGCCATCTTAGACTGGGTGTTGTGTAATGAGAGAGGATTAATTAGCAATCTCGTTGTGCGAGGCCCCTTGGGGAAGAGTGACCATAATATGGCGGAATTCTGCATTAGGATGGAGAATGAAACAGTTAATTCAGAGACCATGGTCCAGAACTTAAAGAAGGGTAACTTTGAAGGTATGAGGCATGAATTGGCTAAGATAGATTGGCTAATGATACTTAACGGGTTGACTGTGGATGGGCAATGGCAGACATTTAGAGACCGCATGGATGAATTACAACAATTGTACATTCCTGTCTGGCGTAAAAATAAAAAAGGGAAGGTGGCTCAACCGTGGCTATCTAGGGAAATCAGGGATAGTATTAAAGCCAAGGAAATGGCATACAAATTGGCCAGAAATAGCAGCGAACCTGGGGACTGGGAGAAATTTAGAACTCAGCAGAGGAGGACAAAGGGTTTGATTAGGGCAGGGAAAATGGAGTACGAGAAGAAGCTTGCAGGGAACATTAAGGCGGATTGCAAAAGTTTCTATAGCTATGTAAAGAGAAAAAGGTTAGTAAAGACAAACGTAGGTCCCCTGCAGTCAGAATCAGGGGAAGTCATAACGGGGAACAAAGAAATGGCAGACCAATTGAACAAGTACTTTGGTTCAGTATTCACTAAGGAGGACACAAACAACCTTCGGATATAAAAGTGGTCAGAGCGTCTATTAAGGAGGAGGAACTGAGGGAAATCTTTATTAGTCGGGAAATTGTGTTGGGGAAATTGATGGGATTGAAGGCCGATAAATCCCCAGGGCCTGAGGGACTGCATCCCAGAGTACTTAAGGAGGTGGCCTTGGAAATAGCGGATGCATTGACAGTCATTTTCCAACATTCCATTGACTCTGGATCAGTTCCTATGGAGTGGAGGGTAGCCAATGTAACCCCACTTTTTAAAAAAGGAGGGAGAGAGAAAACAGGGAATTATAGACCGGTCAGCCTGACATCTGTAGTGGGTAAAATGATGGAATCAATTATTAAGGATGTCATAGCAGCGCATTTGGAAAATGGTGACATGATAGGTCCAAGTCAGCATGGATTTGTGAAAGGGAGATCATGCTTGTCAAATCTTCTGGAATTTTTTGAGGATGTTTCCAATAAAGTGGACAAAGGAGTACCAGTGATGTGGTATATTTGGACTTTCAGAAGGCTTTCGACAAGGTCCCACACAGGAGATTAATGTGCAAAGTTAAAGCACATGGGATTGGGGGTAGTGTGCTGACGTGGATTGAGAACTGGTTGTCAGACAGGAAGCAAAGAGTAGGAGTAAATGGGTACTTTTCGGAATGGCAGGCAGTGACTAGTGGGGTACCGCAGGGTTCTGTGCTGGGGCCCCAGCTGTTTACATTGTACATTAATGATTTAGACGAAGGGATTAAATGTAGTATCTCCAAATTTGCGGATGACACTAAGTTGGGTGGCAGTGTGAGCTGCGAGGAGGATGCTATGAGGCTACAGAGTGACTTGGATAGGTTAGGTGAGTGGGCAAATGCGTGGCAGATGAAGTATAATGTGGATAAATGTGAGGTTATCCACTTTGGTGGTAAAAACAGAGAGACAGACTATTATCTGAATGGTGACAGATTAGGAAAAGGGAAGGTGCAACGAGACCTGGGTGTCATGGTACATCAGTCATTGAAGGTTGGCATGCAGGTACAGCAGGCGGTTAAGAAAGCAAATGGCATGTTGGCCTTCATAGCGAGGGGATTTGAGTACAGGGGCAGGGAGGTGTTGCTACAGTTGTACAGGGCCTTGGTGAGGCCACACCTGGAGTATTGTGTACAGTTTTGGTCTCCTAACTTGAGGAAGGACATTCTTGCTATTGAGGGAGTGCAGCGAAGATTCACCAGACTGATTCCTAGGATGGTGGGACTGACCTATCAAGAAAGACTGGATCAACTGGGCTTGTATTCACTGGAGTTCAGAAGAGTGAGAGGGGACCTCATAGAAACGTTTAAAATTCTGACGGGTTTGGACAGGTTGGATGCAGGAAGAATGTTCCCAATGTTGGGGAAGTCCAGAACCAGGGGTCACAGTCTAAGGATAAGGGGTAAGCCATTTAGGACCGAGATAAGGAGAAACTTCTTCACCCAGAGAGTGGTGAACCTGTGGAATTCTCTACCACAGGAAGTAGTTGAGGCCAATTCACTAAATATATTCAAAAAGGAGTTAGATGAAGTTCTTACTACTCGGGGGATCAAGGGGTATGGCGTGAAAGCAGGAAGTGGGTACTGAAGTTTCATGTTCAGCCATGAACTCATTGAATGGCGGTGCAGGCTAGAAGGGCTGAATGGCCTGCTCCTGCACCTATTTTCTATGTTTCTACCCGGGCATTGTCATGATGAAGGCAATTGCCAGGTCACACGTTTGGTGGCCAGGGATAGACGCAGATCTGGAACTTTGTGTTCGCAGGTGCAACACGTGTGCCCAGCTGGGCAATGCGCCCAGGGAAGCCCCCCTTAGCCCCTGGCCCGCCAAGCCTTGGTCACACATCCATGAGGACTACGCAGGTCCTTTCATGGGAAAAATGTTTTTGGTTGTAGTAGAGGCCTACTTCAAATGGATCGAGTGTGTCATTTTAAATTCAAGCACAGCCTCTGCCACGGTAGAAAGTCTACGGGCAATGTTCGCCGCCCACGGTCTACCAGACGTCTTGGTCAGCGACAATAGCCCGTGCTTCATAAGCACTGAATTCCAGGACTTCATGGCAGGCAATGGAATTAACCATGTCAGAACGGCACCGTTCAAGCCGGCCTCAAACGGCCAGGCAGAACGAGCAGTGCAGATAATCAAACAGGTGATGCTCAGAATCCAAGAGGGTTCAATATAAACCCGCTTATCACGCCTCCTGTTGGCCTATAGAATCCCGACCACACTCGCTCACAGGCGTTCCACCCGCAGAGCTGCTAATGAAAAAGATGCTCAAAACCCGGCTATCCCTTATACATCCCACCATGAAAGAAATTGTCGAGAGCAGGCGCCAGCTACAATATGACTACCATGACAGGAATGCGAGGGCGCGATGTATTGATGTAAATGATCCTGTTTTTGTCCTCAACTACGTTGCAGGGCCCAAATGGCTCGCAGGCACTGTGATTGCCAAAGAGGGAAATAGGATTCTGGTAGTTAAACTTACCAATGGACAAATCTGCCGCAAACACGTGGATCAAAAAAGGAGGTTCAGCAACCCCGTAGAAGCAGAGGAAGAACACGATGTAGAGTTCACTCCACCACAGGCGACCGAACACTGGAACCAAAGGGAAGAGAGCCCAATCACTGTGGGCAGTCTGGATAGGCCTGAGGCACCGCAAACAGCAGACACTCAGGCCAGCACCCAACAACCGGAGCCCCAACTCAGACGCTCTAAAAGAGAGCGTAAACCACCAGAGAGACTCAACCTGTGATCTCAATAAGACTTTGGGGGGGAGGTGATGTCATGTATTCAACCAGCATTATAACCCATGTATAATCTGACCTAAGTTGTACAGTGTGAGAACAATGACCCCACAAAAATTGACCGGGTTGTGCGAAGAGACACTCCTAACCTGGACCTTCAGGTATAAAAGGAGAAGCTCCACCCACCTTCATCACTTGAGTGCTAAGGAATAAAGGACAGGTCACAGACTGACCTCTCAAGCATGGGCCTCGTGAGCATTTATACTATATAGTAAGGACATATCACATGGTATTGGGGGTAATGTACTGACATGTATAGAGAATTGGTTGGCAGACAGGAAGCAGAGAGTCGGGATTAACGGGTCCTTTTCAGAATGGCAAGCAGTGACTAGTGGAGTGCCACAGGGCTCAGTGCTGGGACCCCAGCTCTTTACAATATATATTAATGATTTAGATGATGGAATTGAGTGTAATATCTCCAAGTTTGCAGATGACACTAAACTGGGTGGCGGTGTGAGCTGTGAGGAGGACGCTAAGAGGCTGCAGGGTGATTTGGACAGGTTAGGCGAGTGGGCAAATACATGGCAGATGCAGTATAATGTGGATAAATGTGTGGTTATCCACTTTGGGGGCAAAAACACGAAGGCAGAATATTATCTGAATGGCGGCAGATTAGGAAATGGGGAGGTGCAGCGAGACCTGGGTGTCATGGTTCATCAGTCATTGAAGGTTGGCATGCAGGTACAGTGGTAAAGAAGGTAAATGGTGTGTTAGCCTTCATAGCAAGGGGATTTGAGTATAGGAGCAGGGAAGTCTTACTGCGGTTGTACAGGGCCTTGGTGAGGCCCCACCTGGAATATTGTGTTCAGTTTTGGTCTCCTAATCTGAGGAAGGATGTTCTTGCTATTGAGGGAGTGCAGTGAAGGTTCACCAGTCTGATTCCAGGACTGACATATGAGGAGAGACTGGATCAACTGGGCCTTTATGCACTGGAGTTTAGAAGGATGAGAGGGAATCTCATAGAAACATATAAGATTCTGACTGGACAGGTTAGATGCGGGAAGAATGTTTCCGATGTTGGGGGAAGTCCAGAACCAGGGCACACAGTCTTAGGATAAGAGGCAGGCCGTTTAGGACTGAGATGTGGAGAAACTTTTTCACCCGGAGAGTTGTTAACCTGTGTAATTCCCTGCCGCAGAGAATTGTTGATGCCAGTTCATTGGATATATTCAAGAGGGAGTTAGATATGGCCCTTGCGGCTAAAGGGATCAAGGGGTATGGAGAGAAAGCAGGAAAAGGGTACTGAAGGAATGATCAGCCATGATCTTATTGAATGGTGGTGCAGGCTCGAAGGGCCGAATGGCCTACTCCTGCAACTATTTTCTATGTTTCTATGTTTGGTCTTTGGTTTGAACTGGAAACAGATCACAAGCTACTCATTTCATTGTTTTTGGAAAACAAAGGTATCAATACCAATGCATTGTCCTGCATCCAGAGGTGGGCGCTGACATTATCTGCCTATGATTATGTAATTTGCCATAGACTTGGAACCAAGAATTGTGCCGATGCATTGAGCCGTTTGCCATTGCCCACACCGGAGGTGGAGACACCACAACCTGCAGACCTACTGTTAGTCATGGATGCTTTTGAAAGTGAAGGAACCCCTGTCACGGCTCAACAAGTTAAAACCTGGACCAGCCAGGACCCAATATTATTGGTTGTGAAAAGATGTGTCCTTAGTGGTGATTGGTCTGCCATACCCAAGCAAATGGGTGATGAGAACAAACCTTGCAACCATCACAAAGATGAACTATCCATTCAGTCAGATTGTTACTGTGGCGTAATCGTGTTATGCCTAAGAAAGGCAGAGAGAAATTTGTATATGACCTACATAGCACTCATTCCGGTATTGTCATGATGAAAGCCATTGCCGGGTCTCATGTATGGTGGCCTGGAATTGACTCTGATCTGGAATCATGTATGTATCAGTGCAACAGTTGCATGCAGCTAAGTATAGCACCAGTGGAATCGCTGCTGAGTCTATGGTCATGGCCAATTAAACCATGGTCCAGGATCCACATCGACTTTGCAGGTCCTTTCCTGGGAAAGATCTTTTTAATTGTGGTGGATGCATATTCCAAGTGGATAGAATGTATAATCATGTCATCCAGTACATCCACAGCTACCATTGAGAGCCTTCGTGTCATGTTTGCCAATCATGGTCTGCCCTACATCGTTTTAAGCGACAATGGACCTTGCTTCAATAGTCTGGAGTTTAAAAAGGTCATGAAACTCAACGGTATCAAACATGTGATGTCAGCACCATTGAAACCCGCATCTAATAGTCAAACAGAGTGTGCTGTCCAAATCATCAAGCAGAGTATGAAATGTGTATCACTGCAGACTCGCTTGTCATGCATATTGCTTAGTTACAGGACAAGACCCCACATGCTTACCGGGGTCCCCCCTGCTGAACTATTGGTGGAGCGAGGTCTCAAAACCAAGCTCACTCTTGTCCACCCTGACTTGAACGATCATGTTGAATACAGACGTCAAAGTCAGCAGTGGTATCATGATTGCGCTGCCGTGTCACGCGACATTTCTGTTAACGATGCTGTGTATGTACTAAATTATGGTCAAGGTACCAAGTGGATCGCCGGTACTGTTACGGCCAAGGAGGGTAACAGAGTCTTTATCGTCAAAGTCAAGAATGGGCAAACATGCAGGAAACATGTTGATCAGATAAAGCTGTGGCACACGGATGAACCGGAACAGTCTGCGGAAGACACAATCAATGACCAACCAACCTACCCTCAGTCATCAGAGGACTCCGCTGTCATCAATGAATTTGGACTTTCAATCCCTGACATGGCCATGGCCACTCCCATCAGATCGGCTACCCAGCCCCCAGTCATAACAGACTCAGAACGCTCGCCCAAGGCTGGAGTTGAACTGAGACGATCAACTCGGGAGCGGAAAGCCCCAGAGCGTCTCAATTTCTAAAAAGACTGTTACTAATATTTTAACCCGTTGACATGTATGTATGGATATTGTCATGTATGTATGCTTGGGGTTACTCGCCACCAGGTGGCACGACTGTCGGAGGTCATTGGGCTGTATGCACGTGTGTGCAGCCCAGGTATAAAAGGCAAGCCATCATGTAATGTAATCACTTTGGGCCCAAATAAAGCAGAGCCAGGTTTGTACCTGTGTTAGTTTACAGTATTCAGTCTATCGATTTATTAAATACGTAACAGCAGCGGTTGCTGATCAGCCTTTTCCATTTACACCCTATCTAGACTCAACTTTTGTTTCTTAACTTCCCCCATTACCATCTCCTTTTGCTTTGCACCATCATCCCTTTTGTCTCTTAATCTCTTCTGCCTTCCACCCTATCACAGACCTTCCCTTTTGTTCTTTCCTCACCTCCTCTTTCCCTGCCTACACTTGCTTAAAAACCTGTTACATCTCTAACTTTTTCCAGTCTGATCGACCTGAACTCTCTTTCTCTATACACAGATGCTGCCTGACCAGCTGAGTATTTCCAGCATTTTCTGTTTTTATCTCAAGTTTCTACTTACGCACAAATCAACAAATCTGTGTTATGTCCAATAGCTTACACAGGATTACATAGAATATACAGCACAGAAACAGATCAGTCCATGCCGACGCTTATGCTCCAATTGAGCCTCCTCCCATCTTTCCTCATCTGACTCTATCCGCATAACCCTCTATTCCTTTCTACCTCACATGCTTATCTAGCCTCCCTTTAAATGCATCTATACTTCAACCACTCCCTGTTTCACATTCTCACTACTCTTTAGTTTAGACGTTTCTTCTGAATTCCCTATTGGTTTTCT
Source organism: Pristiophorus japonicus (assembly GCF_044704955.1). Lineage (NCBI taxonomy): Eukaryota > Metazoa > Chordata > Chondrichthyes > Pristiophoridae > Pristiophorus > Pristiophorus japonicus. The sequence continues at coordinate 140,135,342 of NC_091988.1, forward strand.
TGGTGACTATCTTGTATTGATAGCTTCCAGTTATGCTCTTCCCCAGAATTTTGAAGACCTTTATTAGGTCATGCCTCAGCCTTCTTTTTTCAAGCGAAAAGAGACACAGCCCGTTCATCCCTTCTTGATAGGTATACCCTCGCATGTCTGGTATCATTCTTGTAAATCTTCTCTGCACCCTCTCCGCTTATTGTTATCCTTTCTATAATATGGCGACCAGAATTATACACATCACTCCAAGTGTGGTTTACCCAAGATTTGATTCAAGTTTAGCATAACTTCACCACTTTTAAGTTCTATCCTTCTAGAAATAAACCCTAGTGCTTGGTTTGTTTTTTATGGCCTTGTTAAACTGTGTCGTTACTTTCAGTGATTTGTGTATTTGTACTCCGAGATCCCTTTGCTCTTCTACCCCGCTTAGATTCGTATTTTCCAAGACTTCCCTAATTGTCTTACCTAAATGCAAAACCTCACATTTATTTGTGTTAAATTTCATTTGCCAATTAAATGCCCATTCTTCAAGTTTATTCATGTCTTCTTGTAATTTATTGCAGTGCTCCTAAGTATTGAGTAGCCACCCCCTCCCCTTCCCAGTGGACCACCACTTCCCACATTCTGCCACTGTGAATAGCTACCCTTTAGCTCTACTCTCTGCATTCTATCTTGAAGCCAGCTAGTTATCCATTCTGCTAATTGTCCCCTAACTCCGCATGCTCGTATCTTATTCATTAGTCTATTATGTGGTACCTTATCAAAGGCCCTTTGAAAATCTAGATAAATTACATCCACTGGTTTACCCTTGTCTACTCTCTCTGTTACCTCTTCAAAAAACTCAATGAGGTTGGTCAAGCAAGACTTTCCCTCTTCAAATCCATGCTGATTATTCATTATTATATTTTTAATTTCTAGATATTCTTCTTTTTCTCCTTTAATAGGGATTCCATTATGTTAAGCTTTATAGTTCCCTGGACATGTTCTATCTCCCTTGTTAAATATAGGTATTACATTAGCTATCTGCTAGTCCTCTGGCACTATACCTTGTCCTAACAAATTATTAAATAAATGTAGTAATGCCTTTGCTATCTCTTCCCTAGATTCTCTTAAAATGTGTGGATATAATCTGTCCAGACCAGGGGTTTATATCCTCTTTGAGTTTGATTACTTTATTTTTATTTTTATTTTAACTGCAGTTTATATCATTTCTAATCTCATCATCTGATTATCTTGAGAACAGCATACTCATCTTAACTGACAAGAACAGATAGATCTTCAGGGGAAAGTATTGCTACAATTACCATTGTATGTGCTGTGCAGTTCTCAAAAATTGAGTGTAGACTGAAGACAAGGCAGTGAAGCTTTGAGAAGACGGTATCGTACCAGCCTGGTTTTCTTTTGTAGTGCATTGAATAATTTGACTATATTCTGTACATGCATCACAACAAATGTAAAAATAACGACTGTCTTGAAATTACACTATTTGATAATTATGTATAAATCTGTTCATCTAAAAAAAATCCTTTCTGCTTTTCAGTGGGGAATCTGATCCATTTAAAATAGCCTCTGCTAAAATGATGAAGATAATGCTTGACCAGTGCAGCAATATTTCAGCATCAGTGCTCACAGACTCCTCTCCAGCCTCTGCATTGTCTTTGTCACATCATTTAAATCCTCCGTCTGTTCTCTGCACATGTGTGCCACAATCTCCATTGCTCCTTGGGAAACTATCCTTATTTAATCCCAAAATGTTAACTTTGAGGTTGGCACTCCTCCCACATTCTCCAATAACAAAGTGACTCTGTAGTTATAACAAACTGACATATATTTCTATCTAAATAAAATGTACTAAGAATTATAGTTAGAAATGTTACTCCACTCACACAAACTTCAAAGTGTCAGCTTAACTCAATTAGTAGCACTCGCTTCTGAATCAGAAGGTTGTGGGTTCAAATCACGCACCAAGACTTGAGCACATAATCTAAACTGACTAGTGCTGCACTGGGGGAATAATGCATTGTCAGACTCTATCTGCTTGTTTTGGTGAATGTAAAAGATCCAATGACACTATTCGAACAGGAGCAGGGATTTTTTTTTTGCGAATATTCCTTCCTCAACTAACAATAGATGAACCAGTCATTCATCGTATTTACTAATTGTGGGACTTGGCTGTTGCATTTGCCTACATAATATCAGTGATTACATTTCAATCCACTGAATGTCATGCTTTGGGATGTCCTGAGAAGGTTGTACATTATATAATTGCAAGTTCTTTCTTTCCTATCATATCCTCTCACTCGCCAGAAGCAACCACATGAGAGATCGACTGGTAATATATTTAAAATGTATATATCTAGTGTATGTGGGCATCACATTCCTGACACTGAACTTTGTTATTGATGCAAAACAATCTTAAACTGGGTGCTTCTGATCTGTATTTCTAACCTCCAGCAGGAAACTGTCAAACATATACCTGACCATATAACAAAAGGACATTGATAGATTAAGTGAGTGGACAAAACTGTGACAGATAAGAGTTCTACGTGGGTCTATGCGAGGTCACCCACTTTGGACCAAAAAGATATAGATCAGAGTATTAGAAAATATAGATGGTGAGGAGCTAGGAACTGTGCAGGAGCAGAAATTTAAAGGTCCAGGTCCATATGCAGAAATTACCAAAAATAATTTAAAAGGCTAATGTTAGTTTTCATCTGAAGGAGGCTCGGCGAGAGGCAGAGCAGAGCGATCGAGGCGGTCTACTTAAGGCCCAACTGCGTGGAGGCTCGGGGGTCGGCGAGAGGCGGAGCAGGGCGATCGAGGAGGCCTACTTAAGGCCCAACTTCGTGGAGGCTCGGGAGTCGGCAAGAGGCGGAGCAGGGCGATTGAGGTGGTCTACTTAAGGCCCAACTTCGTGGAGGCTCGGGAGTCGGCGAGAGGCGGAGCAGGGCGATCGAGGAGGCCTACTTAAGGCCCAGCTTCGTGGAGGCTCGGGAGTCGGCGATCGAGGAGGCCTACTTAAGGCCCAGCTTCGTGGAGCCTCGGGAGTCGGCGATCGAGGAGGCCTACTTAAGGCCCAGCTTCGTGGAGGCGTGCTTGTGCAGCTGCAGCAGGGAGGCAAAAAGAAGTAGAAAGAAATCGAAAGGTGATGTCACAGCCAAGGGGGTAAGTGATTGGCTGGTGATTGGTAAATAGCTTTTCTTTTTCTTTTCTATTTCAGTAAGTAACCTTTAGAATTGTTGTTGCCAAATTGAGTTAATCGAAGGGTTAATTCATGGCAGGAGAGCTCGGACACGTGTTATGCTCCTCCTGTACAATGTGGGAAATCAGGGATGCCTGATGACTACGTGTGCGGGAAGTGTTTCCGCCTCCAGCTCCTGACGAACCACGTTGCGGAACTGGAGCTGCGGGTGGATTCACTCTGGAGCATGCACGATGCTGAGAATGATGTGATAGCACATTTAGTGAGTTGGTCTTACCGCAGGTAAAGGGTCCACAGCCAGATAGGGAATGGAAGACCAACAGGAAGAACAGTGCATATCATCCCCCTGCAAAACAGATACACCACTTTGGGTGCTGTTGAGGGGAATGACTCATCAGGGGAGAGCAGCAGCAGCCAGGTTCATGGCACCGTGGCTGGCTCTGCTGCACAGGAGGGCAGAAAAGAGTGGGAGAGCAATAGTGATAGGGGATTCGATTGAAAGGGGGATAGACAGGCGTTTCTGCGGCCGCAACAGAGACTACAGGATCGTATGTTGCCTCCCTGGTGCAAGGGTCAAGGGTCAAGGATGTCTCGGAGCGGATGCAGGACATTCTGAAAAGAGAGGGTGAACAGCCAGTTGTCGTGGTGCATATAGGTACCAACGATATAGGTAAAAAATGGGATGAGGTCCTATGAGACGAATTTAGGGAGCTAGGAGTTAAATTAAAAGGTAGGACCTCAAAAGTAGTACTCAGGATTGCTACCAGTACCACGTGCTAGTCAGAGTAGGAATCGCAGGATAGCTCAGATGAATACGTGGCTTGAGCAGTCGTGCAGAAGGGAGGGATTCAAATTCCTGGGACATTGGAACCGGTTCTGGGGGAGGTGGGACCAGTACAAACCGGACGGTCTGCACCTGGGCAGGACTGGAACCAATGTCCGAGGGGGAGTGTTTGCTAGTGCTGTTTTGGAGGAGTTAAACTAATATGGCAGGGGGATGGGAACCTTTGCAGGGAGACAGAGGGGAATAAAATGGAGACAGAAGCAAAAGATAGAAAGGAGAATAGTAAAAGTGGAGGGCAGAGAAACCCAAGGCAAAAAACAAAAAGGGCTACTTTACAGCAGAATTCTAAAGGGTCAAAGTGTGTTAAAAAGACAAGCCTGAAGGCTCTGTGCCTCAATGCAAGGAGTATTCGGAATAAGGTGGACGAATTAACTACACAGATAGCAGTTAATGGGTATGATGTGATTGGCATCACGGAGACATGGCTCCAGGGTGACCAAGGCTGGGAATTCAACATCCAGGGGTATTCAGTATTTAGGAAGGATAGACAGAAAGGAAAAGGAGGTGGGGTAGCGTTGCTGGTTACAGAGGAAATTAATGCAATTGTAAGGAAGGACATTAGCTTGGATGATGTGGAATCGGTATGGGTGGAACTATGGAATACCAAAGGGCAGAAAATGCTAGTGGGAGTTGTGTACAGACCAGCAAACAGTAGTAGTGAGGTTGGGGACAGCATCAAACAAGAAATAAGGGACGTGTGCAATAAAGGTACAGCAGTAATCATGGGCAACTTTAATCTACATATTGATTGGGCTAACCTAACTGGTAGCAATGTGGTGGAGGAGGATTTCCTGCAGTGTATTAGGGATGGTTTTCTTGGCCAATATGCCGAGGAACCAACCAGAGTGCTGGCCATCCTAGACTGGGTGATGTGTAATGAAAAGGGACTAATTAGTAATCTTGTTGTGCGAGGCCCCTTGGGGAAGAGTGACCATAATATGGTAGAATTCTTTATTAAGATGGAGAGTGACAAAGTTAATTCAGAATCTAGGGTCCTGAACTTAAGGAAAGGTAACTTTGATGGTACGAGGCACAAATTGGCTAGATTAGACTGGCAAATGATACTTAAAGGGTTGACAGTGGCAAACCTTTACAGATCATATGGATGAACTTCAACAATTGTACATCCCTGTCTAGAGTAAAAATAAAACGGGGAAGGTGGCTCAACCGTGGCTAACAAGGGAAATTAAGAGGCGTAACGGTGCAGCTACAGGGAGAAGGCAAAGAAACAAAGGTGACGTCACAGCCTAGGGGGTCAGTGATTGGCTGGTGATTGGTGAGTAGTTTTTCTTTTTCTTCTTATATTAGTCAGTAACTTTTAACATTGTTGTTGCCAATTTAAGTGTATCTAAGGGTTAAGTCATGGCAGGAGAGCTCGGTCGGGTGTTATGCTCCTCCTGTACCATGTGGGAACTCAGGGACACTTCCGGTGTCCCTGACGACTACGTGTGCAGGAAGTGTATCCACCTCCAGCTCCTGACGGTCCGCGTTGCGGAGTTGGAGCTGAGGGTGGATTCACTCTGGAGCATCCACGATGCTGAGAATGACGTGAGTATCACGTGTAGTGAGTTGGTCTTACCGCAGGGAAAGGGTCCACAGCCAGCTAGAGAATGGAAGACCAGCAGGAAGAGTAGTGCAAGGAAGGTAGTGCAGGGGTCCCCTGCGGTCATCCCCCTGCAAAACAGATACACTGTTTTGAGTACTGTTGAGGGGGATGACTCATCAGGTGAGGGCAGCAGCAGCCAAGTTCATGGCACCGTGGCTGGCTCTGCTGCACAGGAGGGCAAGAAAAAGAGTGGGACAGCAATAGTGATAGGGGATTCAATGGTGAGGGGAATAGATAGGCGTTTCTGCGGCCGCGACCGAGACTCCAGGATGGTATGTTGCCTCCCAGGTGCAAGGGTCAAGGATGTCTCGGAGCGGGTGCAGGACATTCTGAAATGGGAGGGAGAACAGCCAGTTGTCGTGGTGCACATTGGTACCAACGACATAGGTAAAAAAGGGATGAGGTCCTACAAAACGAATTTAAGGAGCCAGGAGCTAAATTAAAAAGTAGGACCTCAAAAGTAGTAATCTCGGGATTGCTACCAGTGCCACGTGATAGTCAGAGTAGCGCAGGATAGCGCAGATGAATACGTGGCTTGAGCAGTGGTGCAGCAGGGAGGGATTCAAATTCCTGGGGCATTGGGACCAGTTCTGGGGGAGGTGGGACCAGTACAAACCGGACGGTCTGCACCTGGGCAGGACCGGAACCAATGTCCTAGGGGGAGTGTTTGCTAGTGCTGTTGGGGAGGATTTAAACTAATATGGCAGGGGGATGGGAACCAATGCAGGGAGACAGAGGGAAACAAAAAGGAGGCAAAAGCAAAAGACAGAAAGGAGATGAGGAAAAGTGGAGGGCGGAGAAACCCAAGGCAAAGAACAAAAAGGGCCACTGTACAGCAAAATTCTAAAAGGACAAAGGGTGTTAAAAAAACAAGCCTGAAGGCTTTGTGTCTTAATGCAAGGAGTATCCGCAATAAGGTGGATGAATTAATTGTGCAAATAGATGTTAATAAATATGATGTGATTGGGATTACGGAGACGTGGCTCCAGGATGATCAGGGCTGGGAACTCAACATTCAGGGGTATTCAACATTCAGGAAGGATAGAATAAAAGGAAAAGGAGGTGGGGTAGCATTGTTGGTTAAAGAGGAGATTAATGCAATAGTTAGGAAAGACATTAGCTTGGATAATGTGGAATCTATATGGGTAGAGCTGCAGAACACCAAAGGGCAAAAAACGTTAGCAGGAGTTGTGTACAGACCTCCAAACAGTAATAGGGATGTTGGGGAGGGCATCAAACAGGAAATTAGGGGTGCATGCAATAAAGGTGTAGCAGTTATAATAGGTGACTTTAATATGCACATAGATTGGGCTAGCCAAACTGGAAGCAATACGGTGGAGGAGGATTTCCTGGAGTGCATAAGGGATGGTTTCTAGACCAATATGTTGAGGAACCAACTAGGGGGGAGGCCATCTTAGACTGGGTGTTGTGTAATGAGAGAGGATTAATTAGCAATCTCATTGTGCGAGGCCCCTTGGGGAAGAGTGACCATAATATGGTGGAATTCTGCATTAGGATGGAGAATGAAACAGTAAATTCAGAGACCATGGTCCAGAACTTAAAGAAGGGTAACTTTGAAGGTATGAGGCGTGAATTGGCTAGGATAGATTGGCGAATGATACTTAGGGGGTTGACTGTGGATGGGCAATGGCAGACATTTAGAGACCGCATGGATGAATTACAATAATTGTACATTCCTGTCTGGCGTAAACATAAAAAAGTGAAGGTGGCTCAATCGTGGCTATCTAGGGAAATCAGGGATAGTATTAAAGCCAAGGAAGTGGCATACTTTTTGGCCAGAAATAGCAGCGAACCTGGGGACTGGGAGAAATTTAGAACTCAGCAGAGGAGGACAAAGGGTTTGATTAGGGCAGGGAAAATGGAGTACGAGAAGAAGCTTGCAGGGAACATTAAGGTGGATTGCAAAAGTTTCTATAGGTATGTAAAGAGAAAAAGGTTAGTAAAGACAAACGTAGGTCCCCTGCAGTCAGAATCAGGGGAAGTCATAACGGGGAACAAAGAAATGGCAGACCAATTGAACAAGTACTTTGGTTCGGTATTCACTAAGGAGGATACAAACAACCTTCCGGATATAAAAGGGGTCAGAGGGTCTAGTAAGGAGGAGGAACTGAGGGAAATCTTTATTAGTCGGGAAATTGTGTTGGGGAAATTGATGGGATTGAAGGCCGATAAATCCCCAGGGCCTGATGGACTGCATCCCATAGTACTTAAGGAGGTGGCCTTGGAAATAGCGGATGCATTGACAGTCATTTTCCAACATTCCATTGACTCTGGATCAGTTCCTATGGAGTGGAGGGTAGCCAATGTAACCCCACTTTTTAAAAAAAGGAGGGAGAGAGAAAACAGGGAATTATAGACCGGTCAGCCTGACCTCAGTAGTGGGTAAAATGATGGAATCAATTACTAAGGATGTCATAGCAGTGCATCTGGAAAATGGTGACATGATAGGTCCAAGTCAGCATGGATTTGTGAAAGGGAAATCATGCTTGACAAATCTTCTGGAATTTTTTGAGGACGTTTCCAGTAAAGTGGACAAAGGAGGACCAGTTGATGTGGTATATTTGGACTTTCAGAAGGCTTTCGACAAGGTCCCACACAAGAGATTAATGTGCAAAGTTAAAGCACATGGGATTGGGGGTAGTGTGCTGACGTGGATTGAGAACTGGTTGTCAGACAGGAAGCAAAGAGTAGGAGTAAACGGGTACTTTTCAGAATGGCAGGCAGTGACTAGTGGGGTGCCGCAAGGTTCTGTGCTAGGGCCCCAGCTGTTTACATTGTACATTAATGATTTAGACGAGGGGATTAAATGCAGTATCTCCAAATTTGCGGATGACACTAAGTTGGGTGGCAGTGTGAGCTGCGAGGAGGATGCTATTAGGCTGCAGAGTGACTTGGATAGGTTAGGTGAGTGGGCAAATGCATGGCAGATGAAGTATAATGTGGATAAATGTGAGGTTATCCACTTTGGTGGTAAAAACAGAGAGACAGACTATTATCTGAATGGTGACAGATTAGGAAAAGGGAAGGTGCAACGAGACCTGGGTGTCATGGTACATCAGTCATTGAAGGTTAGCATGCAGGTACAGCAGGCGGTTAAGAAAGCAAATGGCATGTTGGCCTTCATAGCGAGGGGATTTGAATACAGGGGCAGGGAGGTGTTGCTACAGTTGTACAGGGCCTTGGTGAGGCCACACCTGGAGTATTGTGTACAGTTTTGGTCTCCTAACTTGAGGAAGGACATTCTTGCTATTGAGGGAGTGCAGCGAAGGTTCACCAGACTGATTCCCGGGATGGCGGGACTGACCTATCAAGAAAGACTGGATCAACTGGGCTTGTATTCACTGGAGTTCAGAAGAATGAGAGGGGACCTCATAGAAACGTTTAAAATTCTGACGGGTTTGGACAGGTTAGATGCAGGAAGAATGTTCCCAATGTTGGGGAAGTCCAGAACCAGGGGTCACAGTCTGAGGATAAGGGGTAAGCCATTTAGGACCGAGATGAGGAGAAACTTCTTCACCCAGAGAGTGGTGAACCTGTGGAATTCGCTACCACAGAAAGTAGTTGAGGCCAATTCACTAAATATATTCAAAAGGGAGTTAGATGAAGTCCTTACTACTCGGGGATCAAGGGTTATGGCGAGAAAGCAGGAAGGGGGTACTGAAGTTTCATGTTCAGCCATGAACTCATTGAATGGCGGTGCAGGCTAGAAGGGCTGAATGGCCTGCTCCTGCACCTATTTTCTATGTTTCTATGTTTCGAAGGATAGTGTTAAATCCAAGGAAGAGGCATACAAATTAGGCAGAAAATGTAGCAAGCCGGAGGACTGGGAGAAATTTAGAATACAGCAGAGGAGGACAAAGGCTTTAATTCAGAGGGGGGAAATAGAGTACGAGAGGAAGCTTGCCGGAAACATTAAAAAATGACTGCAAAAACTTCTATAGAGTTTCTGAAGAGAAAAAGATTAGTGAAGACAAACGTTGGTCCCTTGCAGTCGGATTCGGGTGAATTTATAATGGGGAACAAAGAAATAGCAGACCAATTGAACAAGTACTTTGGTTCTGTCTTCACAAAGGAAGACACAAATAATCTTCCCGATGTATTTGGGGTCCGAAGGTCTAGTGAGAAGGAGGAATTGAAGGATATCCTTATCAGGCGGGAAATTGTGTTTGGGAAATTGGTGGGATTGAAGGCCGATAAATCCCCAGGGCCTGATAGTCTACATCCCAGAGTACTTAAGGAAGTGACCCAAGAAATAGTGGATGCATTGATAATTTTCCAACAGTCTATCAACTCTGGATCAGTTCCTATGGACTGGAGGGTTGCTAATGTAACACCACTTTTTAAAAAAGGAGAGAGAAAACGGGTAATTATAGACTAGTTAGCCTGACATCAGTGGTGGGGAAAATGTTGGAATCAATCATTAAGGATGAAATAGCAGCACATTTGGAAAGCAGTGATAGGATTGGTCCACGTCAGCATGGATTTATGAAGGGGAAATCATGCTTGACAAATATTCTGGAATTTTTTGAGGATGTAAAATAGTAGAGTGGACAGGGAAGAACCAGTGGATGTGGTGTATTTGGATTTTCAAAAGGCTTTTGACAAGGTCCCACACAAGGGATTGGTGTGCAAAATCAAAGCACATGGTATTGGGGGTAATGTACTGACGTGGATAGGGAACTGGTTGGCAGACAGGAAGCAGAGAGTCGGGATAAACAGGTCCTTTTCAGAATGGCTGGCAGTGACTAGTGGAGTGCCGCAGGGCTCAGTGCTGGGACCCCAGCTCTTTAAAATATATATTAATGATTTGGATGATGGAATTGAATGTAATATCTCCAAGATTTCAGATGACACTAAACTGGGTGGCGGTGTGAGCTGTGAGGAGGACGCTAAGAGGCTGCAGGGTGATTTAGACAGGTTAAGTGAGTGGGCAAATATATGGCAGATGCAGTATAATGTGGATAAATGTGAGGTTATCCACTTTGGGGGCAAAAACACGAAGGCAGAATATTATCTGAATTAGGAAAAGGGGAGGTACAGCGAGACTGATTCATCAGTCATTGAAGGTTGGCATGCAAATAGAGCAGGCGGTGAAGAAGGCAAATGGTATGTTGGCCTTCATAGCTCGGGGATTTGAGTATAGGAGCAGGAAAGTCTTACTGAAGTTGTACAGGGCCTTGGTGAGGCCCCACCTGAAATATTGTGTTCAGTTTTGGTCTCCTAATCTGAGGAAGGACGTTCTTGCTATTGAGAGAGTGCAGCAGAGGTTCACCAGACTCTGATTCCTGGGATGGCAGGACTGACATATGAGGAGAGACTGGATCGACTGGGCCTGTATTCACTGGAGTTTAGAAGGATGAGAGGGGATCTCATAGAAACATATAAAATTCTGACGGGACTGGACAGGTTAGATGCAGGAAGAATGTTCCCGATGTTGGGCAAGTCCAGAACCAGGGGACATAGTCTAAGGATAAGGGGTAAGCCATTTAGGACTGAGATGAGGAGGAACTTCCTTCACTCAGAGAGTTGTTAACCTATGGAATTCCCTACCGCAGAGAGTTGTTGATGCCAGTTCATTGGATGTGTTCAAGAGGGAGTTAGATATGGCCCTTGTGGCTAAAGGGATCAAGGGATATGGAGGGAAAGGAGGAACGGGGTACTGAAGGAATGATCAGCCATGATCTTATTGAATGATGGTGCAGGCTCGAAGGGCCGGATGGCCTACTCCTGCAACTATTTTCTATGTAATACAAAGGGTGGAAGTAATGCTCCAGTTGTATAAAGCTCAAAGCTCTGGTTAGACTGCATCTGGGGTACTGTGTTCAGTTGTGGGCACCGCATATCTGGAAGGATATATTGGCCTTGGAAGAGGTACAGTGCAGATTCACCAGAATGGTACTAATGGATTAAAAGGGTTAAATTATGAGGACAGGTCACATAAACAAGGCTTGTATTCCCTCGAGCATAGACGATTAAAGGGTGATATAATGAAGTATTTATGGTGATTTAAGGATTCAATAGTGTAAATAAATATTTCCTCTGGTGGGGGGAGTCCAGAGGAAGAGGGCATAACCTTAAAGTTAAGAGCTAGGCTGTTCAGACGTGATATCAGAAAGCACTTCTTCACACGAAGGGTACTAGAAATCTGTAACTCTCTCTCCCAAAAAATCTGTTGAGACCAGGTCAATTGAAAATGTCAAAACTGAGATTGGTAGTTTTTTGTTTGGCAAGGGTATTAAGGGATATAGACCCATGGCAGATAAATGGAATAAAGATACAGAAACACCATGGTTTAATTGAATGATCTGGCACTCCACTTTGGAGCAGTACTTGCAGGGAGCTCATCTTGGAAAATCAAAAGTGCGCTAACTACAATTTTGGGTTGTATGCCTGTGATTTCCACAAGATCAGCTGCCTGTGAGACCATTCCGCACTGGGAGCGCCAGATTGTGGAATCACTCCTAGGTTTTGGGTCAGCTTGCCGATACATAAGCTATTGCCAGTTTGTGATATCATTATTGGACATCCTGGAGAGTTAAGGGTTAATAATCAAACTTCTTTGTATCTTGGAGCAACAGGCTTTCCAAGATAAACCGGATGGCTTTGAAGTGCCATGTGAGGAAAGCATGCCTTATCTTCTGCTTTTGATGTCTAAAGTATTATCTACGAAATGTGCTTGTAGAAGGAAATAAATGACAGGAATGACATCAACTATGAGTGATTAAGATATAACTTTAGTGGCTAGTGTAATAAACATAGGTACAGGGATCCATTAACTATAGTATATAAAGATGACAGTTAGTAAATCTATTTTTCAAAGTATTCGAGAACAGTTGAGTCAGGAAGACTAGTTTGAGAAAAGTATTTTTGAAGTAAACAACTACCACTGTTTATGTAAGTGGACTGTTTTCAAAGGATTCAGGAACAGATACGTCATGAGGTCTTATCTGAGTCACGTACCTTTGATGTAGGCAAAATAAGGTTTATAAAGGAGCTGGGTTTTCAACAGTTCATTGGAGAACTAGAATGATAGCAGAAACCGAAAAGCCACTCTCCATATAGTTAGATCGATCATTAATGCTGTATATGAATAATGTCTGTTCCATATATTCTACCATCAAGTGTCTTGTGCTTACTCCAAGTTTGTCGTCGTGAACCATAATAGGAAAGAGTTTGACTAATAGTTGAATGTTCACAATCACACTTTCTATATGTCACTTTTTATATTAGTAATGTAATATGCGATCAGGAACTGCCTAAGTCAAAACACATAATTTTATTTTACACTACCTACAATGACCTAAATCTTGAAGTCAATTCAATACTAAATGCTCAAGTTACTTGAAACTGCACGTAGGGAGTCAAGACCAGCGGTAATCTTCTGCTGAAGCAGTGCTAGAGGGTGAGGGATAAGTGCGTAGACATAGGTCAGGCATCATTTTATTAATAAAGTGCAATGTCCACATTATTGTTGCCGTGTCAAAGTATCACTGTAATTCCCCCCTCCCACCATGCTGCAGCAGCCGCCTTCAGAGAGGTTGTAATTACAGCAGGACAAGTTTACATAAGTAGTTCGCATTATAAATGTGAACATAGCATTTTTTTTTAAAATGGGAAACATTGCACAGCAGTCTCCACATTCAAAGTCTGCCCTTGTGGCCCAAACTCATTTCACATTCTATAGCCTTTATGTGCACTGTTGATTTATGAATTGACCTTCTATGCCCCATCTCCATACTGTTACGACTGGCAAATCTCTGACCGGCTTATTTCTGGGCTGCTGTCTTCACTAGTCAGGTTAAAATAACGGAGAGGGGAAATTCATGCAGTGACAACTATGTGTAACTGTACCAGCATTAAAGGAATGCAAGGTTACACTCACTCTTTAATATCTGAGTTTTAATTTTTTTTTAAGTTTTTTATTAAAAAAAAAAATTACCTCCCTGGTGACTCAATGGGGTTATTTAGTGATTAATTGAGCAACACAACTCAGGAAGGTCATAACCTCAATCCTTGGCTTCAGTTGGGGTGGTCATGGCAAAAGAATTGTGCTTATGGATAGAGAGGAAAATCTGGTTACTGCTCCTGCTGGAGGTGTAGGAATGGGGACACTGAAGCATTTCTGAGACCACTCATTCCCTCCCATTTCAGGAGCTTGCCGAACTCATTGGCTAACTAAGGAAATAAGGGATGGTATCAAATTGAAAACAAGGACATACAAAGTGGCCAAGACTAGTGGAGGCCAGAGGATTGGTAAACTTTTAAAAGCCAGAAAAGAACTAAAAAAATAATAAAGAGAGTGAAGATAGATTATGAAAGCAAACTAGTACAAAATATAAAAAAACAGATAGTAAGAATTTCTACAGGTACATAAAAAGGAAAATAGTGGCTAAAGTAAATGTTGGTCCCTTGAGGATGAGACTGGGGAATTAATAATGGGGAACAGGGAAATGGCAGAGACATTGAACAAATATTTTGTATCGGTCTTCATGGTAGAAGACACTAAAAACATCCAAATAGTGGATAATCAAGGGGCTAAAGGGAGGGAGGAACTTAATACAATTACTAAAGTAGTAGTACTCGGTAAAATAATGGGACTAAAGGCAGACAAGTCACCTGGACCTAATGGCTTGATCCTAGGGTCTTAAAAGAACTGGCTGCAGAGATAGTGGATGCATTGGTTGTAATTTACCAAAATTCCATGGATTCTGGGGAGGTCCCAACGGATTGGAAAACCGCAAATGTAACACCCCTATTTTAAAAAAGGAGGCAAACTGAAAGCAGGAAACTATAGACCAGTTAGCCTAACATCTGCCATTGGGAAAATGCTGCAGTCCATTATTAAGGAAGCAGTAGCAGAATATTGGGAAAAGCATGATTCAATCAGTCAACATGAAAGGGAAATCATGTTTGACAAATTTGCTGGAGTTCTTTGAGGATGTAATGAGCAGGGTGGATAAGGGGGAACCCAGTGGATGTGGTACATTTGGATTTCCAGAAGGCATTCGATAAGATGCCACATAAAAGGTTACTGTACAAGATAAAAGTTCACGGAGTTGGGCGTAATATATTAGCATGGATAGAGGATTGGCTAACTAACAGAGAGTCAGGATAAATGGGTGATTTTCCGGTTAGCAAACAGTAACTAGTGGGGTGCTGCAGGGACCGGTGCTGGGGCCTCAACTATTTACAATCTATATTAATGACTTGGATGAAGGGACTGAGTGAAATGTAACCAAGTTTGCTGATAATGCAAAGATGGGTGGGAGAGCAAATTGTGAGGAGGACACAATAAATCTGCAAAGGGATATAGACAGGTCAAGTGAATGGGCAAAGATTTGGCAGATGGAATATAATGTGGGAAAATGTGAGGTTATCCACTTTGGCAGAAAAAATAGAAAAGCAAATTATAATTTAAATGGAGAAAAATTGCAAAGTGCTGCAGTACAGAGGGACTTGGGGGTCCTTGTGCATGAAATACAAAAAGTTAGTATGCAGGTACAGGAAGCAATCAGGACGGCAAATGGAAAATGGAATGTTGGCCTTTATTGCAAAGGAGATGGAGTATAAAAGCAGAGAAGTCATAGAAACATAGAAATTTACAGCGCAGAAGGAGGCCATTTCGGTCCATCATGTCCACGCTGGCTGACAAAGAAGTGCACGGCCCTCGGTCAGCAGCCCTGAAGGTTACATATAAACCTATGACAATGGCGGAAAGGTAAAGAGCACCAAGCCCAAACAGTCCACACCACTCAACTGTGACACTCCTTACATTGAAACATTCTACACTCCACCCCAACCGGAGCCATGTGATCTCCCAGGAGAGGCAGAAACCAGATAAAAACCCAGGCCAATTGGGGGAAAATAAAATTGGGATAATTCCTCTCCGACCCATCCAGGCGATCAAAACTAGTCCAGATCATCACCCTGGACGTATTCGATTTCCTGCAGTGCTTACCATCGTATCTGCGCTGGCCAACAAGAAGTTATCCAATCTAATCCCAATTACCAGCTCTAGCTCCGTAACCCTGCAGGTTACGGCACTTTAAGTGCCCATCCAAGCACCTTTTAAATGTGGTGAGGGTTTCTGCATCCATCACCCTTCCAGGCAGTGAGTTCCAGACCCCCATAATCCTCTGCGTGAAGAAGCCCCCTTCCCTCAAATCCCCTCTGAACCTTCCACCAACCACCGTAAAACTATGCCCCCTTCACCAATGGAAATAGACCCTTGCTATCCACTATATCCGGGCCCCTCAAAATTTTGTACACCTCAATGAGGTCTCCTTTCAACCTTCTCTGTTCCAATGAGAACAAACCCAGCCTATCCAATCTGTCCTCATAGCTAAGATTCTCCATTCCAGGCAGCATCCTAGTAAATCTCCTCTGCACCCTCTCTAGTGCAATTATGTCCTTCCTATAATACGGCGACCAGAACTGCATGCAATACTCCATCTGTGGCATAACCAGAGTATTATATAATTTAAGCATAACCTCCCTGCTCTTATATTCTATGCCTCGGCCAATAAAGACAAGCATTCTGTATGCCTTCTTAACCACCTTGCCTACTATTTTCAGGGATCTGTGGACAAGCACTCCCAAGGTCCCTATTAAGTGGCCAACGCTTAATGTGTATACCCTTTCCTTATTAGCCCTCCTAAAGTGCATGACCTCACACTTCTCCGAATTAAATTCCATTTGCCACTGCTCTGCCCACCTAACCAGTAGATTGATATCCACCTGCAGTCCCTGACTTTCCTCTTTATTATCAACCACACAGCCAATTTTCGTGTCATCTGCAAACTTCTTAATCATACTTCTTATATTCAAATCTAAATCTAATCACAAAAAGCAAGGAGCCCAGTACTGAGTTCTGCTACAACTATACAGGGTTTTGGTGAGGCCACACCTAGAGTACTGCGTACAGTTTTGATCTCTGTATTTAAGGATATACTTGCATTGGAGGCTGTTGAGAGAAGGTTCACTAGGTTTATTCCGGAGATGAAGAGGTTGACTTATGAAAATAGGTTGAGTAGGAGTTCAGTTGGAGTTGGAGAACTCATTGGAGTTCAGAAGAATAAGAGGTGATCTTATGGAAACATATAAGATAATGAGGGGGCTCGACAAGGTGGATGCAGAGAGGATATTTCCAATCATAGGGGAAACTAAAACTAGGAGGCAGTTTCAGAATAAGGGGCTGCCCATTTAAAACTGAGATGAGAAATTTCTTCTCTGAGGGTTGTAAATCTGTGGAATTCTCTGCTCCAGCGAGCTGTGGAGGCTGGGTCATTGAATATATTTAAGGCGGAGATAGACAGATTTTTGAGCGATAAGGGAATTAAGGGTTATGGGGAGCGGGCAGGGAAGTAGAGCTGAGTCCATGATCAGATCGGCCATGATCTTATTAAATGGCAGAGCAGGCTCAGGGGGGGCTGGGGGTGGGGCAGGTGGCCTACTCCTGCTCCTATTTCTTATGTTCTTAATGTCTCGGCTCACACATGAGGAACAGTCATCTGGGTGAAGTACCAGTTGGCCAATACCCATGGAACTGTGCACCATTTTGGAGTCAATGCCGTCAGGAGAAAAGAGGGGGAGGCAAAAAAAGTCAAGAAAACAATAAAACATGATCTTATTGAATGGTGGAGCAGGCCCGAAATGCATTGATATTCAATTTTATGAGCGTGACTGTGCACTAAAAGTCCAGCTAAGTCTTCTGCCCTGCAGAAGATACAGCACACACAGAAACATAGAAAATAGTGCAGAAGTAGACCATTCAGCCCTTCGAGCCTGCACCACCATTCAATATGATCATGGCTGATCATACAACTTCAGTACCCCATTCCTGCTTTCTCTCCATACCCCTTGATCCCTTTAGCCGTAAGGACCACATCTAACTCCCTTTTGAATATATCGAATGAACTGGCCTCAACAACTTTCTGTGGTAGAGAATTCCACAGGTTCACAACTCTCGAGTGAAGAAATTTCTCCTCATCTCGATCCTAAATGGCCTACCCCTTATCCTTAGACTGTAACCCCTGGTTCTGGACTTCCCCAACATCGGGAACATTCTTCCTGCATCTAAGTGCCGTCAGAATTTTATATGTTTCTATGAGATCCCCTCTCATCCTTCTAAATGCTAGTGAGTATAAGCCGAGTCGGTGCAGTCTTCAAAGAAGAATAAAGGTCCACTGTATTTGGTGAAGAGCGGTGGGGAACCTCAGATTAAAACGTGGCAAAGAGATGCACACAGTGAGCAGGCAGCACTCACTGTGCCGGAGCTGGTATTGGGGAAAGTGGGGGTACAGCCTGAGCTGACACGTAATCTTTGCCTCCCTGCACAACTTCAGCGAGCAGCTTGATCAGCATTCCCCCGCGGACTTCCCGTGACGCAAATGACGTCCCTGGCTTACGTGCGTCCCCTCTACGTGCGTCAGCAGCCCGACGTCCCCTGCGCCTTGCCGCGCGCTCCGAGAAACAGTTACGTCGCCGCCTGTGACCCGGTCTATGTTCGCTTTCGGATTTAACACCACGCTATCGGGCGCCTCGACGCACAGGTAAGGAGCCTACTATTCCGGCGCGTTTTTTGCCATTTAATTTCGGCCGCGTCCTCCTCCGCCGCTGCCGCCGCCGTCGCGCCCCCCCGCCCGCGTGCGGCGGGCGCCGCCGTCCGCGGGTGCCTGCGGGACGTCAGGACGCAGACGAGCTGGACGGCGTGCACTGCACGGACGGCGGCGTCACCTTGCGTCGCCGCCGACCGCGGGGCTGACCACCCCAACGCCTTTGTGGCCGCAACCCAACTTGCTGGGGTGCGTGAGACCCCGCCCACCTGCCCCATTGATAGGCCGCGGCGGACGCCACCGCGAGTGCCTCCTCGCCACCGATTGGTCCTCCCGGCCGTCGATCAACGCGCCGCCCGTTTTCCATCAAGTTTGGTTGGCGCCGCGCTATTATTTAGGCGGCTGATTGCAGGGCTGCTAAATAGTGCAGATAAAAACCCCCAAAGAGCGGCTTTTCACTGTAGGGACATATCCCCGGCAGCACAGGAGTGCAGAGGCAATTAAAATGCAATACAATGTGGGTTGGTGCGCTTTTCGAAACATGACATTTGAACGTGTAAATATATATATATATAAAATAAGATGGCGCAGGCCTGCTGCGGTGCAAAAGGGAGGGAAGCAACCAGCTGGAGTGATGACATGGAACCGTGCTGTGCATCTAACTGAGAGACACCCTGAACATTGAATTGAATTGTAACATATAAATGTTCCCTGGGCGGCAGTGTTTGATCAGATTCCCCAGGGGAGACCACCGAATGTGAGCCAAATGAAGGGTGCTGAGTGAACTCAACCGCATCTTGTATTCCCAGAAGTGCGACAGATCTATACGTTTACATGTAAATTTTTATAAATGTATGAGTTGTGTACATTGCTTCGTCTGAAAACATTGATCTGTTTTTTTTTAACCGAGGATAAGGATATTGGCTTCATTTAACTATTTCTATAAAAATGTACGAGTGTTTCCTAAGTATTTTAACATGTCACTCAAACCAATACGTTTTTGTAGCTAATAAATTCCAACAGTGAGAACTTGGCAAATATTTGGGGCTACTAATCCAGAATCGAAACAGGATTGACAACTGTGGTTTGAGAATAGTTTACTTTTTCAGTGGACCATCCAAAAACAATTTCATATGTAAACTGCACATACAGTATTTTATTAAAACTCCATATTTACCACTATACCTCATGATATGCAGGTATGAATTTAAACTATGGTCCCTTCCTGTGCCACAGCCCGATGCTGTTTGATTTTGGACTTGGCAAAGAAGGTTGTGACTTTTATTTTGGGCAGCACTTACAAATGGAAATTGACAATCATTTAAAAATAACATAATTGAAGTTTATGATCTGTCACTGAATTGAACATTGTCAGATGCACGTAGTAAGTTGCAGATGGTTAGTCTATGTAGCAACTTTTTGGTTTAATTCTGGAAGAAGGTGTGCCCATTCTTGATTTGAGTGCAAAATTTTGGATGTGGGTTTTTAGTTTTGAGTAATTGTAATGAGTTGGGTTTGAATCTTGTGGCAGTGGTTATCAGTTATATTTTTTGAGTCTTAAACTGGTACGATTTCCACCATAAGAATAATGAAACCATATCTTGCAGTTCCATAAAAATACAATTCAGGACTCCATGCATTTTTTTTCTGAGGCTGCAATTCCTGGCTAGTGGGAATTTTACAGATACTGCTCAAGCCATATATAACAAGATTAGAACATAACATAAGAGATAGGAGTAGGCAATTCGGCCACTTGAGCCTGCTTGCCATTTAATAAGATGATCTTCTACCTCAACTCCACTTTCCTCCACTATCCCCATATCCCTTGATTCCCTTAATATTCAAAAATCTATCAATCTCTGTCTTGAATATACTTAACAACTGAGCATTCACAGCCCTCTGGGATAGAGAATTCCAATGATTCACCATCCTGAGTGAAGAAATTTCTCCTCATCTCAGTCCTAAGTGGCCGACCCCTTATTCTGAGACTCTGACCCCTGGTTCTAGATTCCCTAGCCATGGGAAACATCCTCCCTGTCAAGCCTTGTAAGAATTGTGTATGTTTCAATGAAATCACCTCTCATTCTTCTAAACTCCATCTACTCAATCTCTCCTCATTGGAGAATCCCCTCATCCCAGGAATCAGTCTCGTGAACCTTTGTTGCACTCCCTCTACGGCAAGTATATGTTTCCTTAGGTAAGGAGACCAAAACTGTACACAATACTCCAGGTGTGGTCTCACCAGGACCCTATATAATTGCAGTAAGTCACCTTTACTCTTCTACTCAAATCCTCTTGCAGTAAAGGACAACATATCATTTATTTTCTTAATTGCTTGCTGTACCTGCATGTTAACTTGCAGTGATTCGTGTACAAGGTTACCCAGATCTCTCAACAGCAACATTTCCCAATCTCTCACTCTTTAAAAAATACTCTGCTTTCTTATTTTTCCTACCAAAGTGGATAACTTCATATTTCTCCACATTATGGGGCCAAGTTTCCACAGTTTCCATGTTTTTGGAGCAACTAGTTTTTTTTGCAATATCTTAATAATTGCAATTCTCCACATTTAGTTTGCTCCAGTTTCAGTGAGTTCAGTTTATTTTTAGTTCAGTTTTTTTCAAAAGGGGGCGTTACCAGCCACTTACAGCTGTTTTGGCCATTTAAGTAAGTTTAGACAGCCAATAGTTACTCCAAACTAGCTTAGGCCAGCGTATGTGTCCACTTTTGTACGCTCAAAAAAACCTTGTGGACACTTTAGAAATCAGGCGCAGGTAGCCAGAGATGGGGGGGGCAGGGAAGTTAGAGGATTTTCCAAAGCACTAAACACCTTCACAACAATATTAAAGAAGCATAAGTACATTTAAAGCACAAAAAGTAATCATCAATTAATTAACAAATAAAAAATAGAAGGAACCCTGCACCTAAAGCACCAAAACCAAAGTAATAAGCAATCAATCAATAACAAAAAAAAATAGAAGTCCAACCTTTATGTGAAGGGAAGGCAGCGGGCTGCCGATGAGGAGAGGGGAGGAGAGGAGGGAGGGGTGGTGGGGGAAGAGAGGAGGGGAGGCAACGTTAAACAGATGAGCCTGCCCAGGCCCCATCCTACTCACGTCTTGCCCCCAATCTCTTTGCTTTCCTGCTACCCCCCCCCCCCCCCGAACATCTCCGAAACAGTCCCAAGGAACACTTGATGTATTCAGTCATCTTCCTTCTTGTTGGTCACTTTTGCCAGCTCCTTCTCCCTTGATTGGCTTTTTGTTCCCGGGATCTCCTGTCTCCGATGATGAACATTGCAGTCTGTTCCCTCGCAGGTCGTGGCAGGGAGCCCATTCGGCCAGGGCTAGGGGCGGCGTGCTTCGGGCCCCTCCCTCACAGCCTGCAGCACACGCACACAGAATCTGGGGGCGAGGAGCTACTGCACATGCGCGCACACTCTAGCGCGCATGTGAAGAGGTCCCGGCACTGTTATTAGCGCCAGGACCTAGCTCCGCTGCCCATGCGTTCTGCTACGCTACGCCAAGGCCCTACATCGGTGCTGCTGCGTGGACAATATGAAGGTAAATAATAACCGTGGGTGCAAACTTGGGCCCTATATTTCATTTGCCATGTTCTTGCTCACTCACTTAGCCTGTCCATAATCGCCTGTCCATATCCCATTGAAGTCTCTTTGCATCCTCCTAGCAACTTACATTCCCAGCTAGCTTTGTATCATCAGAAAACTTGGATATATTACATTAAGTCCCCTCATCCAAATCAATGATATAGATTGTGAATAGCTGAGGCCCAAGCATTGATCTTTCCGGTACCCCACTAGTTACAGTCTGCCTACCCGAAAATGCCCCATTTATTCCTAATCTTTGAAGATTGGTTAACAGACAGAAAACAATCAATGCTAGTATATTACCCCCAATCCCATGAGTCCTAATTTTGTTTAATAACCTCTTGTGTGGCACCTAATCGAATGCCTTCTAAAATTCAAATATACCACATCCACTGGTTCCACCTTGTCTATTCTGCTACTTACAACCTCAAAAAACTCTTCAACAGATTTGTCAAACATGATTTCCCTTTCATAAATCCATGTTGACTGCCCAATCCTATTATTATTTTCTAAGTGCCCTGTTACCAAGTTCTTAATAATTGATTCTAGCATTTTCCCTACTACTGATGTAGTTTCCCGTTTTCTCTCTCCCTCCTTTCTTAAATAGTGGGGTTACATTTGCTACCATCCAATTTGCGGGAACCTTTTTAGAATCTGGAATTTTGGAAGATGACAACCAATACATTTACTATACATGTGCCATACCAGTGTCAACTGTGGCTTAGTGGTAGCACACTCGCCTCTGAGTCAGAAGGTTGTGGGTTGAAGTCCCACTCAAGCACAATATCTAGGCTGATACTCCAGTGCGGTGCTGAGGGAGTGCTGCACTTTTGGAGGTGCCGTCTTTTGGATGAGGCGTTAAACCCAGGTCCCGTCTGCCCCCTCGGGTGGACGTAAAAGATCCTATGGCACTATTTCGAAGAAGAGCAGGTGAGTTATCCCCGATGTCCTGGCCAATATTTATCCCTCAATCAACATAACAAAAACAGATTATCTGGTCATTATCACAATGCTGTTTGGCTGCCTGTTTCCCTCATTAGAACAGTGACTACTCCAAAAGTACTTAATTGGCTGTAAAGCGCTTTGAGATGTTTGGTGGTCGTGAAAGGCGCTATATAAATGTAATTCTATCTCTAAATCTATAGCCACCTCTTTCAAAACTGTAGGATGTAGGCCATCAGGTCCAGGGAATTTATTGGCTTTCAGTCCCATTAATTCCTCCAGTACAATTTTTTTTACTAATACCCTGTACTAATTTCTTTTAGTTTCTCATTCTCGCTAGATCCTTGGTTCTCCACTATTTCCACTATACAGGTACAAAGTATTTGTTTAATTGTTTAATTTCTCTGCCATTTCCTTATTCCCCTTTATCATTTCTCTTGTCTCAGCCTGTAAGGGACCCACATTTAATTTAGCTCATCTTTTCCTTTTTACATATCTATAGAAGGGGGGTGGGGGGGGAGGATCTCGTGGAAACATGTAGGGTTCTGGCGGGACTGGACAGGTTGGGTGTGGGGGGAGTGTTTCCGATGTTGGGGGAGGTTCCCGAACCGGGCGACATGGTCTAGGGATGGAGGGGGGGAGGGGAGTGGGTCATGTGGGACTGAGATGAGGAGAGACTTTTTCACCCAGATAGTTGTGAGCCTGTGGAGTTCTCTGCCACAGAGAGTTGTTGAGTCCGGTTCATTGGACGTATTCAGAAGGGGGTTGGATGTGGCCCTTGCGGCTGAAGGGATCGGGGGGTATTGAGAGAGGGCTGGGTGGGGTACTGAGGTTGAGTGATCGGCCATGATTGTTTTGAATGGCGGTGCAGGCTCGAGGGGCCAAATGGCCTACTCCTGCACCTATTTTCTGTGTTTCTGTGTTTACAGTCTGTTTTTATGTCTCTCGTTAGTTTACTCTCCTATTCTATTTTCTCTATCAATTTCTTGGTCCTCCTTTGCTGAATTCTAAAATCCTCCCAATCCTCAAGTTTTCTGCTCTTTTTGGCAACATAAATTTCTTCCTTTGATCTAATACTATCTATAATCTCTCTTGTTAGTCACAGTTGGACCACTTTTCCTGTGCGGTTTTTGTGCCTTAAATAAATGTATATTTGTTGTAAATTATGTATTAATTCTTTAAATGGTAGCCATTGCTCGTCTACCATCATACCTTTGAATGTAGTTTCCCAATCTACCTTAGCCAACTTGCCCCTCATATCTATGTAGTTTGCTTTATTTAGATTTAAGACCCTAGTTTTGGATTTAACTAAATCACTTTCAAACTTAATATAAACTGTTTTTATATTATGGTCACTCTTCCCTAAGGGCCCCTTTACTACAAGGTTATTAATTAACCCTTTTCCATTGCACAATACTAAAATAGGCTGCTCCCGAGTTGGTTCCTCAACATACTGATCTAGAAAAGTATCTTGTATGCATTCCATGAATTCGTCCTCCTCGTTATTACTGCAAATTTGGTTTGTCCAGTCTATATGTAGATTAAAATCCTCCATGATTACTGTATTAGCAGGCCAAGGCCATTGGAGGGAGCGTGCGTGCGGCGGCCCGGCCCGGAAATCGGCGCGGTCCCGGCCTGCAAGACCATCAGCAGGCCGGGGCCATTGGAGGGAGCAGCGTGTGGCGGCATACCACTGCAGGGAGCATGCTGCTGCAGGAGATCGACGGCTGCGAAGCCAGGTCGCTGATTGCAGTGCGGGCAGGCACAACAGGAGGGGCGAAGGAGTGGCAAGAGTCCGTAGAAGGAAGTCATCGGGGCCCAGAAGAGGCGAGGGCCCAGGGGAAGCACGGGCCAGCCCACACTGCGATATGTGTGCTTGCTAGGTCTGTGCAACAGAGCTGGTCTCCAGTTAGTCTTGGGTAATCCTTGCCACTGGACCAAGACCTAGCTCTGTAAAGCCTGTGTGGTGGCTGGTGTGCAACGGCCACCACACATAAAAAAAAACCAAGCACAGGCATCTTCCACCCTTCATGATGTAGTTCGGGATCTGGAATATTAGGTCCTTCATTAAAACACCTGTGAATTCATCCCTTTTTGGCGTGGAAGCAAGTCATCCTCGCTTCGAGGGATTGCCTATGATGATGATGATGATTATCTTTGTTACATGCGCCTCTAATTTCTTGATTTGTACTTTGTCCTACATTACAACTACTGTTAGGGGGCCTATAAACATCTCCCATCAATGTTTTCTGCCCCTTGCTGTTGCCGAACTCCATCCAAACTGATTCTACTACTTGATTTTCGGAGCTTCGATCCTTTCTCTCAACTGCCTGCAACAGCTTCTCTTCCTGCCCCGCATCGTTACCTCTGGTATTCCCCAAGGATCTATCCTTGGTCCCCTCCTATTTCTTATCTACATGTTGTCCCTTGGCGACATAATCTAGAAACACAGCCTCAGTTTCCACATGTTCACTGATGACACCCAGCTCTACCTCACTACGACTTCTCTCGATCTCTCGACCTCTCCACTGTCTCTAAATCGTCAGACTACTTGTCCGACATCCAGTTCTGCATGAGCAGAAATTTTCTCCATTTGAATATTGGGAAGACCGAAGCCATTGTTTTTGGCCCCACCACAAACTCCGTTCCCCAGACACTGACTCCATCCCTCTCTCCAACTCCTGTCTGAGGCTGAACTAGACTGTTCGCAACCTTGGTATCATACTTGACCTGTAGTTTTTGACCACATATCCGCTGCATAACTAAGACCGCCTATTTCCACTTCCGTAACATCGCCCGCCTCTGCCCTTTCCTCAGTTCATTCTCTGCTGAAGCCATCATCCATGCCTTTGTTACCTCTGGACTTGATTATTCCAATGCACTCCTGACTGGCCTCCCACATTCTACCCTACGTAAACTAGAGGTGATCCAAAACTCGACCAAGTCCCACTCGTCCATCACTACTGTGCTCACGACCTACATTGGCTTCCGATTAAGCAATGCCTCGATTTCAAAATTCTCATCCTTATTTTCAAATCCTTCCATGTCCTTGCCCCTCCCTCTCTCTGTAATCTCCTCCAGCTCCACAACCCCCCCGAGATGACTGCACTCCTCTAATTCTGCCTTCCTGATTGCTCAACCATTGGCGGCTGTGCCTTCTGTTGCCTAGGCCCCAAGCTCTGGAACTCCCTGCCGAAACCTCTCTGCCTCTTTCCTCCTTCAAGACACTCCTCAAAACATACCTCTTGTCACCTGTGCTAATTTCTACTTATGCGGCTTGGTGTCACATTTTTATTGCATAATACTCCTGTGAAGCACCTTGGAACATTTCACTACGTTAAAGGTGCTGTATAAATACAAGTTGTTTTTGTTTATCCTATCCTTTATTAGCGGGGCTACCCCTCCTTTTCCAATTTGTTTATCTCTTCTAAAAGTTCAGTATTCTGGAATATTTAGTTTCCAACCTTGGTCACTTTGCAACCACGTCTCTATAATAGCTATTAGATCAAACATTAATTTCTACCTGCACCATTAATTCATCTATTTTGTTTTGAATGCTTCGCGCATTCAGATATAGTGACTTTAGCTTTGACTTTTTTCTATTTTTCCCTGATGTCACCTTAGTCACTGATGCCCTGTTACCTTTGTTACTCTCTCTGTCCCTTCCTGTTTATTTTTGCCCAAAACTCTACTCTGCTCTAGAGCAGGGGTGGTGCCGGCTGCTTGATTATTTCTCAGTCCCACTGCTCCCATTAATGACACTTTTTGCGGCTATTGCTGCTTGATACAGGGACTAGAGAATTAATCCTGGGGAACGGACTCGGATTCGGCTCAACTCAAAAATCCACAAAGTATGGGTTAAAGGAAGGGACTGAACCAGCAGTGGTTTTAAATGATTACTGACAAACCATGGTAAAAGGCAAAGGATCCAGTCTGCTTCTCTGCGGGGCTGCCTCGCAACCAGCTTCACTGTCACCTGTCTCATTGTCTCCCACTCTATCCGTCTGATTTTGTGTCTGTCTTATTCTCGAGCTCTTCATTCGCTGACTGGAGACCTCCCGACTCGATCCGACTGACTGACTAACTACTGTAACTCAGGGTCTGCCTATTTATGGGACGGAGTTCCCAAATTTCTGAGTTCCTGCCGTCGCTCTGTGTCCCGGGCCTGTCGCTGTCCCTCAGGATGGCAATACACACACACACCTCCTGCAGGTTTGCTCAGGCTGTCTTCGCTACTTCTTCAGGGGATTATTGATTGTGAAATGAAGACTTTTTTTTTACCTGTTTAGCTTTGATCAGTGAAATGTTTGCGAAAGAGAACGGAGGAGACAGGATGAACTGTTTTACTGTTGGACAGAAGTGATGTTGCAAACTTGTGCAGAGAGAGGTGACTAGATTGGCAAGCTAATCATAGAATCATAGAAAATTATGACACAGATGCAGGCGATTGGCCCATCATGCCGGTTGAAAAAGAGCTATCCGGCCGAATCCCACCTTCCAGCACTAAGTCCATAGCCCTGCAGGTTACGGCTCATTGAGTGCACCTCAAAGTATCTTTTAAATCTGGTGACAGCCCATCAAGTAAGTGAGGCGGCAGTTAAACTAGCTATATGATTTATACAGCCACTGTTCGGTAAGTTAATACCGTATTATTATGCTTCATTTTCATAGGCCCAACTGTGGCCCACGGGAGGTGCATTTGAATCCAAACCGGCCCGCTATCCGATTAAGTTTGACACCCCTGCTCTAGAGCCTTGGCATTTCTCTCGCTGCTTGTAAATTTACTTTTTCCTGAATCCTCCCACCCACCCCTTC
Organism: Pristiophorus japonicus; assembly: GCF_044704955.1. Classification (NCBI taxonomy): domain Eukaryota; kingdom Metazoa; phylum Chordata; class Chondrichthyes; family Pristiophoridae; genus Pristiophorus; species Pristiophorus japonicus. Next base: position 140,162,924 of record NC_091988.1, read on the forward strand.
ATTAGTTAAAAGCCCTATCTACTGCCCTAGTGATTTGATTCGCCAGGATACCGGTTCCTGCCCGGTTTAAGTGGTGCCTGTCCCAACGGAACAGCTCCCTCTTTCTCCAGTGCTGGTGCCAGTGCCCCACAAAGCAAAACCCCTGCCCCGCACACCACTCTTTGAGCCACATATAATCTGCTTATCCCTGTACGAATTGGCACGTGGCTCAGGTAACAATCCAGAGATTATTACCTTTGAGGTTCTGCTTTTTAATTTGGACCCCAACTCCTAAAACACTATCAGCAGAACCTCAAAGATTGTAGCCAATTAGAATCCAGCAATAGGTGTTTGAATCCTTGCTGGTGACGAATGAACACTTGAGTGCAAGTGCATTAAAGGGTCTGTTGCAAGTGGAATATTCACCAATGCCCCGTAATGTTTTTGTGAAACAATCAGATTTAAAAAAAAATGTGCCTGTAGTACGACAGTGATTATTGAGAAACAAAATACTAGAATGCATTGCTGGAAAACCGTTTATAGTGGGTCCAAGCATATATTAATCCAATTTACCTATTCCCTCATTATTTCAAAAACCTGAAAAATAACTTATTTTTTTCCCCGAGCCTGCCTTCCTAGTTCATTAATCCAATACACAACTGCCAAGCTGCTGCTAGTTGAATCCGCTTTGAACTATGTTGTGGAAAGCCTGTTGAATTGTGCACTCCAAACTTCCTAAACCAAAATACAGCTACCTCGGAATATTCCGTGCCAATCCGTTCAGAAATGCTGCTGTGTAATTGGTTCAAACCAAGATTCATCAGCAAGCATGAGCACTTCGTTTTTCTAGCAGCAAAATGTAAAATGTTTAAAATGGATAGCTATGGCACATTTCAGCTAAAGAATATGTCCAGATTTATTTTCTATTTTCAGGACAGTTCACAGCTATTTCCAGAACCCATTTCAGAGAACAATTTATGTCTGAGCTGGAAATCTTCATTCATATATTGCTGTACATCATTTTGTCAGAGAGCAGACAGGACAGAAGCAGATATTTATAAAAAATAGACTGTGCACACACATTCGGACTACAATGCTAAACTTATTGTGGAGGGGGCCCAGAGTAAGTGCAGTACTTTATAACCAGTCAAATGTCACTAAAATCTGACCCAGAATAGTAAGTTCATGACGAGATGAGACATCCAGTGGAATCTTCTTTTTTGGAGAATTACAGGAAGGAAAGTACAACGCACCAGGGCTAAATGTAAAAGTCTAAATCCAGGAATACATCCAGCCTACATACATACATTTGATCAAACTTTTGTAAATAATCTCCTGAACTTCCCATATGCTCAGGAAGGAATCCCTGAGCTTGATGGAGGGAGGCGAGGTGCTCTGTTTGTTAATGGCACTTCAAATATAAATGACACAACATCTTTGGATTGGAATTTACAGATGCTGTTGCTGTGCTGAGGTTTATATATGGAGGAGTACTCAATGATGGTACTGTACCCCCGCTACAAACTCTTTATTGTTCCCCTTATACATCACCCCTGTGACTTACATTGGCTCCCGGTTAAGCAACGCCTCGATTTAAAAATTCTCATCCTTGTTTACAAATCCCTCCATGGCTTCGCCCCTCCCTATCTCTGTAATCTCCTTCAGCATCACAACCCCCCACCCCCCCGAGATGTCTGCGCTCCTCAAATTCTGCCCTCTTAAGCATCCCTGATTATAATCGATGGCCATGCCTACAGCTGCCTGGACTCTAAGCTCTGGAACCGCCTCTCTTTCCTCCTTTACGACACTCCTTAAAAGCTGCCTCTTTTCATCTGCCATAACTTCTTGTGTGGCTCGGTGTCATTTTTATTTGTTTTGTCTTATAACGCTCTTGTGAAGTACGTTAGGACATTTTACCACGCTAAAAGCGCTATGTAAATATAGGTTGTTGTTAAGTCCCATAGGCCACAAGTTTGCAAGTTCAGTCCCTGGTTGTGATGAGATAGCTTCTGTCACCAGGCACAGCATTTGGAGCACTACAGTTAGCCTTAGTGGTCCTGATAATTTTTCTCCTGTTTCCTGGCCGGATTGAGAGGCTGGCTGGCGGGCGAGAAGGCCTGCGGCACAAAGTTACAGCCGGGAAGCGTATAGGAGAGTAGGGGAGAGATTGCGAGGAGGGTGAGGGAGAAAATTGCGGGGAAGGGATGCAAGGGAGAAGCTCGCGGGTCGAACGGGGCATCGGATGGCAGGGGTTGGGAGTCCGATCGAGGGTTGGGGTGGTCAGTGGATCACGGTGGGGGATGGGGGAAGCAGGTTAGCTTGCTGGGCTGGAGGAAAGACTCTTGCTTCTTCTGGCCCGCAAACAGTGCTGGAAAGGCACCTGCTGGATCTGGCCATTCTTGCCTTCCTTCAGCTACCAGGTTTCTTGAGCCCTAGAAACTCGGCCTGCAGGCGTTAAAAGTAAAACTGAGGACATTGCCCTATTAAGAAAGCTGTACTCTTTTGTAATTTCATCAGAGGACATGTAATTTACACATTGCATTATGTGGGGAAATGGTACTGTTTTGATAGAGATTCCTCGCACTGCATCTATGCACCCTTATGCTCTCTTCATTAATGCCATTCAACTTAAAACTATTTCCTCTAGGAGGACATTTTCATTGAGCCAGTCTCTGAGATGTGCAAAGCAGCTCTCTGGACTGAATAGTGGTGGTTTAAACTGCCATAACACATTCACAACTTTTGTACAGCTACAGATTTGGGATTAGTAAATATTCAGCACAGAGAAACTTCCTGGGGAAACCACAATTTGGCGTGGAGAAAGAAAATACACATTCCAGTAAGCTGTATTTACACTGGAACTGAACCTGTGCTTGCCAAGGTCCTATTATTGCCAACAGTAAGACAGATTGCAAAGCCATAGAAGTGAATAGAGTTGCTTTTACATTTATAAGGAGACCCTAAGAAATAGAATACACTTTTTTCACCCTTAATTATAATGGAAGGCATGGGATATTGGAAGTACGTGTACCAAGTACTGGATTGCATGCACCCTGAAAAAAAAACTTGCCACAAAACTATGTCTTGATGTGTTTGATTCTTTTTTTTAAACCAATTTTTGATGTACAGCAGTTCTTCATTATACGTGTGGTGGCTGGCGATGTTAACCCAAGCTCACCACTGGACAATCTCAAACTTAAAGTATTAATGCAGTAGAGCATTTGAGCAGTTTTTCCACAGATAGCTACGTTAGGAAGTTCCAGGAGTGATTACTTTCAGCTTCCGGTGTGAATTCAAGATTCCTGCTTGTTATCAAGTCAACCTCCAGGCAGAAGTTAGCTGCTATGGAGAAATTTCACAAGTTGCTTTAACATTAAATAAATAATAGTAACTCTGATTTATAGACTTTATATATGGAAAAAAACTGTTTGTACTGTGCTACTGCTCTGAGAACTGTAGCTATTTGAAGCACAATTGGCAAAACCCCAGTTACAGTGTCTGGCTGCCAAGTACCTGAGCACATTTCAATCCAGTGCCCTGGAGAAACAGTGTCAAATCCAAGTGATGTAAAGCAGCCTGCCCAAGATGGGGGGGCGTCTGTTACACTTTTCCCCTTGCACTAGATTATTTCAACCCTCTTAGCTTAGATTACTCTTGAGTGAGTTCTAACTCCCCCTACTTTTGAGAGTGCTTATTTTTTTAAATGATTGGGCCTAAAATTTCAATTACACTTAAAAAAAAGTAACATCCATAAGTGGCTTCTGCAGGGAGAAACATAGGTTCCTGGATTTGTTCATTTGCGTACCGTACCTTTTGTGCAGGCATTGGTGTAAAAGCAGTCTTAAGTATCTGAACCAACACAAAACTTCTGTACCATTTTTAATGCACTGTACAGCCTGTGCTTTTCAGCAGAACACCAGGAACAAGCAGGTAAGACAAGAACAGAGCTTGGCTCTTTCCTTTCTCATTATTTCATTGCAAGTCTTACTAATATTTTTACATGGATAAAAATATAAACTGTCAAAGACCGTCTGTGCCCGGGGGAGGGCAGCAGGGCATAGCACCAAGCCAGTGTAAAAGAATGCATAACTTCACTCCTTCAGATCTCCAAGCCCTTCTGGGGGGGACGCATAGAAAGCCATATGGGCAGATTCCCAGGTATGGGTGCCACCAAGTCATCCAGAATTATCATTTGTGCCACCTGGAGGGAGGTGGCACTGATATTGCCAGCTCCCTCACTCCAGGCCTGTGGAACTGCAATGCTGGAACAGGCCAGGCTGCAAGAAGTTCCATATCCTCAGCAGGGCAGTCATATAATGCTATAACTCCCTTTTATTCCTTGCCCACCCTTGGCACCATCCTTCACCCTTTGAAAGCAACACTTCCACTACTAACTCTTCACAATGACCCTTGGTTAAGTGGCTCCAATTTGGCATTTTGCACTATGTCTCTCCATCTCCCTTCGCACCAGTTGCTTACATGTATAACCCTAAAACTGCTTCTTCCCCTTTAATACCTTTATATCCCCATATCTTTTACTTCACTTCTCCCATGACAATTGGCACATACTCTTGTCTTACCCTTTTAGCAGGATAAATTGCTATGCAATGCCCCCCATAAGCAAACCACCAGAGGGGGCTTCCACAACCTCAAGTACCGTAGCCCCTTCGAGGACAAAGCCCAGCAACTCAGGAAAGTCACTGAGCTTTTGCTGTGGGAGATGGTGAAGTCAGTAGCGTCTTGCTGGTGCCAGTTTCCTACAGCACCTACACTGATGCCTTGGCACTCTCTGAAACATAATCTTCTCCCTTCTCTGTCTCCTTAACATAAGGCTAAAGCTCACGCAAGTCTGCTACCCTCCTTTCCTGCATATCCACCATAACAACGGGAGACACAAGAGAAGGATGATGATGATAATGATAATGTGGATCAGGCCACCCAGGAGTCGCAGCACATGACGCAGCCATCTCTCAGGACAGCAACATATGCCAGCCCTCCAGCTTTCCCCCTCATATCACCTTTCCAGTGGAGCATGAGAGGTGAGACCATGCTGTCCAGGAGCACCTTCCAGAGATACAGTCAGCAGTGGTTCCATGGGAGGAGTCACTTCAGTCTCAGGATCTTTATGTATAGCAGGAGGAACCAACCTTCTTTTGTAATCCTGGCCCTTAGGTGGCACTTAGCAGCAGCACTAGACTAGGTGATCAAAAGGCATGTGTAGGCATCCTGGGGAAGCACAGTGTTAGGAAAGTGCAGGGTGACATGTCAGGGCAAAGAGGGCTGATGTGTCGTCAAGTGGTAGGATGGGTCATCATCATAGGCAGTCCCTCGGAATTGAGGAAGACTTGCTTCCACTCCTGAAGTGAGTTCTTTGGGGCTGAACAGTCCAATACGTGAGCACAGACCCTGTCACAGGTGGGACAGATAGTCTTTGAGGGAAGGGATGGGTGGGACTGGTTTGCCGCACGCTCTTTCCGCTGCCTGTGCTTGATTTCTGCATGCTCTCGGCATTGAGACTCGAGGTGCTCAGCGCCCTCTCGGATGCACTTCCTCCACTTAGGGCGGTCTTGGGCCAGGGACTCCCAGGTGTCGGTGAGGATGTCGCACTTTATCAGGGATGCTTTGAGGATGTCCTTGTAGCGTTTCCGCTGTCCACTGGTAGGTTTACCCATCCTTCAGCTGGTAGGATGGGTAATGGTTTGAGGGAATATCTTTGCGAATGGAAGAGAAGGAGATGAAGCTGTGATATCCAGGTAGAGAAGACTTCTGAGAGTATCTGCTCTCTGATGCCCTTGCAACTGTAAGTGAGAACTCTGAATAGATGCCATCCTGACGTTCTCATCCCTGAAGCTCAGGATCCTTCAGAACTAGTGCCTTCTCTTCAGCCTTATCAAACTGCAGTCCTTCCTGAATGGCAAAATAGTGACTGGCACAGCAGACGATGAGAATTAAGAAGAACAAAAGAAAAGGGAGCAGGAATAGGCCGTACGGGCCCTCGAGCCTGCTTCGCCATTTAATACAATCATGGCTGATCCGTTCATGGACTCAGGTCCACTTCCCTGCCTGCTAGCGACCCTATCTGGTGCATACTTGCTATGTATGCTATAAAGGTTCAAACTGAGTACTGTTTAGCTAAGCAAGGTAGAACCTTGCTTCTGCTTTATTTTGGCCCAAAGTGTCTGACTCACAAAATGGCTGGCTTTTTATACTAGAGCAGCAGCAATGACACTATCTGGTGGTTACAAACAGCATGTACATACATGACAATACTCCAGAACTCTCCCCAATCTATACAGGCAGAAAAAGTGTGTTTTCAGCTCCCCAATGGACCTCACAATCACCAGCTTGGTAGATGTATGTTCCTCATTGTACCACTCCTCTACTTATGTTTGGGGGCGGGGTCATCAGCCATAGCAGCAGGGGGTGTGACTTGTCGCCCGTTAGTCATCCATTGATATGGTTTTCTTCCTTGAAGAGATCAGGAAGTGCCGAATGCCAGAAGATGAAGGTGTCATGGCAGCTTATTGCATACCAGGCATTGACATGAGGAATTCTCTGTGGTGTCAAAAACTACCTGCACATTCTTCGAGTAGAATCTCTTCCTATTTACATTGTTGAGGAGTGCTCTGTGGGCACCGTAATTGTGATGCGGAGAACCAAGTAACCCCATAACCCTTTCTCTCATCAGTCTGGTTGTATTGTCAAAGCTAATGAAGTGGGCTGCTCTGCTGTCCAGGGCAACAGCAACATGGTATATGCATGCCATTACAGCTCCGTGGCTTATGATGCACCTCATATTTGGGTCTAATTTATGCAGAGTCCAATGGGGGGCAAATCCAGGAAACCTATGTCTACAGCAACACTGGTACACATATGTAAATGAGTCCAAAGAGACGTGGCTGGCGGATTGTGGAAAGGTCTAAAAACATTGAAGAAACTTAGTGGAAATAATTTAAAAGGCATACAAGTGGCACAAATTGCTTAAACCCAAGTTTCCTCACTAAAAACCACTCTGATGCCGTTCCAGCACCACTAATCTGCTGAAAACAGTGAGCAAGTTCACCCCCTTGGAATTCATCTTGTGCCTGCATAAGATCTCACTCCAGACTCAGAGAGTGTAGAGTAGTTCATCAGACTTTGTTTCAAGTATAAAATAGTAAGCAAATTTATTTTAAACAATGATCCAACAAATAATACAAGTGATTATAATACAATTCTATATTGACAGTGGGAAGTCTATTATTCAACTCCTTCATTGACAAAATAAAATGATTGCAACTCTTAACAACTAAGCCAACTCTTCTTGGGTTTTAAAAAAATCTCTTACATGATTAAACATTTCTTACCACTGTGTGAAATTTCTTGGAATTTTCAATTTCAGGAGTTTCAAACTAATTTGTTCCTTCTCTTTGATTTTTGGATTGATTCCTCAATTCAAACAGGATTGCTTGTTTTATATCCCCCCAATACAATTACCAGGACCTCCTGGATTTTGAATATCTGAACATTCAAATTAAAAAAAGGAACTGACTGGTTCAGTTTGTATGTGACAAAACCAATCAATTATTTAAGTTTTAATTATTTCTCTCTCTGACTGTAATAGACCTAACTAGAAACGCTGTATTGGAATAAGCTTAGTACCTGTAGAAGAATCTGTACTGCAGTGGCATTCTTAAAAAAAAACTGCTTATGTAGCATAGCTGGATTTAAAGGAACAGCCAGTGAACTAAAACTACTTTAAAATAGTTCATCTTTGTCAAGGGGTATCATCTTATTACGTTCAGGAGTCTGATTGGGACCTGACTCGACAGTAGTTCCGCCACTCTGATGTTGCCGTGCGGCAGACACCACCGCATGTTCATGTGAACATGATAGTATAACTTTATCCAAAGATAAATCAGTTGGTAGTTTATTGGAATGTTTTTCTATGTTAAAGGCGCTATATAAACACAAACTGCTGTTCTTACAATGAAAATATGCACCAAAACAGTTCTTAACGGGGGGAGGGGGGAGCGAGGAGAGGAAAAATTAGTTTTCATCTTCATAGGCAGTCCCTCGGAATCGAGGAAGACTTGCTTCCACTCTTAAAATGAGTCCATAGGTGGCTGAACAGTCCAATACGAGAGCCACAGTCCCTGTCACAGCTGGGACAGATAGTCGTTGAGGGAAAGGGTGGGTGGGACAGGTTTGCTGCACACTCTTTCCGTTGCCTGCGCTTGATTTCTGCATTCTCTCGGCGATGAGACTCGAGGTGCTCAGCGCCCTCCTGGATGCATTTCCTCCACTTAGGGCGGTCTTTGGCCAGGGACTCCGGTGTCAGTGGGGATGTTGCACTTTATCAGGGAGGCTTTGAGGGTGTCCCTGTAACGTTTCCTCGGTCTGCCTTTGGCTCGTTTGCCGTGAAGGAGTTCCGAGTAGAGCGCTTGCTTTATACTTCAGCTTGCTTTATAGTACAGATGTTGCAATCAATAAGAAATGATGAAAAGGAAACAAGGAGATTTGAGAGACTAGAAAGAATGCATTATGCTTTTAAATAGACACTTAGAATCTTAAGAATATAACGCTGGTTCCTTGACCAGGCGTTCTCGGGCTGGAGCGGTGCTCGCAGGGACTGCTAGTCAGAAATTTGCCAGTCTACAGCTACTGAGTTTCCATTCATTAATTTTAATGGGTCGATAATCAAAGTTTGCAGCCCTGTGATTTCCTTGCAAGCACCGCTCCTAAATGGAAGCGTCCGATTGGGGAATCAGCCGATGTGTGTTTCTTTAGTGTGTGCTGAAAATCTTCCTGTAAACACTTGACAGCTGCCAGTCAGTTCTATGAAACTCGTAGTTTATGCCACACAGCATGGTTGCCAGTTGATGGGTTCAAATAATTAAATTACACCTCATAGGCACTTTACAAAGTCAAGGGTTGAAGTGCCTGTTGACACTGAAGCATTAAGCTTGTTTCCCTTTGACCAGTTAATTCAAATGACTCTCACTAATGTACTTCTTTGTAAGCTTAATAATTTGTTGAATTTATGCTTTCCTTTTAGCTGGACAACGTTCTGTCATCAACTAGCTTCAAACTATAGCCATGGCTACTCCAGACGTCAGTGTTCATGTGGAAGAGGTGGTTGTCGTGACAACACCTGACACCCCATCAGATGGAAATACAATCGAAGAGGTTAAGACAGTTTTGGTAGACTTCAAATCAACACAGCCTAGGTAGGGAGATACGCTCTAGATTCTTGTGTGTATTTAGTCTAGTCATCAGATCTTATAATACTTCCAAATTCTGTGGACACTGCTCTAAACAATTGCTGGCTTAATGAACTGTTGGTTTTGGGAAACTGTTGGCATTATTGCTACCCAATTATTTTCCTTTTAAAGGACAAGCTGTTAAGTTTACCTATTACTGTAGTTGAAGCAGTTGATGAAATTTCCTTTAACAAGAAAAAGGTAAACCCAATTATGCAGTGTGGTATAACCATGAATGGTTTGTGTTCGTGCTTTATGATTGTAAGTAACATGTAAATGGGTAATCAGACAGAGTTAGTAAATGAGTTATCAGCACATTATAGATTTACCTGCTCTGTGAATCATCATTATAGGCAGTCCCTCGGAATCGAGGAAGACTTGCTTCCACTCTTAACATGAGTTCTTAGGTGGCTGTACAGTCCAATACGAGAATCACAGTCTTTGTCAAAGATGGGACAGATAGTCGTTGAGGGAAGGGGTGGGTGGGACTGGTTTGCCGCACGCTCTTTCCGCAGCCTGTGCATTCTTTTCTGCATGCTCTCGCCGACGAGATTCGAAGAGCTCAGCGCCCTCCCGGATGCACTTCCTCCACTTAGGGTGGTCTTTGGTCAGGGACTCCCAGGTGTCAGTGGGGATGTTGCACTTTATCAGGGAGGCTTTGAGGGTGCCCTTGTAACGTTTCTGCTGCCCACCTTTGGCTCGTTTGCCGTGAAGGAGTTTCGAGTAGAGCGCTTGCTTTGGGAGTCTCATGTCTGGCATGCGAACTATGTGGCCTGCCCAGCGGAGCTGATCAAGTGTGGTCAGTGCTTCAATGCTGGGGATATTGGCCTGGACAAGGATGCTAACATTGATACGTCTGTCCTCCCAGGGGATTTGTAGGATTTTGCGGAGACATCATTGGTGGTATTTCTCCAGCAACTTGACGTGTCTACTGTACATAGTCCATATTTCTGAGCCATACAGGAATATGTGCTCTGTGAATAGGCAGTCAGAAAATCACAATAATGCATTCAGTGACCCAGATTGACTGCGTTTAGCCACGGAGATGGTGAGATGACTGTCAGTATTCCATTTGATAGGGGGTGAGCAGGCCTGGGGTTGTCAGTATTGTATTCATTTCAACTTCCCAAGAGAAGGCTTTACCATAGTCACTGCTTACTTTATTTAGCTATTCTTAATGAATGATCTAAATTGTAAAAGCTTCATGTTTTGTTGCTGTGCATTGGCAATCTATTTCTGAAAGCCAGGAGTTCAAATTTACAGAACCCGAGACCGAATACAAACATTTCTGAAATGAATACATTTTTGTATCATGATATCAAAAGGCTCAGTTCCTGGAGGTTTTTTTCTGGTACTCCATTCTTGCAGCGTTTAAAGCCTGAGGTTAAAGTTGAGCACCCTGGGGCCTTGAGCTCCTAGTTTGCAGATTAAAAATGTTTTGTGGAATATCCATCAGTTGTGCTTAGACAGCTCAAGGAAATGCTCCTTTCCTATCACTGGAGATTGGGAGAGACAAAAAACCAGGGCCAATAGGGAGGATAAAACATCTGGAAAATTCCTCTCTGATCTCTTCAGCTGATTAAAACCAGTCCAGGAGATCACACTAACAACAACAATTTGCATTTATAAAACATCTTTAACATAATAAAACATAACAAGGCACTAAACTAATATGGCAGGGGGATGGGAATCTATACAGGGAGACAGAGGGAAGTAAAATGGGGGAAGAAGCAAAAGGTTGAAAGGAGATAAGGAAAAGTGGAGGGCAGAGAAATCAAAGGCAAAAATCAAAAAGGGCCACATTACAACATAATTCTAAAAGGACAAAGAGTGTTAAATAAACAAGCCTGAAGGCTCTGTGTCTCAATGTGAGGAGCGTTTGTAATAAAGTGGATGAATTAACTGCACAGATAGCTGTTAACGGATATGATGTATTTGGGATTACGGAGACATGGCTCCAGGGTGACCAAGGCCAGGAACTCAACATCCAGGGGTATTCAATATTCAGAAAAGTATAGACAGAAAGGAAAAGGAGGTGGGGTAGTGTTACTGGGTAAAGAGGAGATTAACGCAATAGTAAGGAAGGACATTAGCTTGGATGATGTGGAATCTGTATGGGTATAGCTGCGGAACCCCAAAGGGCAGAAAACGCTAGTGGGAATTGTGTACAAACCACCAAACAGTAGTAGTGAGGTTGGGGATGGCATCAAACAGGAAATTAGGGAAGCTTGCAGTAAAGGTACAGCAGTTATCATGGGTGACTTTAATCTACATATAGATTGGGCTAACCAAACTGGTAGCAAGATGGTGGAGGAGGATTTCCTGGCGTGTATAAGGGATGGTTTTCGAGACCAATATGTCGAAGAACCAACTTGAGAGCTGGCCATCCTAGACTGGGTGTTGTGTAATGAGAGAGGATTAATTAGCAACCTTGTTGTGCGAGATCCCTTGGGGAAGAGTGACCATAATATGGTAGAATTCTTCATTAAGATGGAGAGAGACACAGTTAATTCAGAGACTAGGATCCTGAACTTAAAGAAAGGTAACTTTGATGGTATGAGATGTGAATTGGCTAGGATAGACTGGTGAATTATATCTAAAGGGTTGATGGTGGATAGGCAATGGCAGACATTTAAAGATCACATGGATGAACGTCAACAATTGTACATCCCTGTCTGGCGTAAAAATAAAAGGGGGAAGGTGGCTTAACCGTGGCTAACAAGGGAAATTAGGGATAGTATTAAATCCAAGGAAGAGGCATATAAATTGACCAGAAAAAGCAGCAAACCTGAGGACTGGGAGAAATTTAGAATTCAGCAAAGGTTTTAATTAGGAGGGGGAAAATAGAATATGAGAGTAAGCTTGCGGGGAACATAAAAACTGACTGCAAAAGCTTCTATAGATATGTGAAGAGAAAAAGATTAGTGAAGACAAATGTTGGTCCCTTGCCGTCAGAATCAGGTGAATTTATAATGGGGAACAAAGAAATGGCAGACCAATTGAACAAAAACTTTGGTTCTGTCTTCACTAAGGAAGACACAAAAAACCTTCCGGAAATACTAGGGGATCGAGGGTCTAGCGAGAAGGAGGAACTGAAGGAAGTCCTTATTAGTCAGGAAATTGTGTCAGGGAAATTGATGGGATTAAAGGCCGATAAATCCCCAGGGCCTGATAGTCTGCATTCCAGAGTATTTAAGGAAGTGGCCCTAGAAATAGTGGATGCATTGGTGGTCATTTTCCAACATTCTATAGACTCTGGATCAGTTCCTATGGATTGGAGGGTAGCTAATGTAACCCCACTTTTAAAAAAAGGAGGAAGCGAGAAACAGGGCATTATAGACCAGTTAGCCTGACATCGATAGTGAGGAAAATGTTGGAATCAATTATTAAAGATGTAATAGCAGCGCATTTGGAAAGCAGTGACAGCATTGGTCCAAGTCAGCATGGATTTATGAAAGGGAAATCTTGCTTGACAAATCTTCTAGAATTTTTTGAGGATGTAACTAGTAGAGAGGACAAGGGAGAACCAGTGGATGTGGTGTATTTGGACTTTTAAAAGGCTTTTGACAAGGTGCCACACAAGAGATTAGTATGCACAATTAAAGCACATGGTATTGGGGGTAATGTATTGACATGGATAGAGAAGTGATTGGCAGACAGGAAGGAAAGAGTAGGAATAAATAGATCCTTTTCAGAATGGCAGGCAGTGACTAGTGGTGTACTGCAAGGTTCAGTGCTGGAACCCCAGCTATTTACAATATACATTAATGATTTAGATGAAGGAATTGAATGTAATATCTCCAAGTTTGCAGATGACACTAAGCTGAGTGGCATTGTGAGCTGTGAAGAGGATGCTAAGAGGCTGCAGAGTGACTTGGACAGGTTAGGTGAGAGGGCAAATGCATGGCAGATGCAGTATAATGTTGATAAATGTGAGGTTATCCACTTTGGTGGCAAAAACAGGAAGACAAAATATTATCTGAATGGTGACAGATTAGGAAAAGGGGAGGTGCAATGAGACCTGGGTGTCATGGTACATCAGTCATTGAAGTTTGGCATGCAGGTACAGTAGGAGGTGAAGAAGGCAAATGGCATGTTGGCCTTCATAGTGAGAGGATTTGAGTATAGGAGCAGGGAGGTCTTACTGCAGTTGTACAGGGCCTTGGTGAGGCCACACCTTGAATATTGTGTATAGGTTTGGTCTCCTAATCTGAGGACGGACATTCTTGCTATTGAGGGAGGACAGCGAAGGTTCACCAGACTGATTCCCGGGATGGCAGGACTGACATATGAAGAAAGACTGGATCGACTAGGTTTATATTCACTGGAATTTAGAAGAATGAGAGGGGATCTCATAGAAATATATTAAATTCTGATGGGATTGGACAGGTTAGATGCAGGAAGAGTGTTCCCGATGTTGGGGAAGTCCAGAACCAGGGGTCACAGTCTAAGGATAAGGGGTAAGCCATTTAGGACCAAGATAAGGAGAAACTTCTTCACTCAGAGAATTGTGAACCTGTGGAATTCTCTACCGCAGAAAGTTGTTGAGGCCAGTTCATTAGATATATTCAAAAGGGAGTTAGATGTGGCCCTTACAGCTAAAGGGATCAAGGGGTATGGAGAGAAAGCAGGAATGAGGTACTGAAGTTGCATGGTCAGCCATGATCATATTGAATGGTGGTGCAGGCTCGAAGGGCCAAATGGCCTACTCCTGCACCTATTTTCTATGTTTCTATGTTTCATAGGACTATGCACATGTAAACTGTTAATCCACTTACTTTCTATATGATGCAATTTCTGCCCCAGCCAAGAACTGGTCCAGATTCCTCTTGAAGGCGCACAGAGAGACAGCACACACCGCACAAGCTGACAACGTATTCTAGAGGCTCACTACTCTCTGCGAAAAGAGCCGCCTAACATTGAGCGTATTCCTATTTTTGCGTAGTTTAAATGCATGTCTCCTGGTCCTCGCCAATCTGTCAAATTGAAATAATCTTATCATAGGCACACAATTTACTGCATACATTATTTTATATACCTCTATGAGGTTGCCTCTGTCTATGCTGCTCTAAAGTAAACAGACCCAGCTCTTTAAGCCTATCTGAGTAACTATGGCTCTTTAAGCTAAGAATCATTCTTTTAGCTCTTTTTTAACCATCACCCAACATTTGAGGGGACCAAAACTGGGCACAGTACTCCAATGATCTGTATAATGGCAGAATAGTGTCTTTGTTTTGTACTGAGTGATTCTATTAATATAACTCAATACCCTGTTTGCTTTGGCTGTGGCTTCTCTACATTGACCGTGAACTTTCAATGATCTGTGACAATAATATCTAGATTCTTTTATCTCTCAACCATTTTCAGTATTGTTCATTATAAATCATAAGTATATTCTATATTGACCCTACTTACATGCATGACACTGGATTGATCTAGCTTAAATGTCATTTGCCACTGTTTGCCCATTTCCCTAGCACATCTAAATATTTTTGCAAAAGATTGTACTGCTCTTCTTCTTAGGCAGTCCCTTGTATCGAAGATGACCCACTTCCACAGCAAAAAGGGATGAGTTCACCGGTGTTTCAAAGAAGGATCTGATATTCCAGGTCCCGAACTACATGTTGAAGGATGGAAGATGCCTGTGTGTGGATTTTTTTAACGTGTGGTGGCCGTTGCACACCAGCCACCACACAGGCTTGACAGAGCTAGGTCTTGGTCCAGTGGCAAGGGTTAACCAGATGACTGGAGACCAACTCTGCTGCACGGACCTAGAGCGCACACATATCGCAGTGTGGGCTGGCCCGTGCTGCCCCTGGGCCCTCTCACTTCTGGGCCCCGATCACATCGCTCTACAATCTCTCACCGCTCCTTTGCCCCAACCTCGCCACTCCTCTGCTGCTTGCCGCCTCTCCTGCTGTACCTGCCCACGCACCAATCAGCGACCTGGATTTTGGTGACGTCCAATCCAGTTGCCCTTCTCCAAGTCGTCGCCCTCCTGCACCAGCTCACGCTGCTCCCTGAAGTGGCACGGCTCCACGCTGCTCCTGGGCCGCTCCTTTTATGGCTCGACCTGCGGCTGGTGGTTTCTCACAGGTCGGGGCCTCCACGCTGCTCTACAGTCTTAATCAAAGACATGATGTTCATCAGGATCATGAAAGTTATTATTCAACTTCGACTTTTGATAGTTTAGTTAAATGGGTACCAGCAAGATCCTCAAATAATTGAGCCCAAAATTGCTAAAATTCACCAGAAATCTGTGAACAGAACAGACTTGTGAACTATCTCATTTGACTCCTGCCACTTTCAATGGAAATTCTGAGAATTCAGGTTCAGGCGTAGATGCTAGAAGCTCTGTTTTGGGGGTCTTGTGGCCTGAGTCCTGAACAGATGCACCTGGGACTAGATTGTGCAGTGGGTTACAACACAGTCCTTTCAGGTTTGAAACAACCCAGATGACAACTGTCTGCTGGCTGTAAGAATTTTGAGTGAAATGACTTTGAGTAGTCTGAACCTGGTCCCCAGCTGACATGTGTCCACAGCACAAAACTAGCGGTGATTTGATACTATAGTGTTGGCCTCACTTTGGCAACTCACATGGATGTCTAGTGTGGTAAATGGATATGCCACATTGGCGCAATGAGAGATGCTCTTCTGGGATTGAGGTAGAATAGTATGAGTTTTTCTCTGTATCTGTACTCAAGGCTGAGATTGATATAATTTTGGACTCTAAAGAAATGAAGGGACATGGGGAATGGGTGGGAAAGTGGAGTTGAGGTAGAAGATCAGCCATGATCTTACTGAATGACGGAGCAGGCTCTGCTAATTCTTTTGTTCTTGTACAACATGATGCTTGTTTGTGACGGGCACTTTTGAACACAGCATAGTTTTACCAATGTAACCCGATACCAGTTCATCACAATTTACAGGAATGGTGCTCTGTGTGCTACTATTTATATAATCTTCATAAGGGTTGTGAGAGAAAACAGAAAGCACATTACATTGATTGCAGGAGCCAGCAAATGCTCAATTTTCAAAGTGCATTCACCCATGGCTTAACCACAGATAAAGTACACTCAATTTGACAAGATCACATTTTCTATTTGCATGTGATTTCCTACAAAAGAATGTTACTGTATGTTTAAAAAAAATGTATTAACTACTTAAACCATAAAGAAAATGATTACTGCACAATAGTACAATGCGCAATTTTATGGAAAATAATGTTTAGTGTATTATTTTATTCTTTGCATTCATTAGGAAATTCAAATGAATTGCCATACAAGTTATTCATGTCATAGTCCGTTACTGAGTGCCTTGATTACGGCACTTGCACTATTTTACTGTTCTGTTGTCAGAAATATCATACTTCATATTGTGTTTAGCAGCACCGTAAGCTAAGAACATGAAAACATAAGAAATAGGAGCGGGGTAGGCCATACGGCCCCTCGAGCCTGCTCCACCATTTAATACGATCATGGGTGATCCGATCATGGACTCAGGTCCACTTCCCTGCCTGCTCTCCATAACCCCCCCATAACAAAAATAACTATTTATTTGTCAATTGTATACTAGAGCCCCTATTTTTTAATAATGGGAATAATAAGGTTGAGCTGCCAATGAGCAGGCCTGCCTATGCCTGCAGCACAGAGGGAGGAGGGCAAGCTTGGCTAAGTTTTCTGATAGGAATGTCTTCCTTCTGATTTGAATAGGCTACAAGCAAATAAAACGCTTGCCCAGAGAGCTTGACTTTTATTTCATTTGGCTGGGAATCAGAAAATCTAGTGAAACAGGAGTTCTCAAAGGGCGGTAGCCAACCTTAAAAGGGAAGTTTTTGGGAGGTGTGGAGTTTGTGGGGACAGAAAGGTGGATACATTTATTACAATGGCGCAGCGAAGATATCTGGTCAATATTACACCATTTAATGTTGCCATTTAAGCTTAAACACCATTTAGTGTTGCCGTAGGCCCCCAATCAAGCCAACGTTGAAGAGCTGGAATTCCAGCTGCAGGAAGTACACCAAAGAAGGAATGAACTGAAGACCACTCTTCAGTAAAAGCATAAGTGTAAGCTGCATGGGGAGGAGGCTGTGGTCTCACCCAATGCAGTCACCCAGCTCCTTTGCACCTGGCTGAAAACAAGGAACAAGTTTGCCGGTATCATAGGGAAGTAAACGTTAAGTGTGGTCCTAACTCTTGCATACATTTCTTGTATCAAGTATTGCACAAAACCAAGTTGGGAACTCTCAAATCCTCTGGGAAGTACCATTTCAAACAACCATTGGCCTTTTGCACATAGTCTTTCATTATGCCAGAGATGGCTGTCACACATTTCTTGCACATATTGGTCCTGGATGTGGAACAGCAAACTGATGCTCAGAGTTAGAACCAAAAACACTCCTAGGCTGTAAGGGAGGTTCTTAGTGGGGTCAGCAGCAGCGAGGATGCAGAGGAAAGTCCTTGTCTCCTCCTAAAAATGCAGCCACCATGGACTGATGCTAACTGATGACATCATGGCCGTGTTTGCAGCAGAAGCAACTAATGCATGAAAAGAACTGTAGTAACATCGCCTGGAAATGCAACAACAACTTGCATTTATATAGTGCCTTTAACATAGTGAAACAGCCCAAGGTACTTCACAGGAGCATTATCAAACAAAATCTCACACCAAGGAGATGTTTGGGCAGATAACCAAAAGCTTGATCGAAGAGGTTGGTTTTAAGAAGCATCTTAAAGGAGGAGCGAGAGATAGAAATGTGGAGGTTTAGAAATGAAATTCCAGAGCTTGGGGGCTTAGGCGATAGAAGGCACAGCTGCCAATAATGGATCGATGAAAATCGGGGTGCACAAGTGGTCAGAATTGGAGGCGCGCAGAGATCTTGGAGGGCTGGAGGTGGTTTTAAAAAAAATGTTTTCCTACCATCAAGATGTTCACCTTCCGGAGGTCACAGGATTTCCAATAGGCCCATATAAAGGGCCCAAATTTGGCCCAACCGTTTTTTCAGTGACTCACGTGAGATGTGCCGACTTCCTACGATCCAAATGGCACCAAAAAGATGTTCCCGGATTCTGGCCCCTCTGCCAACTCTCCCGGGGCTTGGCGCGGCGTGATGAGTCCATTGCGGGGTGGAGCTAGGGCCCTGTGTCTAAAAGAGTGCCAGCAGCTGTCCGCAAACGCAATAGAGCATTCGTGCATGCGCAGTAGCCCCTCCCGTGATTGTGATGATGCGTGCCTGTAGCGTGGGACCCAATGCCTCCCGCCTCTATCCCGGGCCGAGTGGCCTGCCGCATAGGCCGGCCGCTGCCTTCTCGTGCTGAGGGCTACAAGAAACAGGTTGGTGCGGGGAGACTTTTGATCGGCGGGGCGGGGGGGTGGGGGGGAAAGAGTTTTGATCGGGGGGGGGGAAAGGAGGAGGGTTTTGATCCGGGGTGAGGAGAGAGCAGAGTTTTGATGGGGGAGCGGAGAAGAGAGGAGAGTTTTGATGGGGGTGGGGGGGGGGGGGGGAGGAGAAGAGAGGATAGTTTTGATGGGGGTGAGGGGGGAGAAGAGTGGAGAGTTTTGATGGGGGGGGGAGGGGGAGAGTTTTAATAGACGGGGGGTGGGGGGTGTTAAGGGTGTGATAACTGTGTAGCCAGTAATTTTAATGAGCTTACTCAAGACTTTCCTTAACCCTGTTGATGAAAATATTTTCCTACGAGCAGGAGGTACTTCTATTTTTTATTTGGATATTTTGAAAAAATTACGTAAATACGTTTTGTCTCTTTACTTCTTTTATTTTTATAGTTTAAGCTTCCATGAATGCTTCTGTTGTATAGTAAATTAACTTTGCGAAGTTTGTCAGTCCTGAATAGCTGTTTGATCCTATTCACATTCTTTAATCAAGTCATTAAGTACCTACCTGCGCTGATTTCTTAACTCTCCGCAAGGGTTTTCTGTGCAGCCACACGTGGCCTCATACGCTGGCCTAAGTTAGTTTGGAGCAACTATTAGCTTTCCAAACTGGCTTAAATGGGCAAAACGACCATAGGTGGCTGGTAACGCCCCCTTTTGAAAAAAAAAACTAAACTTAAAAAATCCTAAATAACTCACTTACACTGGCGCAAATTAAATGTGCAAAATGGGGATTTTTAAGATACTCCAGAAAAATCAAGTTGCTCCAAAAAAGAAGGAGCAACTCCTGGGCAAATTTGGGCCCAAAATGAGGGGACAGCGGCAGTTCATTTTTGCTGCTGAATTTGCTGATTGGGAAAATGGGTGGTCACAGGCCCAAATTCCTAATTCCTGCCTATTTCCTGCGATACTATGGCAGAGATTCAAAATATTGGGGTTTATGTGTTAATGAAAAAATTGTGCCCTTACTGTCTGCACTAATTTAGTCATGAATGAGTAGGATAACTATAATAGGTTTAGCAAATGAATACTGAACAAAACTGTATTTTATCATCTATTTCAAAAATCATAATTTTTAGTGCCTCATTTTACATCTTTTTTATAGTTATGTTAATAATTGCCTCAATTAATGCTCTTGCTGAGCCAAATATGCACTTCAAATGAATTGCTTTATACAGGCATAAGTCCTATATAGTATCAGACCTTGACATGCATGATGAGAATACCTTGGGATATGAGAAAGTGATTGATGATTATACAGATGGCAAGCTTCAACTTCTAAAACCTTTGGTTTTTAATTTCATATGGTGATCACGTTCAAAGTATTTTCATACCTGAAGTGAGGGTAAATAAGAATTGGGAAAGGGTAGTGTCAAGTGCTCATTATTTTGACCAGTTTTGTGATATAGTTTTTTGGGTCAATAGGATGTCAATTCTGGGAAACTTTTGCCAATGTTTCAGCCAGTATCAAAGCGAGGTATTTGTAGATGAGATCTAGCCCAGCCAGCCGCAAAGCCTTCCCTTACAGACTTTTATCCCATCAAGTTAGCTGGGTTTGAAGTCAGGCCCCAGGGGTGAAGGTACTGCAGCACCCAGTCCTCCTGTGATACAATTTAAATGGTAAAAATAGAACATTGAACAAATTGTATTGTATTTGTTTAAAGTTACTATTAATTAAATGTTTTGAAAACATAAATTGACAGTTGCTTTGAGTGAAACATCTATCATTGAAATTCTGTGTTACACACTAAATACAGGTTATTTCATTTATATACATGACATTTAGATACATGATATTAAGGTTCGGCTGGTTACATTACTGAAATACTTACAACATTCTTTGTCTCTCTCTGAACAGTGGAGGATTAAGTGACGATAGTATGGATTCTGTCAACACTCCTGGAACTTATTCATCTTCCTCCACTCTGATCCAGAAAGATGATATTATTGGTAAGTGTAATGGCTATATACAAATAGTAAACTGTGTTAGATTGTGGCGATAATCTTGTTTTGCACAAGGAACCCATTCTGCGTACTCTCATCCTGAGAGCTGGTGCTCTGAAAATAGATCTAAGTGGTAGTGACTGAAGGAATGACTAAATTACAATTGTACAATTTTTGATGAGGCTTCCACTCCTAGAAAACAACATTGAAGCTTTAAAAAATTGAACGCCAGTTATATCTGGGGAAAACTGAAATGTTTAAAGCAATATTTTTCAGTATTTCCCACATAGATTGCATCTTTGCAATTGTTCAAAAATTGATGTTTCACTCTAATTGAATTGATTACACTTTGAGCCAAATGTTTGCATTCACTGTAAAAGAAACTGCCAACTGTTTTAATTTCTCTGTTAAAATGATTCTGTGCAATCTTGTTTTCAACTGAATATGCTCTATGGTGCCTCTATTGATCAGTCAAGGAACTGCACCAGGGAGAGTTCAGAAAGCTATTCTATGGATGTAATTTCCTGGCTCGTCTGGTGTTGCCGCAGATCAGAGTTTAAGGGGAAGGATACCGAAAGGGAAATTATGTACATTTTTGTGATAAAAAAAAAAATCTTCTAAATATTAGTAGATGTATCTTCTACAGTGCTTCAGTATATGCTACAGTGCTGCAACATTATGAGGACCTAGGTTTTTATGTGGCATGGCTGCCCTCCCAGTCAGCTGATGTGAGCTTTAAAATCCTATGAGTGAGCGAATTGGTTCCACAAGGTACTCTTATCATGAAAACAACACCTTCTAAATAAAATAATCTTTCAAAATAACTGTTTCTCTCACAGCTTTTGTACTTCAGAATGGATTCTCCTACATAATGCCAGAATTAGCAATTATGCACTTGCAGAACTATTTCTAAGATTTGTGCCTTTTATTCACCATAGAAGTTTTCTAAAGAAAGAAACTTCTAAAGCAGTTGGAAATTTAGATTGGTTTCCAACTAATATTGTCTTTCTACAGATATTTTTGTAAAACGTGATTTTCTCCATATAAATAAATTGTGGAGTGCTCTCGATGCATTTATTCATCCAGGCATGCTCTTTTACTGTGAGCTGCAATAGGTATATTCATTTGCTGGTAGGCCCTTTCTGTGTTGATGCATAAAAATTGCCCATGATGCAAGCATGCCAATCTTCATTCCTTTGCTGTTCACTTGGCTAAGGAAAAGTCTTTGGATTTTTTTTTTTACATTGCTCTCACAACCAAAATAAATGACAAGAGCCAGGAAAAAGAAGGTAAATAAAGGCTGGAATTTTCTCGCTGCCGTGTGAGCGGGTTTGAAGGCGGGTCGGCAATAAAAGTTGCAGAAAATGGGAGCACGTTGGGAACGAGCTATCATCCCGCCTCCTCGCGCCTTTAACTCGGGCGCATTTCCCAGCGCGCCACAGACCCGAACGACAGAGGCGGGAGACCTAATTTAGCTCGTTAAATCCTTGTTATGAGACCTTTAACAGGGATCTTAACCAGACCTTTTGTATTTCACCGGATGACCACGGGCATCACGCAGCTCAGGAACCACTTCTGTCAAGCTGAGGCGGAAGTTTAGTGGCCATTGATCGAGGTCATTAATGCACAACGTGGAAAGCACAATAAATACTCCCACATGACACCTGCTTTCTTGCTGAAGGGAAAGGCTCTTGCTGACTCCATTTTGAGCACAGATTAATGTGTCTGCAGTTTGTAAGTCTTTTCTGCAACCTTGTAAGCCACTCTTGCCATATTGCTAGTAACTATCACACCATTGACAGATTGCTCCTCTGATCTCTAATTGACCAGCCATCTATTACATCAGCATGGGTGCTGCTTATACTGTCTCATCTTGGTCCTCAGAATCGGACCAAGATGATCCCCACCACCACCAGCACCAGCAGCAGCAGCAACAACAACACCAACGACTATCTCCTCAACGACCTGATGCTCCACAGAACAGAGGGCATCAGCATAGAGCTGACCGTGCCGGAGGCGATACCCTCAACACAGGGTATGCAGGCAGAGGATGAGCTTCCTCAACAAGACTGAGCAGCAGTGCCAAAGGAGGCTCAGGCTATCGCGCCAGGTCGTCGCAGACATTTGCAGCTTGCTGGAGCAAGACCTACAACTCCACTGGCTGTCAAAGTCACAGCGCCCTCAACTTCTTTGCTTCAGGCTCTTTCCATGGATCTGCAGCAGAAATTTTATAGCATCTCGCAGTCGGCTGCCCACAGGTGCATCACACAGGTCACTGATGCCATGCTTAACGTCAGCCAATGATGTACATTTTGCCACTGATGAATCCACTGTTAGTGAGTGGGTGCTCGGCTTTGCCACTCTGGTTGGCTTCCCACTGGTACAGGGCATCATCATGTGGCATTAGGGCACCCCCACATCATCCAGGAGTGTTTGTCAACCGCAAGGGCTTCCACTTCCTCAATGTTCAGCTTATCCGCAATCATAGGAAGATCATCAAGCATGTGTGTGTCAAATTCCCTGGCAGCTGCCATGACTCTTTCTACCTGTGCAAGTCCACCCTCCCTAAGCTCTTCGCACCGCCAAACAGACTTACTGGCTGGATGCTTGGAGACAAGCGGTATCCACTGAAGATGTGGCTCATGGCACCCTTGAGGACGCCAAGCAATGAGGCTCAGGTACACTATAATGAAAGCCACATGTCCAGCAGATGTGTTATAGAGGAAACCATAGGCATGCTGAAGATGCGCTTCAGATAGCTTGATAGATCTGGAGGAGCCCTTCAGTATGCACCAGACAGGGTCTCCAGAATCATCGTCATTTGCTGTGCTGCACAACACAGCGCAGCAACGTGGATTAGAGCTATATGAGGAGCAAGGCACAGAGTGCACAGCCTCTTCAGGGGAGGAGGAGGAGGAAGAGCATCATCCAGAAGACGAGGAGGAAGAACAGGAGCAGGGTGAACCTGTGGTCCAGATGCGAGCAGCACCGGAGCACATTGCAGCCCAAGAGATCATAGCCAGATTTACTTAACTTCCTGCATTGTACCCATATGGCTGCCACATGGTGTGCTAAGTCTCCCCCCCCCCCCCCGGCTAACAACACCATAAAGCATCCCTACAATGACCAAGCCATTCCTTTCACACTGACCCCCATCATTCACTCCAACTCACAAAGCCACTTCCAAAGTAGCAGACAAAAATAGACATGACTGGAAAATGGTGAAAATAAATACTTTTATATGTATCATAACAGTAATGGAACCTTAACAATAACACTTCTTTAAACACCCCTGTGCTTACCCTTGTGCATCTACTTTTGTGTCATCTTTCTCTTACATGTGCTTCTACGAGGTGCAAACCCTTTAGCTTCAGTAGAGATAGAGGCAGGCTGCTCACTTCCCTGCTGCGAATGTGTAGATACTTTTGGTGGAGGTCTTCTGGGTTTTGGAGCCTGTGAGGGCCCCGCTAAAGTCTGCTCCTCCTGCGACTGTGCAGGGGCAGACTCGGCCATCGAAATCCGAAGAGATGTCTGGGGCTCTGACCGAGGGTGGGGCAACGGGAGTGTAGTGTGAGCACTTTGAGCTGAGCCCCCACTTCTATACCCGCTCTCACCATCACTTCCCTGCAAGCAAGGAGCTGGAGAGCATTTTGCTGCACAGCAGTGGGGCCTTGAGAACCCAAGTTTGTGTTTAGAGCCCTCCTAGAGAGGAGGTCTATGAGCCTCTGCCATCTGTTCTCCATAGCTAGCAAGTGCTTGTGTATGTGGCGCATTAGCTGCCCCATGTAGGTGGTCATCCTTTCCATGGAACAGCACATTGTTGCCACCGCCTGCAAGATGGTGGTGCTCATGTTGGAGACGGACTCCTCCATTCTCTGCACATTTGCAGACATCGCGGCTGCAAAACCTGCCAGAGCCTCCTGTATTTCTTGCTGCCCCTTCAGCATCACCCTCTTTCTCAATGGCCCCCGAGGCTCAGCGTCTGCAGGCAGCTGAGCAGAGCTTGGAGCGTCCTGCACCCTCTGACGAGGAGTCTTCAATGCTGTCCCTGTCTCCACCATCTCCTCTTGCTCATTTGTGAGACACCAGGTGACAACACTATTCTATCTCGCGTGGGACTCACCGAGGTGTGCGTATCTGTGCGGTGCTAGGTGTGCTTGGGTCTGGTGACGGTGCACCCTCAGAGGCTAGAGGCTGCTCTGAGGAGTCATCTTCCTTCTCCATCTAGACAGTGGGTTGGGGGCCTCTTGATGGACCAATTGGACAGTAAAGAGATGATTTAGAAATATCCTATTAAGAATGGTTAACGATACCATTATGCACATTTTTAAAAGTTCGTTCTGTGGTGTGGGCATCACTGGCAAGGCCAGCATTTATTGCCCATCCCAATTTGCCTTTGAGAAGGTGGTGGTAAGCCACCTTCTTTAACCGCTGCAGTCCTTGTGGTGAAGGTACTCCCATTGTGCTGTTTGGGAGGGATTTCCAGGATTTTGACCCAGTGACGATGAAGGAATGGCGATATATTTCCAAGTCACGGTGGTGTGTAACTTGGAGAGTAACTTGCAGGTGATGGTGCCCTTGTCCTTCTAGGTGGCGGGTAGCGGGTTTGGGAGGTGGTGCTGAAGAAACCTTGACGAATTGCTGCAATGCATTTTGTAGATGGTACACACTGCAACCACGGCGCGCCGGTGGTGGAGGGAGTGAATGTTCAAGGTGGGAGATGAGGTGCCAATCAAGCAGGCTGCTTTGTCCTGGATGGTGTCGAGTTTGATTGAGTGTTGTTGGAGGTGCACTCATCCAGGCAAGTGGAGAGTATTCCATCACACTCCTGACTTGTGTCTTGTAGATGGTGGAAAGGCTTTGGGGAGTCAGGAGGTGAGACACTCGCCGCAGAATACCCAGCCTCTGACCCACTCTTGTTGACACAGTTCTTATGTGGCTGATCCAGTTAAGTTTCTGGTCAGTGATGGTTGGGGATTTGGCAATGGAAATGCCATTGAATATCAAGGGGAGGTGGTTAGACTCTCGCTTGTTGGAGATGGTCATTGCCTCGCACTTGTCTGGCACGAATGTTACTTGTCCCTTATCAGCCCAAGCCTGAATGTCGTTCAGGTCTTGCTGCATGCAATGAGTTGCAAATGGAACTGAACACTGCAATCATCAGCGAACATCCCCACTTCTGACCTTATGATGGAGGGAAGGTCATTGATGAAGCAGCCGAAGATGGTTGGACCTAGGACACTGCCCTGAAAAACTCCTGCAGCGATATCCTGGGGCTGGGATGATTGAGTTCCAACAGTCACAACCATCTTCCTTTGTGCCAGGTATGACTCCAGCCAGTTGAGAGTTTTCCTCCTGATTCCCATTCACATCAGTTTTGCTAGGGCTCCTTGGATGCTACACTCAGTCAAATGCTGCCTTGATGTCAAGGGCAATCACTCTGACCTCATCTCTGGAATTCAGCTCTTCTGTCCATGTTTGGACTAAGTTGTAATGAGGTCTGGAGTCGAGTGGTCCTGGCGGAACCAAAACTGAGCATCGGTGAGCAGGTTATTGGTGAGTAAGTGCCGCTTGATAGCACTGTCGACGAAATCTTCCATCACTTTGATGATGATTGAGAGTAGACTAATGGGGCAGTAATTGGCTGGATTGGATTTGTCCTGCACATGATGAACATTCACTGGCTGCTGACACCAGTCATCAGATGAGTGACTGCTTTATGCAATGTGGCTGTATGGGATGTAATTCTGTCACCAGGTTGCTGAGAGGTCTCCCTCTCTCCATCTCCCACTGCCAGCAACTCTGAAATCTTGAGACCTCCAGAACCACCTCCTCTGTTGCAATTAAATGCTGAAGGATGGAGCGCCACCTGCAGTTCTCTCCCTGTAGTTGTGTGCTCTCTTCGGCAAGCATGGAAAGAAGAGCAGTGTGAGAGAGTGATGACATGAGTGTAAGGATTGTGTGGCTTACATCTGTAGGGGGTGACTATAAGGGTGCGTGGTGCCAATGCCAACTGGCCTCCTTCTGTGGTGTTAGTTGGTGTGATTGCTTGAGGATGAGGGTGAGTCAGATGGGGATGTGAGTATGTACATAGAGAGAGAAGTGGAAGGTATGTTGGTGTGAGTAATGATGTGCAGGAGTTGGCTTGGGAAGGCAGAATGATGGGGATGTGGTGACAGACACTTCAGGGTGAAGGTGAGTGTGGCATTGTACTCACCTTTCCTGATCATTGAAACCCTTCCGGCACTGAGCCAGGTCCGCCTCACGACATCCCTGCTGCTGGACTCGTCAGCAATTTGGAGCCAGGTGCTTTTGATCTGGGGGAGATATCTTCCGCCCATCAGCAGGGAAGTGGACCTCCCTGCATGCTCTGACTCCCTCGACAAAAATATGTAGGAAGTCGTCAGAAAAACGATGCACCCTCTGCCTTTGGGAAACCGTTTTTCTATTTCTGCACAACAAGACACTCCTCTCCCATCCTCTCTCCGCACTCCTACATGAGCCTTCAAATGCGATGTGGCCAAGGCTGCTTTAAATATCCCTGCCGGAAATGAGTCATCGATGGCGTCATCAGACCCGCGCCATTTAATAGGGCCAGAAAAATCGCATGTTGGCCTTAATTGAGGCCGTTACGTTAAAATTGCTCTGAGGAGCGGGTTGATCAATACAGCGCGGTATTGACATGCTACACGCACCTGACCCGACTCGGTAAGAATTTTTTTACAAAAACAAATACTGTTGGTTTAGGTAGAAAATGTAAAATTAAGTAGAAAGGAAGAGACAATGGGGGAACAACAAAGCAAGCATAGTTGTCGTGTTATAAGAAGATATACTTTTTTGTAGCCCTTGTGAGAGATATTCCAGTTTTCATTACTGACTTATTAATGCTTCGTATTAGTGCCACTGTGCATAAACATAAATTTTAAGAGACCGTTACCTCTTTGTGATAGCTAGCAATCTAAGGGTTAAAATACCTTGCATTGTTTCCTGTGCTGAAAATACACGCATTATACTTAGAATGTGCGTAATTGCTAATGAGTACTGAAAAGGGGAGCCTCTGTATTTTGAATTGTAGCCATTTTCTGTTTGAACAGATATTGTCCAAGAGAGTTGTGTATCATATTTATTTTAATAATTTTGCTCATATAATCTTTTTATCACATACAATATTCTCAGAGAGTTAATTTAATCACATTTGAACAGTATAGTGTGATTAAATGACTTTTTTTATAGCTTCTTGGGTTATACTGACAAAGGAATATATGTGTATGATGCCGTTTGTAGAAGCCTATTAAGCAGCTTTCCCCCCTGTATAATCCCCATGGTGTGGTATCTCTTTCCTTCAGTAACTGGTTTAACTCAAATATATCGCTAGCTGCCATTCTCCATGGGAGAAAGTAATTCTTTGAGAATTGGAGCATAGTAAGTCTGTAATTTGCACTCTTCATAAGCAGCATGGAAAAAAACCAGTTCCAGTCATAATCAGATCATTTTCAATTTCAGTATGAAGTCATATTATTGAGGAATCACTTTATTTTTGAGCTAACAGTCCAGTTTTAGTGACTTAGTAGAAAGGATTTTTTGCACTTATTCTTAAAATGGAAATGGTGAACTCCACCTTTTGGTGTATCTAGTGTCTGTGCTGTCAGGGTCCATATAACCTTTAACATTTTGCAAAATCTTACCAGCAATTCTGGGTACATCTTTGGTTGTTTGTTTAAGTAATTGCACAAAAATTTGCCCCTGAAAGGTGTGGTATTACCCTCTTTTTAAAATGTAGTCCATTGATCCTGACTCTTGCCCATATGTCAGGATTTTGCCGTAATAAAATATTATCTGAACGCATCAATACTTTATAAAGATTTGTAATGGGAAAAGACAATCTGCTGCTTTTAGTGCTCCCACCAGTGCTGACATTATGGCACAAGTTACCCAAATTCATTTGCTACCTTGTTTTTTAACCCGATGTTTGGATATTTTTTCTCAATTTATCTGGTATTTGAACCTGGATTTTCTGGTTTTTCACCTGCTGAATGTGGCATCTAAGTGGCTGTATTTTAGGCTGCCCAGTTTTGGACTTCGGGTTGTGGCTTATTCATACTATCTTGCTTTCCGAAGTAGTATATTGGCTGTCCAACCAATTTCAGGCCTCAACTCAACCGCCCCCATTTGCCTTCCTTGGTGACTGGTGTTGACTCACCTGAAGGGATGTCACAGAAGATCTAGTAATATATTAAAATGTTAAAATACTTGAATAATTCACGTAGTCTAAATCTCTTCTGCATTACAGTGGGCTCAAAATTAGCCCATTCCGATTTTTGGCACACTCACTCGAGTTGCGCAGCTTTTCTACGTTTCCAAGTGCCGAAAAAAGACGCCCCGACTTTGGCCGCTGTCTGGCCTCTCCTGGATCTTCGCGCCACGTGGCCAGTCAAGTCGGGGGCGGAGCCAGCGCCCCGTGCTGAAAACAGTGCCGGGACGTCTGCACATGCATGTTGGAGTGTGCGCGCATACGCAGTAGCTCCTCGCCCCCAGCATCTCTGTGTGCATCCCGCCCCTATCCCAGGCCAAGTGGCCTCCCACACAGGCCGGCCTGCTGCCTTCCCGGGCTGAAGATGAAGGTAGGACTTACTTACTTCTATTTTTTATTTGGATATTTTGAAAAAATTATATAAATATGTTTTGTCTCTTGTGAATAATGGTGACCATTTGTCAAGCCTATTCACCTGGTGCTATTCTGAAAGAAGAACATAAATGATGGAGGAACACTGAGGGAATATCTTATTTATTGAAGTGACTTTATTTACATAATATGGGCTCAATTTTGGCCCACTAAAATCATTGCAAACAAATAGTTGTTTAAATTAGTTGTGAGATTAGGGCAATTTAATTCTTTTATTTCTTTTATTTTTGTAGTTTAAGCTTCCATGTTGTATAGTAAATTAACTTTGCGAAGTTTGTCATATGATGTCCTGTATAGCTATTTGATCCTATTCACATTCTTTAGTCAAGTCATTAAATTCTGCTGGCCTCCGATGTACCTACCTGCGCTGATTTCTTAACTCTCCAAGGGTTTTCTGAAGTGGCCACATGCGCTGGCCTAAGTAGATTTGGAGTAACTATTAGCTGGCCAAAGTGTCCTAAATGGCCAAAACTGGTGTATGTGGCTGGTAACGCCCCCTTTTGAGAAAAACTAAACTAAACTAAAAAATTCGTAACAAACTCACTTACACTGGCGCAAATTGAATGTGCAAAATAGGGATTTTTAAGATACGCCAGAAAAATCAAGTTGCTCCAAAAAAGAATGGAGCAACTCCTGGCCAATTTTGAGCCCAGCATTACTATCATCAAACATCTGATTTTCATGCAGGCTGCAGTACAAAGCTACATTGTTGTCTGGTAACTTGGAATGGTGGTGAGAGCCAATCTTTGTACACTGGCTAGTGTAGTGGAAGTGAACGCTGAACCAGTTTCCTAACCTGAAGTGACCTGTATTCTCCTCTCTACAGGAGTAACATTTTCCACAGTTTGTTCAATTATAAATGTTTATTTGCTTTCTCTTTATAGAGGTGAAAGTTGGTGATGACGAAGATAATTTAGAGCCAGAAATCATTTATCCTATAACCTGTGGAGAAAGTAAAGCTAACCTTATTTGGAAGAAGTTTGTTTGTCCTGGTATCAACATAAAATGTGTGCAGGTGGGTGATCTGTTCTGTACAACACTTTGTACAAAACCTAGTTTTTATGTAGTGAAGGGGTGGGTAAATAGAAAATTGAATCCTTCTATTAGCTGGACCAATAAGGAAGCTGACTGTAGAGTAAGTGGTGGTTGAGCTGGTAGCACCAACAGCTAGTGCCATACAGTCAACTCTGGAGATTAGTTCCACAGTGCCCTTTCCTGTTTTGAGTTCCCAGCAAGTTTGGTCCCTAATCATGGAGGGAGTAAAAATCTAATGAAGATTCATTAATGTACCATTGTTACATGCCTTCTTTCACTTGGTATTGGTGGAAACCTGAGAGCAGATTATCTGCTCTTCCTACTTTTCTCCCTATTCAGTCTCACTGGTTTGTGTATCTTCTGCACAAAGTGGTCAGACCTTATGGGAAGGAACGTAGAGAGAACACATGCGATACCCTCACAGGAATTATGAGTTTGGGGAGGTCCATTGCTACAGTACATTGGTAGAACTATAGAAGATTACAGCACAAAAGGAGGCAATTCGGCTCATGTATGTTTGTGCGGACTCTTTTGCAAGAACAATCCAATATCTAATTTGCAGTGTCTATTTTTCTTTCTAGTTTGACAATCAACTTATAAGCCCCAAAGAGTTTGTGAATCTAGCTGGAAAATCTACATTGAAAGACTGGAAGAGAGCAATCCGTTTGAATGGTGTCATGCTGAGGTTTGAGCTACACCATTACTGTTCTCATAGAAAGTTTGAATTGCATTATTATTGTGATTTCAAAATCTAAATAAGAATAAGCAAATTTTAATGATCAGTCTTAAAATGGAAGTACGTTGCCTAGAGAATTGATTCACGCCAAGATCTAGGAGCGAAGGTGGTTTTATCCTCACTTGGGTCAGTGGCACTTGACCAGAGATGAATCTGTTGGATGCATCTGAATACTGGTTTGATATCCAGCGGGGATAATTGTGTCCAATGGATGACCAATGGGCCCATCCCCACCTTCACCCTAAAAGGGAAGGTGGGGTTCTTTAGCCTCGGTTGCGGCCCAGCTAGGATAAGGATCTCCGAAGATAAAAACAATGAGGATGACAGTGGGAAACCACCTCAGCTACTGTTCCCTAGTAAATGGCTCAAGAATCTCGTGTGTAAGATTTGAGTTAGGACGTGCTCTCGGGCAGAACACAATGGATGGCTGGACCTCATGCAGCTAATATGTAATTCAGGAGAGGACAAATAGCCATAAGTGTATAGAAGCTCCAAGAGCCTGTCTACTAGTATAGTGGTGGACTGTAGTAGATCACAATACAGAAGTTGTGACCTGAGATGTCATCTGTTTCTGGTTGATAATGCATATTTATAATTTTCAGATGCAACTTGTTAACTGAATCTGTTCTATTTATACTTCACTAAAGAAAAATCATGGATTCAGGAGAATTGGATTTCTACCAGCATAGTAAAGTGTGTTCCAATACTTGTCGTAGTACAAAAATCGATCTTTCCAGTGCCAGATCATCTTTGAGCAGCCAACAATCAACAGAGTACATCGCAATGACTCCTGTTATAGCTGATGGTAACACATTTACTTTATTATTATCTATGCAATTTTTGTGTGCCGAAAGTCAAATTGAATAAGAGATGATTTCTGCTAAGAAGCAAGTATTAGTTTGGCTCAGTTGGTGGCACTCGCATCTCTGAGTTAAAGTGTGTTCAAATGCCGCTCCAGGAGTGAAGAACGTAATCTAGGCTGACACTTGCTGGAAGTGCTATCTTTAGATGAGATATTAAATATGACTGTTCAGGTGGATGTAAAAGATCTGATGACACTTTTTAAAGAAGATAAGAGAGTTCTTCCAGTATGCTGGTCAACATACTTTACTCGGCTAACACCGCTAACAACAGACTAACTGGCCGTTCATCTCCATTACTGATCGTGGGGGCTTGCTAGGGCACTGTGTTTGCCTATAAAACATCAGTGGCTGCAAGCAAAAATAATTAATTGGGTGTGAAGTGCCTTTAGATGTCTTGAGGGTGTGATAAGGTGATCTAGCAATGAATGGGGAAAATGTTTGGTTTTGAAAAAGCATAAGAGTGGTTTTGTGTGCACTGTTGAATTAGTGGATGCCCAACACTCCAACACTCACTTCTCCCTAATTCCCCAAACCATGACCTTTTTATTTTTGCTGAAGTTCTGTAGAGTATGAGTAAAAGTATGGTACTTGCTGACCAGTATGACCAGTATACATGGGGTTTAATGTTAATCCCCTTCACCCCCGCCCCCCCCCCACCCATCCTGACCAGCGGGAAAGAGTCGGGGGTTCAAAATTTAATATTGCGTAACGCGACCCCAACCTGCTGCAAACGTGCCTGCCGTCATTTTTACGGGACGGGTTGCGTGGCATGCTTGTCCCGCTCTCAAATGATGGGACACTTCATTATAATATTTAAATCAAGCTTCTACATGCAGTTGGGAGTCAGATTAAAATTTAACGCTGGGTGGCCCGATTTCCCAAGGCTCGGGAAACCCGCCAGCTAAATAGAGAGGGGAGCAACGGATCAAGCAGTTAAGTACTTTGTATAGTACTGCTTGTGAGCAGGAGTGCTCCCCCCAGCACCTCCAGCAAACCTGCTGAATTTTCCCCCCTTTTGCACCACGATCTCTCCCTCCGGATTGCCGGTCCGACCCCCGCTTTCTGCCCCGCGATCGTTCCCAATTGGTGTGGACTGTTCTCAACAGGCCCCGGCTGTGGCCTTCTGCCGCTGGCATTTCCGCCCAACAGACGACCAGGTCCTGCGATTAAATCCCGTGCCTGGGATTTCCGGGTCCCCCACTCCACCACTCCCTTGCTGCCGCACTCCCTCCCGCCTCTCTAAATATCGGGGCTATGGTCTCCACCTGCAAAAAGTTGAAAGGGGGTCAGATTGAGGTAAATTGTTGCACATGCTATACCCCTCCCACTTGCATAAATGGAACTTTAAATTTGTGGTAGTGCTGGAGAAACGATGGTGTAGAAAGCATAACCATGCCCATGTTCTGTACATGGCCAAAATGTTGGACAGCAGTTATTTTATAGTGAATTAAAAAAATTATACAGCTCATTGACTTCTGGGACCCTTCTTAGTAACCTCAGGGAATGCCAATATGGGAAGACTTAAATTTTTTCCTTGCTGTAGTCCAGGATTGCATCCCACTCCTGTAGGATGCAATTGTGGAGGCAGGTTCTCCCACCATGTACTGTAGAAAATGACTCCATACAAAAAAGTATCTTGCTCACTGAGGCTCAACCTGGACAGGTTTTCAGGATTGGGTCTCCATTCCTACTTACTGATATCAACAGATAGCTACACCCAAAACAGGACAGAATGACATCTCACAATCAGTAAAACGGGAGTCACAAGGATGCTGTAAAAGGCCAAATAATCAGCCCAAGA
Source organism: Pristiophorus japonicus (assembly GCF_044704955.1). Classification (NCBI taxonomy): domain Eukaryota; kingdom Metazoa; phylum Chordata; class Chondrichthyes; family Pristiophoridae; genus Pristiophorus; species Pristiophorus japonicus. The sequence goes on from NC_091988.1 coordinate 140,196,597, forward strand.
ATACCTTCCTTTTCTCTTTCCCCACACCCCCATTCAAAGGAAGCACTATTTGCAAAAACTGTCACCCATAATATATTGTACCAAACTATTTAATGTATAATGTCTAAAGCAGTGTAGGTTATGTGCTATATTTAATATACTGTAAAAATCTGTCAAATGGCACAAAAATTTTCCAGCATTGATGAGGGGAAACAAAAAAGAGAGGGACATTAAGACCAGCTGGAAATGAAATGTATTTCATTAAGTACAGGGAAATTCATCTGAATGATTCAGTGACTAATACATTATTTATTTTTCAGAAGAATACCTCAATACCTAATTCATGACTGATTACTGACTTTTTCAGTGAATGGCTCACCTGCCACATCTGGAATTGAGAGTTGCGAAGACAGTTGTGAATGGATTTCTGCAATTGGAGGTACTGAGCTTTAAAACTTGCTCAAACATGTGCACAACGAATGTCAGTCTACATATTATAAGCATTTGTACAAAGGCCATTGGCGCATAGTTGGAAAATTTAGGACTAACTGTAATATATATACGGTTCTTAAACATGTTCTACCTAGTTCTAATGATTCTAAAGATGGTTTGCTATAAATGTGATATTATAGCACATATAATGTGTCCTCTAAATATGTTTTTACAGAGTAGTTTATTAGGATATGGAATACTTTACCGCAAGCGATTATTAAAGCAGAGTCAATTGCAGTGCAACAGCTAAACATATGAAGCAAACTTAGATGATACAAGGACACGGGATTAGAATGGATTTTGTCAGTGGGGAAGCTAGCACAGGCACAATGCGCTGAATAGCCGCCTTCTGTTACAAAAATTCTGCGTTTGATTGTGAATGGAATGGTTGGGTTCTCTAAATGTATTTATTCATGCTATTATTCATTTTGTTATCTTTTGTCAAACTAAAGAGGATACCTTCACATTTTGGCGTGGATTAAAAGAAGCAGGTTTGCTGGAAGAGGTCATACAGGAGTTTCAGCAAGATGTGCAAGGTACTCTGAAAGGCCTTCAACAAAGATTGCATCAGCCTCCTCTTCAAGTTGGCGGTGAGTACATCATATCTTTCAAAGCATTTTTGTTAAAAACTTAAAAGAAAAAATTAAATGATAAAATTCTAACAGCACACATCAATTTCTTTTTAAAAAGTGAGTAAAATGACAGTTCACATTCTAAGGAATACATTTAGTAAGATATAAACTAAAACGTGACGTCACAGGGCAGATTTTCCTGTTCTTGTACCAGGGTGCAGTGCATCGAGAAAAATTGGGCGGGAAGATCGCATAAGGGGGAGGCTGCTAGATATTCCATCCATTTGAAGTACAGGTGTAATCTTCTCCAGCTGATTATCCTCTCAGAACTAACCCCAGTTGCAGCAATAGGCAAATCTGGCCCCACAATTAGAGAGACTAGGAAAAGGGCATTTTCTTTTGTTATGCCTTTCGGTATCTAAACTTTAGCTTGTCCTTGTAGGCAGCGTTCCTAACCTTGCTTTCTTTGACAGATTGTAGTGTGGAAAGAAGTCAACAGGTAGGTATGAACACAGAAACACAGCGAGACATACACAAACCAGGCAGATATTGGGAGCAAAGAAAGGAAGCAAATCAACAATATAATTATACATGAACGACAGAAGCATTGGGAATAAGATGCCAGAATGGGAGGTTGTGACAGTAGAGAACTATACTGAAGGAATATCCAAAACATGCCTGACCTCGGAGGATTGCAATACATAAAACATGCAGGAGTACTGAGTGTTGAGAAAAGACAAATACACAGGAGTGGAGGTAGTGTAACCTTAAAAGAGGTTAATAATATAGAAGGTGGTAAGTTACTCAATGAACCATTCTGATTAGACACTTTTAATCTGAAAAGGGCAAAGTTAACACTTGGGGTATGCAACAAAGCCAGTGAGCAAAAAGAATGATAGTTTGCTCTATATGAAGAGATAATAAGAACATAAGAAATAGGAACAGGAGTAGACCATTCGGCCTCTCGAGCCTGCTCCGCCATTCAATAAGATCATCTGATCTTCTACCTCAACACTTTCCTGCACCATCCCCATATCCCTTGATTCCCTTAATATCGAAAAATCTATTGATCTCTGTCTTGAATTTACTCAACAAGTGAACCTCCACAGCCCTCTGGGGTAGAGAATTCTAAAGGTTCACCACCCTCTGAGTGAAGAAATTTCTCCTCATCTCAGTCCTAAATGGCCGACCCCTGATTCTGAGACTGTGACCCCTGGTTCTAGACTCCCCAGCCAGGGGGAAACATCCTCCCTGCATCTACCCTGTCAAGCCCTGTAATAATTTTGTGTTTCAATGAGATTACCTCTCATTCTTCTAAACTCTAGAGAATATAGGCCTAGTCTACTCAATCTCTCCTCAAAGGACAATCCCCCCCCCATCCCAGGAATTAGTCTGGTGAACCTTCATTGCACTCCCTCTATGGCAAGTATATCCTTCCTTAGGTAAAGAGACCAAAACTGTACACAATACTCCAGGTGTGGTCTCACCAGGGCCCTTTATAATTGCAGTAAAATGTCTTTACTCTTATACAGAAGGAAAAAGGGAGAGAGAGGGAGGGAGGGGGATAGGTAATCACTCACCAAGCTCGTCGCAGTGTTTTGTGGGTTGTGCTGGTGACCAGGTCGGAATATTCGAACGGCGATGGGACAGCTTTGGCCGCCACCTGTCCGCTGATGTGGCAATGTCCGCTAACAGGTATGCCTTGACCTCATTGCAGATCTGGAAGGAGAGTTCTTATACTCACATCCTCTTGTATTAAAAGTGAACATACCATTTGCTTTCTTAATTGCATGGTGTGCCTGCATGTTAACTTTCAGTGATTGGTGTACAAAGACACCCAGGTCCCTCTGTACACCAACATTTCCCAATCTCTCAGCATTTAAAATATATTCTGCTTTTCTATTTTTCCTACCAAAGTGGATAACTTCACATTTCTCCAAATTATATTAAATTTACCATGTCTTGCCCACTCACTTAACCTGTCTATATCCCCTTGAAGCCTCTTTGCATCATCCTCACAACTTACATTCCCATCCAGCTTTGCATCATCAGCAAACTTGGATATATTACATTTCGTCCCCTCATCCAAATCATTGATATAGATTGTGAATAGCTGAGGCCCAAGCACTGATCTTTGCGTCACCCCACTAGTTACAGCCTGCCAACCTGAAAATGACCCGTTTATTCCTACTCTCTGTTTTCTGTCCGTTAACCAATCCTCAATCCATGCTAGTATATTTACAATCTATATTAACAACTTGGAAGAAGGGACTGAGTGTAATGTAGCCAAGTTTGTTGATGATACAAAGATGGGAGGAAAAGCAATGTGTGAGGAGGACACAAAAAATCTGCAAAAGGGCATAAACAGGCTAAGTGAGTGGGCAAAAATTTGGCAGATGGAGTATAATGTTGGAAAATGTGAGGTCATGCATTTTGGCAGAAAAAATCTAAGGGCAAGTTATTATTTAAATGGAGAAAGATTGCAAAGTGCCGCAGTGCAGTGGGACCTGGGGGTACTTGTGCATGAAACACTAAAGGTTAGTATGCAGGTACAGCAAGTGATCAGGAAGGCCAATGATATCTTGGCCTTTATTGCAAAGGGGATGGAGTATAAAAGCAGGGAAGTCTTGCTACAGCTATATAAGGTATTGTTGAGGCCACATCTGGAATACTGCATGCAGTTTTGGTTTCCATATTTATGAAAGGATATACTTGCTTTGGAGGCAGTTCAGAGAAGGTTCACTAGGTTGATTCTGGGAATGAGGGGGCTGACTTATGAGGAAAGGTGAGTAGTTTGGGCCTCTACTTATTGGAATTCAGAAGAATGAGAGGTGATCTTATCGAAACATATAAGATTATGAGGGGGCTTTATAAGGTGGATTCAGAGAGGATGTTTCCACTGATGGGGGAGACTAGAACTAGAGAGCATGAAATTAGAATGAGGGGCCGCCCATTTAAAACAGAGATGAGGAGAAATTTCTTCTCTCAGAGGGTTGTAAATCTGTGGAATTCGCTGCCTCAGAGAGCTGTGGAAGCTGGGACATTGAATAAATTTAAGACAGAAATAGACAGTTTCTTAACTGATAAGGAGATAAGCGGTTACGGAGAGCGGGTGGGGAAGTGGAGCTGAGTCCATGATCAGATCAGCCATGATCTTATTGAATGGCGGAGCAGGCTTGAGGGGCCGTATGGCCTACTCCTGATCCTATTTCTTATGTTCTTATGTTCTTATTACCCCCAGTTCCATGAGCCCTAATTTTGTTTAATAACCTTTTGTGTGGCACCTTATCGAATGCCTTCTGAAAATCCAAATACACCACATCCACTGGCTCCTTCTTATCTATTCTGTTAGTTACAACCTCAGCTAAGAAGGGTGTGTGAAAGCAGGAACATTTGGGCGACTTCAGTCAACCAAATATGAATTGCGAATACCAAAGTAACTTGGAGTTCAATTTGGGAAACGTAACACATGGCTGCTTCATGACCCACAGCAACAGGGAAGCCATGGGAACTAGTGCAAATCCTGACTTGGTAATAGTAACTGACCCAGACGATATACAGGAACTGGAAGTCGTGGCACCCTTGGGTGGTAGTGACTACAGAATGATCAAGTTTAATATGATCTGAGACTCAAATGCTGAGAAGCAGGGGGAAAGTATGTAATTTTGGAAGGGCTAACTTCAAACAAAGTAGGTAATTGCTTAAACAAATTGATTTAAGGATTTTGTTCTGCAACATTTCAGTAGAGGACAAATGGAATGCCATGAGAGACATAATGCTGATCATGCAGGAGAAATATTTAATTCACATCAGCAAGCATACACTAAACAGGAGTGATCCAAAATAAATTAACAAATTAATCAGACTGAATTGAAAGGAAAGACAACTTCTACAAATCCTACAGGGAGCGGCGAGGGAGATTCTTTGGGATAAATATAGCAACATGCAGAAAGATGTTGAGAGGCAGATCAGAGGGGTGGAGAGGCTTAAAAAAAATACCTTCAGATGAAAAACATCATTGTAAAATTCTTTCAGTACTTTTAACAGTAAAAGGGAAGATGTGGGTACCATAAAGGGTGCAAACAATACTAAAACACCAGAGTAGCAATAATTTAAGTAAACTTTTATATCAATGTCATGGAAATCTGAAACAGCCTAAAAACATTCAAAACAAATAAGTTCCTACTTGACCTACCTTCTTGACTTTTTTTGAGGCAGTGACATCCTAAGTGGATAGCGGAAAGCCTTACAATGTCATGCCCCTGGACTTCCAAAGAAGCATTGTTGGCTGCAGGATATAAAACAGCATGTATTAGTTAAAAGACATATGTCAGCTAAGTGAGGTGCTTGGGATCAGTCATAGGGCCCCTACTGTTTCTTATTTACATCAATGAATTGGATTCAGAAACACAACATTTGCAGATGGTACCAAATTAATTGAGGCCGCAGTTCAGAAAATGTAGAATGAGCTGGATATGATTTATATTAATGGCTGGAACAAAGCCAGATTAAATTTAATATGGACAAGTTTTAAGTATTGCACATAGAAAAAATGAACAGCACATACTCCATGAATAGTGTTAAAATAGGTCTGGATAAAATTGAAGGTCAAGTAGATTTGGCGTTCAGCATGTCTAATCACAGCAGAGCAACAATCAACAACTGGAAGCAGACATTTTGTATCGAACTTTCTTTGTGACATCATCAATTTCCATTCCACTGACATTATGAGTGGAACAGTTAGCTGAAGGCTGTTCACCATTCTCAATTTATTATTCTATTGGTGTAGAACTTAAGAGGGAGGGTTCGGCACAAAGTTATAGTTATGGACGCGTTACTTTGCAACAGCTAAAGCTCCGGTTGGGCCCTCTTGATGCTGATTAGTCCCTTTGGAGGATAAGACACACCCAGCAGTTTCTGTTTGCAAAATGTAATTCGAGCCATTCTGACTGCTGATTCCAGACAGAACAGAGCTCACTTGGAACAAGCAGAGCTCACTCTCATGGGATAAGACCTTCGCCTACTCCACCCCGCCCCCCCAAGAAATTCCTGCCCCCACCTCACCACTGCCCAAGTTCCTGACCTTTCCCCCTCCCCCCCACCCCTCCAGCACAAGTTCCTGACGTCCCCAAACCACCCAAGTTCTTGACCTTCTCCCCCTGCCCAAGTTCCTCCCCTACAGATTCATGACCACCTCCCCCCATCAAGTTGCTGATCTCTCTCTCCCCTGCCCCCCCCCCCCCCCCACCCCACCGCGCCATAGATGGGGCATTGTGTGTGGGTCATGGATTGTTAACAGGCTTATTGGGTAGGAAGTGAATAGTGACAGTGTTGTGACTTCCAGATTTTGTCCAGTCATCATCTGGATCACGGTGCCGCTCTCAACCCCCTCTTTAGACCTGAATCAGGTTCTTCGGCCATCGCCACTGTGCTATCTGTACTCTTTCTTCCCCCCCCCGGCCAAGTTCCTGACCTCCGATCTCTTCTCCACCCCCCCACCCTCGGATCCCTCCTCTCTCTCTGTCTCTCTCTCCCTCGAATCTCCTTCCCCTTCTCTCTGTCTCCCCCCTCTCGCTCCGTCTCCCTCTCGCTCTCCATCTCCCCCTCTCACCATCTCCCTCATCTCTCTCCCCCTCTTTCTCTCCCCCCCTCTTTTTCTCCCTCCGATCTTCCCCGTCTCTCTCTCTCCCCATCTCCACCCCCCCCCCCCGCCCCAGTCTCTTTATCTCCGATCTCCCCTGTCTCTCTCTCTCGCAGTCTCCCTACCCTCTCCCCCCAGTCTCTCTCCGATCTCCCCCGTCTCTCTCTCTCTCCCTCCCCCCCGTCTCTCTCTCCGATCTCACCCATCTCTCTCTCTCTCACCGTCTCCCTCCCTCCACCCCTATCACCCGTCTCTCTCTTTCTCCGATCTCCCCTGTCACTCTCTCTCCCCGTCTCCCTCCCCCACGCCCCTCCCCGTCTCTCGCGCTCTCTCTCCGATCTCCCCCGTCTCTCTCTCTCATTGTCTCCCTCCCTCCCCCCGCCCGTCTCTCTCCCCATCTCCCTCGCCCCTCCCCCACCCCCGTCTCTCTCTCTCTCTCTCTCTCCGATCTCCCCTGTCTCTCTCGCTCACCGTCTCCCTCCCTTCGCCCCCCCCCCCCCCCCCGTCTCTCTCTCTCTCTCCGATCCCCTGTCTCTCCCCTTTCGATCCAAGCATCTCCGGGGCCTTGATCCACGGAGTTGAACGAAGTGTGGGCCACGCTGCCCTGCACTGTGGGGTACTGCGAATACGTGGCCAAACCTTGGTGCCAGTGCCCATGCGCAGAAGGGGATGGGGTGCGCATTCGCAAAAAGGGGCGGGTCCGACTGCGCGCATGTCCAGAAGGACACGAACATGTTTGTGTAGATAATCACTTTGTCTAGTTATCCATTTAATTCAGTAACAAGGAGTCATTGAAACACAATTATCTTGCTTTATAACAGTAAGAACTATGCTGCAGTTTAGAAAAATAAACTTCCCCTCCATGATTCTGGAAAGGCAAGTTGAATTAATATTTGTGCCATGCAAATATCTGATGCACATATAATTTTCTTCGCCATGGAATAGGTCAACATCTATATAATAGAATTTAGGCAAAATTCCTTTACGTTAGTAAGTTTCCAGTGTTTAATCTTTATTCTTTTAAAAAGCTTGCATCTAGACTGCATCTTACACAGCAGAGGTCATATTCTGTTACAGATGCAAACAATCTTAAGGAAAACGGATAGAAAGTCATTGATCGGGAGCTTGATATTTACAAGCAATTTAATGATCTATGATTGACCTTGGCTACAATTATCTGGATTCCCGTAGGGAGTATTTGATCAGTGGGCTTGAGGACAGGCAAGGATAACAGACAAATATATCATGCTCCAGACCTCAAAGGATCACTATGGGGATGAAAAAGATACCTAACTCATGCTAGTTATGAGCCTTTGTAGACTGATCCAGAGGCTGAGATTTTCCTTACCTTGGCGGGTCCGTGGCGGGTGATGTCAGTGGCGGGTCCCGAACCCACTGCTGGCTCCATCCGGCTCTGGAAAATGAACTTACCTTAATGAGACTTGTTAAGCCCGCCCAGCGCGTTACCTGGCCCAATTAGAAGGAACGGATCTGGTGACGTCATTCATTACCATGGCCACCTTACTTTTGATGTTTGTGCTGTCAGTGTTCTACAGCACTGAAGTGCTGCAAACACTGACAATGACTGCACAAAGGTGCAGGGATGCACCCAGGTTCCCCCATAACTCCCTCCATATGCTTATGGAGCATGCAGGGAGGATCTCTTCCCTTTCCATGGGTGGAAGGGACTTCCCCAGGAGTCCAACACAGCCTCGTCGCACAGGAGGTCACAAGCAAAGATGTCGTCAGGAGGACCTGGGTGCAGTGGCACAAACCTCTCAATGATCTCATTAGCTCAAGAAACGTAAGTACAATGTCAAACTCGCCTTCATCCTCTTGTGCCTCTCATCACATCCCCATCGCTCTTCCATCCCTACCCTACTCCTGCACATTCTTACTCACACCAACTTACCTTACACCTCCATCCATCCCTCTCTCTCAATCTACATTATCACATCCCCATCTCACTGGCTACCCCTCATACTCACCCTCATCTAACGCAGTTATACCAGCTAACAGCACACAAGGGTAGCCACTTGGGTGTTTTATCCAATGTTCATGTAAAGTTTCTGTTAATGTGCTGTAAAACATTGAAATCTTTATTTTTAACACTTTCCGTTCTTGGACAGATTTGTGTGCACCTTTGGAAGTGGCTTAGTGAGTTGCAGTGAATGTTGAGACAAAATGTACCCCCCGCAATGGTGGTGAGTGTGACAGGAATGGCTTGTGCATTGTAGGGATGCTTTATGTGGGATGGTGCCCACCTGGCGCATGTGGCAGCCAGGGTGTACAGCGTCAAATGAAGTGAGGCCAGCCCGGGCAGCTGATGTCCTGTGTCCTGTGCAGCATCAGGTGATTGCGGAGAAGTTTGGTGTTGCTGCTGGTGTGCCTGGTGCTGCTGGTGCTGGGGCTGATCATGGTCGGATTCTGAGGACCAAGGTGACACAGTATAAAGGGCACCCATGTTGATGGAATAGATGGCAGGTGAAGTAGAGATGACAGAAGCGATCTGCCAGTGGTGAGAAAGTTCTCTTCCAATGAGGTGAGAGTGGATGGAGAGTAGAAAGTGGAAAGCCTGCAGAATCTCTTCTGGAAATGGACTGAGAAACAGCTTGTGACTGAGCAAAGTGATGAATTGTCAGGTGGAAGCTTTTACTGTATATTGAAGCTGTCAAGTAATCAGCTGGAGCAATGGCCACTGAACTCACGCCTCAGGTTGACAGCTGTGGTCCCTGACACTGTAGTACCTATGGTTATGCAGTAAAAGTCAATAGGTAAGTTTTTTAAAAGTCTGTCAACTAAATGCTAATGATTTTAATTGGGTCCCCTGCCGCTGCCGGTCGGGTCTGCTCAGTGTTGACTGACCCGACATTGGGAAATGTGCGTGGCGGCGGGTTGATAGGTTCCTGACCCACTGTCAAAAAAAATATTTTCCCACCTGACCTACAACCAATTATGCCTGTTAACGTTCCGCAAAATCTCGGCCAGAGTATTTACAAAATTGTTAAAAGTAAAATGTTATGAAAATATTGTGAACTTGAATGTTCTTAGATTTCAGTAAAAATATTCTCTGAGACTTTTTTGCCTTCACATAGCTTCCTTTACCTATGAGGAAAGGGCTGCCCAGGCTGTACGCCGACCAATGTCGGTCTGTGATCTGCCAACAGGAGGCCAGATTGTGACCGGCTGAGATTTGCACTGTACACTTCTGTGCGGCAAACCAGTCCCAGCCACCCCTTTCCTCAACAATTATCTGTCCTGCCTGTGACAGAGCCTGTGGTTCTTGTAGTGGACTGTACAGCCACCTAAGGACTCATTTTTAGAGTGGAAGCAAGTCTTCCATGATTCCGAGGGACTACCTATGATGATAATGATGACACTTCTGTGCTTTATGAGATGGAATACTTCTCTGCTACAAGACTTTCCACATAATGCTCCTCAGCTAAGAACTGACAAACCTCATCACAGTTGTGGTAGGGCAAGTTGAGTGATGGGTAATTCTGGGACACAAAGTTATTACCTGGCTTTCCAGTTTGAACATCAATTTTAGGTTTTGAAATTTGCCTGTTCCCCCTCCAGCCTACGACTCCATAAGTAACCCCTATTGCACACAGAGTGAACATTGTTTATCACTGAACAGATATGTTATATTTAATTAATATTAAATATTAAAGTTGATCTCACAGATTAATACAAAAAGCAATATTGCACAAAATTGTTCTATTTACATGGGAACTGTAAAACTGGAATAAGCAGCGTTTCATGAATGAATGTTTTACCAACAGTTTGTAAGTGTAGGGTGTAAGAGTGACTGCATTCTTGAAAAATCAAACCAGAAATAATTTCTACAGACAATATTTTCAATTGAATTATTTATTTGGAAATGATGTACCGTTTTTGGATAAACCAGGACCTAACAAACTGCAGTGCTTTAAGGGTGACTTCATTTTGTTTGTTCACTTGCTATTAGATAGCATTTTTTTATTCTTTTAAAAAGCCTGTTTCTAAATTTGGACTGTATTTAATGACATACTAATTTTATATTGATTATTATTTCAGATGCGATTATTCTCAACAATATTGTACAAAGTTTTGGTCTTTTGGACCTTGTTAAAAAGACTTTGACAAGTCACAAGAGTCAAATGGATCGTTCTCGAGAGCAGTACACGCGAGATTTAGCGGGTGAGTACACGTACATTTATGCACTGCTGCTGAAAGATAATACAGTCCTGATTTAACAGCAATACAAACCAGAAATTCTTATTTTGTGCTAACCACTGCAGTATTCTTGAGGTGCTTTTATATTTACCCCCCTTTCAGAGTAGAGAGCAGTGTTAATCCAGAGTGGATAATCTGTTTGTGTGCTGCCATCAATGGTGCTGTGCAACCGGCTTGTTGGAAGTGCAGCAGAGCAGCGTGGGATGATTCCTGTCTCCCCATGTGGAAATTGCTGGCCTCCCCTCAATGCCTCCCTGTGACATCACAGTTGAGTCGGAGGTGTTCTTTAGGTTCTTGGCTTAAGAATTCATAGCAACACATTGCTATTAAGAACTAGCTGTTTTATTAGCAAAAGGTTTAACAATCACACTATTCATTACCAGTTCATCCACCAGGCTCACAACCACCTGCCTCATTGTGGATCCCCCGAACCGAACTGGCTGGGGTTTTATTGAGTCTTGTGAACATCACGTGATTGGCTAAGCCACTCCCAACTCAACAGCTCTACCAACCTGTGAGCATCCTCACAGGTGCATACACTACAGGAGGGATTACGGATAGAATTCTCGTTCCACCAATCTGTCATGCAAAATGTTTGTACTGCACCACTGCTACAGTTTCGATGAAGTTGCAGTTAATATCATTTTACCGTGCCAAGTTCTGGGAATAACAGCTTGCATGGCAGCATCATGAATGGGCGCATCACAGAGAGTGGGGGAGCTGCCCGAAACTGATGTTTTTAACCTATCCTATTAGTCAGAATGTTGGGAACTGAAAGGCCAATGTAAAGAGAGGTAAGGAGCATGAGGCCAATGATCAAGGATCAAACCAAATAGATAGCAATAGGTAGGTAGATATTTAGAGGAAACAGTTAAATCGAAGTGTGTCGAGGAACCAGTTCTATGGGGAGACATACTGGGCTGGATTTTGCAGTCAGCGGCGAATGAATGGCACTCGCTGTTCATTACGCTTACAGTTGCCCACAAACTTTTCGTGGGATTTTGCGCAGAAACTTACGGTAATTAGAGAGATAATTCAGCGAAGTGCCATCTATAGGGGATCTGGGATCTGTGTAAGCAGGGAAAGCAACATCGTGTCTCTTCAACCACTCAGATTGAAGAATCTTTACTGAGATGGGCCCCGATATTTACGCGGAGGGAGGGGATCCGTCATCGTGCGGGAAATCCGGAAGTAAGTTCAGCGCATCTGTGAGTGGCTTTTTAACTGAGACAGTTCATAAGTATTTTACTTCTGGGTTTGGTATTCAGGCGCAATCTCAACTCCAGTATTTATGGAATTTGGAGGAGTTATGGTTGACAGTGAGGAGGAACGCTCTAGACTGCAGGAAGATATCGATGAACTGGTCAGCTGGGCAGAAAAGTGGCAAATGGAATTCTATCCAGAAAGGTGTGAGTTATTGCATTTGGGGAGGGGCAACAAGACAAGGGAATATACAATAAATTGGAGGATACTGAGAGGTGTGAAGGAACAGAGGGACCTTGGAATATATGTCCACATATCCTTAAAGGTAGCAGGCCGATAAGGTCGTTAAAAAGGCATATGAAATGCTTTCCTTTATTAGCCGAGGCATAGAATACAAGAGCAGGGACGTTATGTTAGAACTGTATACAACACTAGTTAAGCCACAGCTTGAGTACTGCGTGCAGTTCTGGTCATCACATTACAAGAAGGATGAGCCATAACCTAAAAGGGCTACGGACCTAGTGCTGGAAGTTGGGATTAGGCTGGATAACTCTTTTTTGACCAGCATGGACACGATAGGCCGAATGGCCTCCTTCTGTGTCGTGTTTTTTCTATGAGTTGGAGTTTGCAACAAAAGAAGAGGAAATGAAATAATGGATTTGAGACTGGCAAAGGCTGTGCCACATTTTATTGATGTCTCGCTTGATGTGCTACTGGGGGCTGTGAGGAGCCACGAAGAGATACTCTTCCTCAGCAATGGAGGAAGAAATCTGCTGGTAACACCAAGAAGGTGTGACTGGAGGTGGCCCAGGAGGTGAGCAGCAGGAGCATAGTGCCACGCTCATGGATTCAGTGCAGGAAACTCTTTAATGACGTAACCAGGTCAGGAAAGGTGAGTACAGTGGCACATTCACATACATCCTACTGTGTGGATCACTCTACACGCTCACTCTACCTTGTCAAGCCTACTCCATCACATCACTTCTCACACCTACTAAACCTTGCACATGCACCCATCCTTCTCTTTCTATGCACTTCCTCACATCTATTGCTATCCATCCACTACTGCCACTCACCCTCATCCTTATGCAATTTCATGCCTCTCCCTGATGGTCACCTTCACCAACTGCACTCTGTCCATTGGGTGAACACATACCATTACAGTGATGCATCGGTCTTATCTTTCCCTCGTTGCAGGAGAAGAGAGCGCAGAACTCGAGGGAGAGAACTAGAGGTGGGCCTCCAGCTCACATATGCAGAGGAGGAGGCACTGGTGATTAGTGGAGTTTCGGCAGCCCAGGCCATTGGAGATGGGGAAACGGGGGCACCTACCTAGTGACGCGATTAAATATTAGCAACTCACAATACGGGGAAGAGTCATGTTGACTTGATAACAACAGCGAGTGAAATATGATCATCTTCATAATGATAAGTAGCAACAATCTAATTCATGTCCTTTAACTCTGACAGGGCCTTCAGGCATGCAGCAGAAGTTGATGGAGGTTGCCACCCCTGATTCCTCAAAGGAACTGAGTCCTTCTGCGGGTGCACCGTCAGGACTCATACATACCATCCACCAGCTCAGATACTCGCACTTCTGTGGGATCAGTAAGGCAGATAGTTGGGTTTTCACCTGGTAACTCACAGCCCACAAGTGAGCAACAGTAGATGGTGGTGGCAGGGACAGCAGTGGACAGTCTGCGCAGGAGGACACAGCCCTCTCCAAGCTCTGCTCAGCCGGACACAGATGCTGAACCCCGGGGGCTGTAGCCAAAAAGAAGAATCAGCAGCAGAGCTTGTGCGATGCACTGATAGGCCTTCCAAGCACAATGACCACGATTTCAGAGAGAATGGAGCAGTCTACCTCATTATTGGGTTGATGTCGCAGGGACACATTCCGATGATGTGTTCTTGCAACGAAAGAGTGGCCAGCTCCGAGGAATATCAAACGCAGCTATCAAATGAGTCCAAGGATGCCTTGACCACAGCCATGCAGACAATGGATGACAACATGTCCGTCACCTTAAATAGGATGACAGATACCGTAGTCTTGGCCTACAGTGCCGTACTGATCTGCACCAATGTCCTCTGCAGCACAGTGGTAGCAATGAAATGCGACTGGGCCATGAGAGAAATGATGGTGAAAGGGGACATGGAAGTGGAGACTCCACTCAAAGCACTTCCACTTCTCAACTGGTTGCCCCCATCCCCCCCTCAGTCAATAACCCACATGCTGCCTCATGTCCCGATAGCCGAATCTTCCCCTGCACAGGTGCAGTGGAGCAATCTTTGGCGGGGCCTTTACAGGCTCCAAACCGAGAGGTCTTCGGCCAAGAGCATCTCAGCAATCAGAGCAGGGATCTGAGCAGCCTGCCTCTACCTCTGCCAAACCAAAAGGGTTGCACCACGTAGGAGCAGTAGGAAAAGGAAAATAGTTGCTTTGTAGTTGCACAAGGGTATCCACGTGGGCATATCATAAAATTTTAATGTTGTTTGTTTAGTTCAAGCACATAAATATTCTGTTTGCACCACTTTCCCATCTTCCTCATTTTGGTTGCTGGGTGGGAAGTTACCGTTTAAATTGTTTGATGATGAATGGGAAGACATGAATTGATGGGGGAATGGGCAAGGGTTGGTTGGTTGTTTTCAGGACTGCTTTGATTCAGTGGCATTGGGAGGATGGGAGCGGGTAAGAGTAGCCATTTCATGTCCTTGTGATGTGGGTCCGCTGGTGCAACCTAAGTGACCTATTAATAAGGGCTTTCCAGGCAGCAATGTGAGCAGCTGGTGGTATACTGCCCTCATCACCTTCCTCCGCCTCGTTTTCTTCCTCGTCCTCCTCGGATCATCCATAGAGGATCCCAGCTCTGTGCCTTGTTCCTCCTGCAGGTCCAAACCTCGCTGCTGCGCAATGTTGTGCAGAGGTCAGCACACCAAGACCATTCTGGAGACCATGGCTGGTGCGTACTGAAGATAATCTCCAGATCTGCCGAGGTATCTGAAGCACATCTTCAGCTGATGGCTTGTTCAATCACAGCTGATGGTCATATGGTATTCATTGTAGCAGTGTTGGCCTTCATTGGTCGTGTTTCTGACGGGGTATCATCAGCCAAGTTTGAAGTGGGCATCTCTTGTGTCCTAGTAGCCACCCCTTAAGTCTGCTTGCAAGTCCAAACGCATCGGGGAACTTGGACTGCTGCAGTACCAAAGCATCATGGCAGCTTCCCGGGAATCTTGCACATGTATGTAGAAATATCTTTTTTTGGTTGCACACCAGCTGCTCTCTGCTGCTCCCCTCTCTGCAGCTGTGAGTACTGAGTATTTATTGCAGTATTTCCATGAGATTGATTCAGCCCCCTCAATTGCCGCTGTGTTCCTGCCTTGCTTTCACTGGCGAATTTTAGGAAACCCGGGAAACACGTGGTTGTGCCGTTAAATTTAAAAGTCAGTTGAAATATCGCTCTAATTGAGCGATTAGCATATGTTATTAGGCAACCCACATCTCCCGAGCACGTTGCGCGCAGCCTAAAGTGCTCGAGTTAGACAGGCTAAGTGAGTGGGCAAAAATTTGGCAGATGGAGTATAATGTGGGAAAATGTGAGGTTATCCACTTTGGCAGAAAAAATAGAAAAACAAATTATAATTTAAATGGAAAACCATTACAAAGTGCTGCAGTACAGAAGGACCTGGGGGCCCTTGTACATGGAACACAAAAAGTTAGTATGCAGGTACAGCAAGTAATCAGGAAGGCAAATGGAAAGTTGGCCTTTATTGCAAGGGGGATAGAGTATAAAAGCAGAGAAGTCCTGCTACAACTGTACAGGGTATTTGTGAGGTCACACCTGCAGTACTGTGTACTGTTTTGGTCTCCGTATTTAAGGAAGGATATACTTGCATTGGAGGCGTTCAGAGAAGGTTCACTAGGTTGATTCCGGAGATGAGGGGGTTGACTTATGAAGAAAGATTGAGTAGGTTGGGCCTATATTCATTGGAGTTCAGAAGAATGAGAGGTGATCTTATCGAAACATATAAGATAATGAGGGGGCTCGACTAGGTGGAAGCCCACACCCAAACCCACACGCTTCTCCAGTTTAAAATTCCCCTTGCAGCATCTAAACCAGTAAATGTAAGTTAGAATATTTAATTCAATGTAAAATCACCTACAGAAAGCAAAATAAAGAAAGGGAAAGAAAGATTGGATTCAGAGAGAGATAAAAGAGACAGAAAGAAAAAATTAAACGAAATCTCCAATAATAATTACATTCTGAAAGAATGAGATTCCGCACGTGTAAAATTAAAATTTCGGTGCCAGAGATGTTGTTTGGTCGTAATTAAGACTTAGCACCCATTAAAAATTCACTTACACTTGAATGGAGAAGCCCAACTTTTTCTGGCGTGTTTGGTAGGTATCTAGTGGGTAAATACCACAACTTCACATCCTTCATATTTGAATGCCAAATCTTTCGGCAAGGTACCGGTATAGTGAACATGGCAAATTAGACTGCAACTTCCTGATTTCCGCATT
Source organism: Pristiophorus japonicus (assembly GCF_044704955.1). Lineage (NCBI taxonomy): Eukaryota > Metazoa > Chordata > Chondrichthyes > Pristiophoridae > Pristiophorus > Pristiophorus japonicus. The sequence continues at coordinate 140,213,227 of NC_091988.1, forward strand.
TAACTGCACATGTGCGGTTGCCGGAAGTTGCTGTCCGATTTACTCCATAATAACAGTGAGTGTTGATAGCCTCAGTGTTATTCCTACTGCAAAATCTGGGCCAGTATAAAAGTGACAACTTTTACCTGCAGTTCCTATTATGCTTACAGCCTGCACCTATCGGCCCTTTTGCTGCTCACCCTCTTTTTGCTCTTCTCCCCCTGCCTTCTCCTCTTCCCCTTCCTCTTTACCCCTATCCCTCCCTCCTCCTCTCACTCTTTGCAGCGCTTTCCTTTCCCTCCTTCCTCTCCCTTCCTTCCCTTGGTCCCATTCTCTCCCTCTTTCTCTTCTTCCCCCCTCTTCCTCTTCATCCGCTTTCTTCATCCTATTCTCTCCCCCACTTCCACTTTCCTTTCGCTATGTCTCCTCTTCATTTTCCCCTCCTCCCCCTCCCTGCTTCTCCTGCCTTTATCCAGTTATTCCTCCACCATCTAACTCCACTAGTAACTGAGATTTGATTCTCCATATGCAACACCATGGGAGAGTGACTGCTTAGAAAATAAATCTGCAAGAAATGCTCATTTAAGTCCATATAATTCAAAAATCTTTATACATGTTACTGCACATACTTTTTGTGTGCAATGATCCCACCCCAACATATTCTACAAAGAGATTTTCAGGAATACTATCCTTTATTTTCTTAGCCAGAAGACTCATTATTTCCCATGGTACAGTTCCTCTCAACTATGTTTCTTTTCTTCTTTAAGAACATAAGAACATAAGAAATAGGAGCAGGAGTAGGCCATTTGGCCCCTCGAGCCTGCTCCGCCATTTAATAAGATCATGGACTCAGCTCCACTTCCCTGCCCGCTGCCCATAAGCCTTTATTTCCTTATCGCTCAAAAATCTGTCTATCTCCGCCTTAAATATACTCAATGACCCAGCATCCACAGCTCTCTGGGGCAGAGAATTCCACAGATTTACAACCCTCAGAGAAGAAATTCCTCCTCATCTCAGTTTTAAACAGGCGGCCCCTTATTGTGAGACTATACCCCCTAGTTTTAGTTTCCCCTATGAGTGGAAATATCCTCTCTGCGTCCACCTTGTCGAGCCCCCTCACTATCTTGTATGTTTCGATAAGATCACCTCTCATTCTTCTGAACTCCAATGAGTATAGGCCCAACCTACTCAACATATCTTCATATATCAACCTCGTGAACCTTCTCTGAACAGCCTCCAATGCAAGTATATCCTTCCCTAAATACGGAGACCAAATCTGTACACAGTCCAGGTGTGGCCTCATCAATACCCTGCACAGTTGTAACAGGACTTCTCTGCTTTTATACTCTATCCCCCTTGCAATAAAGGCCAACATTCCATTTGCCTTCCTGATTACTTGCTGTACCTGCATACTAACTTTTTGTGTTTCATGCAAAAGGACCCCCAAGGTCCCTCTGTACTGCAGCACTTTGCAATTTTTCTCCATTTAAATTATAATTTGCTTTTCTATTTTTTTCTGGATAACCTCACATTTTCCCACATTATACTCCATCTGCCAAATTTTTGCCCACTCACTTCGCCTGTCTATATTCCTTTACAGATTTTTTGTGTCCTCCTCACAATTTGCTTTCCCACCCATCTTTGTATCATCAGCAAACTTGGCTACATTACATTCGGTCTCTTCACCCAAGTCATTAAAATAGATTGTAAATAGTAGAGGCCCCTGCACCAATCCCTGTGGCACCTCACTAGTTACTGTTTGCCAACCGGAAAATGACCTATTTTTTCCGACTCTTTGTTTTCTGTTAGTTAGCCAACCCTCTAGCCATGCTATTATATTACCCCCAACTCCGTGAACCTTTATCTTGTGCAATAACCTTTTATGTGGCACCTTATCGAATGCCTTCTGGAAATCCAAATACACCACATCCACTGATTCCCCCTTATCCACCCTACTCGTTACATCCTCAAAGAACTCCAGCAAATTTATCAAACATAATTTCCTTTCATAAAACCATGTTGACTCTGCTTGATTAAATTATGCTTTTCCAAATGTCCTGCTACTGCTTCCTTAATAATGGACTCCAGCATTTTCCCAACTTCAGATGTTAAGTTAACTGGTCTATACTTTCCTGCTTTTTGTCTGCCTCCTTTTTTAAATAGGGCGTTAAATTTGCGGTTTTCCAATCCAGGGAATTTTGGTAGCTTACAACTAATGCATCCACTATCTCTGCAGCCACTTCTTTTAAGACCCTAGGTTATAAGCTATCAGGTCCAGGGGACTTGTTCACCCTTAGTCCCATTATTTTACTGAGTACTACTTCTTTAGTGATAGTGATTGTTTTAAGTTCCTCCTTCCCTATAGCTCCTTGATTATCCACTATTGGGATGTTTTTAGTGTCTTCTACCATGAAGACCGATACAAAATATTTGTTCAAAGTATCTGCCATTTCCCTGTTCTCCATTATTAATTCCCCAGTCTCATCCTCTTTCAGCAATAGTCACATTCATATGGCATTCACAAATGTGAGAGATACTTTGAAATGCCAAGATGTAATGATTCAGACCACAAGAGATCTTGTTCTTGTTCCATTATTCTGAAGAGAAAATTTCAAAATATTTTTACTATAGGTTAGTCTTGCCTTTAAAATGTATGAAAGTTGTAAGACTTCATGTCACCAATAATCATGACCTGTGCCTGTCACATGACCACAGTCTTGTTACTGTGACTTCTGTGAAAGGCCATCTAGCTTACAGTTGACATTGAGTGAGATACTACACGTTCAAGGCTTGTAATCTGGACAATATGGCATTCAGAAAAGCAGCTACTGGCATTCTGTATGCATGGAATCTTCTAAATCCTTTTTTTATCTCCAGTGTTTCTTAGCTCTGGCGCCAACAGGGTATATATAGCTGCTTTATGTTCTGACATAGAAAGTGTAATAGCTCAATAGAAATGCGCCCTTTGCTGTTCCAATTTCTAATCAATCTGAATTCCTACTCTCTCAGATAACTATAGCATATATATATTTTTGATCAGTAACTGCAGTTACCTAAAATAACATTAAAACAGCATTGTATTTGGAAAACACTTTGGTGATAAAGCCTAGGTTTTATTTTAATGCTCCATTTCTCTTGCAGTCTGAATGATTACATCTTGATTTTCTCCGTGGCCTTCAGTGGGAGACTGAATATCTTGTTTCTTTCAGTTGTTCAAAAGCAATTTTGTTATGTCTCTCTCTCTAACCAGCAGCTGCTATGTCTTAATTGTAAGGACTCTACCCTCAGTCATTCTTTATCTAGTGATAGATATTCTTGGTCTCTATCTCCTCTGACCTCAGATGGAACTCTCACAGCTCCAGCTTTAGCTGCCTCAAAAAAGGTTTGTTTCCTCTTTTGTGCCCAGCATTTCTTCCTTCAACCACAGTTAACTCCCTATAAAGCCAAAGTCTGTCATATATGGCGAGGCTACTCTAACAATGCTCCCACATTCCTGGACAAGATACAAGGAAAAGCCTATTACCTGAAAGACACACCCTTTTTCACCTCCAGCCTTTAACTTCTTATCTCTATTGCAAACATATTTGTGTCAATACTGTTATGATTACCCCGACTCAGTGTTCACTGCCTCCAATGCCTTGGCACATTTTGTTACTTTAAAGGCGCTCCATTAATGCGAGTTGTTATTGCTGATAATCTTATGCTCATAAAGGAAGCATTTTAGACATTCTGCCTCCTCTCTCTATCCTTTCTGTGTTAAAATCCAGACTCCTCTCAGAGTCTACTATAGGTGCAACGTCCCGAATCCGGAACTCCGAAATCCAGAATTATTGTCTGAAAACCGTACATTTTTGAGGCAAAACCCAAAATCCAATAAAATCAAGTCTGAAATCCGGAATCCTTGACCAAATCCGTGCCGGATTTCAGGTTTTACAGAATTTCAGACCTTGCCGCTCAAAAACCGGCACAGATTCGGTCAAGGTTTCCTGATTTCAGACTATTGATTTTCTTGTCTGAAATCCGGAAAAACCCAAAAACTGGAGTGGAATCGGTCCTGAGGATTCTGGATTTCTGACGTGGTACCTGTACTCTAATTAATTCTGTCCCAGATTCACAAAACTATTACATTTATTTCCTTTGGTATTTTATTGTTCCTAAAGTGCTTCACATAAGGTGATACCTGGAATAAGGAGCATCAGTTATGAGGAGAGACCAGAGCAACTAGAGCTCTTATGACAGAGAGGGTTAAGAAGAGAGTAGATGGAAGTGTTGAACTGAATAGGGAAAAATATTTCCACTCGTCGCTGACTTGGTCACGAGGACATAAATTTAAGATCATCATCAAAAAAAGAAAAGCAGAGATGAAGCTTTTGTTATATTGAGGGTTGTTAGGTCATGGATGCCTTACTCGAAACAGTGGTGGAAACAGAATCCATAATACCTTTTAAAAGGGAATAGATAAAGAAAAAAATGTAAAAGATATAGGGAAAAAGCAGGGGAATGGAATTAATTTGGTGGCTCTTCCAGAGGGCTGGGAAGCATAATGGGCTGAATGCTCTCTTTTGGTTGTCGTAAAATGCCTTATTTACCTGTCTTTTCCTATTTTCAACCTTCTTGATGAACAGCACTAAGAGCATTGGCACATCAAATTGGTTTCTCAATTAAAAAATACAGAACTGAATCAAGAACAGAATTCCCGTACATATGGGATTGTTATACAAATCTACAGTTCCAAAAATAACATTTGTTGAGACAAAGTAACTGCCAAATGAGATAGTGGAAGAATAACAAAGGTTTAGTTCAGTTCAATCTGGGCTGATCAGTGTTGGGGTTGTCCGGAAACCGGAAAATGTTCCGAAATTTTGACTTCCCCGCCTCGGCAGCCTGACCTCGCCTGACCTCCCCCCGCCTCAGTCCAACCTCCAGCCGCCCGACCTCGGCCTGACCGACCTCCCCCAGCCTCAGTCCAACCTCCAGCCGCCCGACCTTGGCCCGACCGACCTCCCTCAGCCTGACCTCGCCTGGCCTCCCCCCGGCCTCTCTCCGCCCCCCTGCCAACCGACCTCGGCCTGACCGACCTCCCCCCGCCTCAGTCCGACCTCACCCTGACCTCGCCTGGCCTCCCCCCGCCTCAGTCCAACCTCCAGCCGCCCGACCTCGGCCCGACCGACCTCCCTCAGCCTGACATCGCCTGGCCTCCCCCCGGCCTCTCTCCGCTCCCCCCCCGCCAACCGACCTCGGCCTGACCGACCTCCCCCAGCCTCACCCTGACCTCGCCTGGCCTCCCCCCACCTCAGTCCAACTCCGGCCGCCCGACCTCGGCCCGACCGACCTCCCCCAGCCTCAGCCTGACCTCGCCTGGCCTCCTCCCGCCTCAGCCTGACCTTGCCTGACCGACCTCCCCCAGCCTCAGCCTGACCTCGCCTGGCCTCCCCTCGCCTCAGTCCAACCTCCAGCCGCCCGACCTCGGCCTGACCGACCTCCCCCAGCCTCAGCCTGACCTCCCCTGGCCTCCCCCCGCCTCAGTCCAACCTCCAGCCGCCCGACCTCGGCCCGACCGACCTCCCCCAGCCTCAGCCTGACCTCGCCTGGCCTCCCCCCGCCTCAGTCCAACCTCCAGCCGTCCAACCTCCAGCCGCCCGACCTCGGCCTGACCGACCTCCGCCTGACTCCACCTCTGCCTGGCCTCTCCCAATCTCCCCCGGCCTCTTCCCCCCCCCCCCCCCCCCCCCGCACCGACCTCTGATGGCCCGACCAACCAACTGACCCCCCCCACCTACCTTCCTCGGCCCAGACAAAGACGTCCGAAATTCGGAAAAACCCGGAATCCCGAACGGCTGAGGTCCCGAAGTTTCCGGATTTCAGACATCGCACCTGTACTATCAACTGACTAGGTAAACTTGAGCTCATCTAAAACTCTGCTGGCCATATCCCAACTCGCACCAAGTCCCACTCACCTATCACCCCCTGTGCCCGCTGACCTACGTTGACTCCCGGTCTGGCAACACCGCAACTTTAAAATTCTCATCCTTGTTTTCAAAGCCCTCCATGGCCTTGCCCCTCCCTATCTCTGTAACCTCCTCTAGCCCTACAACCCTCCGAGATCTCTGTGCTCCTCCAATTCTGTCCTCTTGCGCATCCCCTATTTTAATCGCTACAGCTGTGTCTTCAGCTGTCTAGGCCTTAAGCTCTGGAATTCCCTCCTTAAACCTCTCGGCCTTTCTACCTCTCTCTACTCTTTTTAAGATGCTCCTTAAAACCTATATCGTTGACCTACTTCTTTGACCAAGCTTTTGGTCATCTATTCTACTATCTCCTAATATGGCTCAATGTCAAATATTGTTTGATAACGCTCTTGTGAAGTGCCTTGTGACATTTTACAATGTTAACGGGGCTATATAAATCCAAGTTGTTGTTGCATCTGAGTAAATTTTTGTTTGAGTTCGATCATGGGATTCCAGTCTACCCAGTATGATGACGGTATGGTAAAAAATAAAGAAAAACTTGCATTTATTTAGTGGCTTGCAAGACCACCAGACGCCCCACTGTGTGGGTATTTTTTTTTTCACTGAATCAATAATTGCCTTTGACCATACAACTTTAAGCACTTACATAGGAGGCACTACTTCTGATGGCATGGAAAGGCACTAACAAAGTAGATTTCCACTAAATTAAATTTTTGCCATTTGTGTCATCTATAGGCCGGAATCTTACCAGCCCTGTGAGTGCATGTTTGGAGGCGGGGCCTGCTGTCACAATGGCCCTGATTGACAGCGGGGCGGGATCCCTCTCTGAACCCTTGTCAGTTTCCAAAGTGCCGGGTCTGGCTGTGGTTCACAAAACCAGCACCAAGCGGCGGGCCAGCTAATTAACATCAATAAAAGGTAGTTCAGAGGTAGTTAAAAAGAATTTTTATCAAGTACTTACTATTTTTCCAAGTTTTCCAAGTTATTCAAAGTTTCCTGTCACTCGGGCTTCACATCAGGTAAGTGTGTCGGGTTCTCAATGACTCCTTTGCTTTGAATAGTTGACAGCTGCAGAAGTGGTATAAAAGCTACCATTTCACATCTGTTCATTTTGCAATCTCAGGCTAAAGCCTTCAGGATTTGGAAGACATTTTTTAGCTTTATGCAGTTTGGAAGTGTTTGCAGTGAAATCTCTATCCACTGTCACCTCCTTGGTGCAACCTCTCTCACCATTGACAGATCGCTTCTGTCATCTCAACTTCAGCTGCCATCTATTCCAGCAGCATCAGTGCAATTGCGAAAATCTCACCTTAGTCCTCAGAATCTCACCACGATCAGCCCTAACACCAACATTACTAAACACACCAGCAGCACCAACTACAACACCAACCTTCTCCGCAATCACAGAATGCTGCACAGGACACCAGGCACCAACACCCAACCGAATTGCTGCTTCGGACACCAAGAATGATCTCATCATGTCCACATTTACTTCATTTGATGCTGTGCACCCTGGCTGCCACATGATGCCATCAGGCTGGTACTACCCCACACCAGCACCATAAAGCATTCTCTGCAATGACCAAACCATTCCTTTCACACTCATCGCCATTATGGGGGGGTACCCTTGTGTCTCACCGTTCACTACAACTCACTAAGCCACTTCCAAAGGTTCACACAAATCTTTCCAAGAACGCAAAGGGTTCAAAATAAAGATTTTAATGTTTGCCAACACATTAGCAGAAACTCTACAGAACATTGGCTAAAAGACCCAAGTGCCTACTCTTGTGTGTTGTTAGTTGGTAAGCTTGGACACGGATGAAGGCAAGTGTGAAAGATGGCTGGTGAGATGGGGATGTCATAATATAGATAGATAGAGAGGGACGGGTGGAAGTGCATGGTAAGTTGGTGTGAGTTAGGATGAGCAGAGTAGGATAGGGAAGGCAGAGTGATGGGGATGTGATGAGTGGCACCACAGGATGAGGTCGAGTGTGGCTTTGCAGTATCATTTCATGATCCTCTGAGATCATTGAAAGGTTTGCACCACTGCAGCCTGGTCCTCCTGACGACATCCCTGCTTGTTGCTCTCCTGTGCAATGTGCAATCAGGCTGTGTTGGTGTCCTAGGGAGGTCTCTTCCACCCATTGGAAGGGAAGAGAACCTCCCCTGCATGCTGTGACTCCCTCCATAAGCACCTGGAGGGAGTCATGGGAGAGCCTGGGTGCAGCGTGCACCTTTGTGCACCTGTCAGTGTTTGCAGAACACTGACTGAACAACTGTCAAAATCAATGTGAGCATGGTCCCTTTAAGGAAACGGCTGATGACGCATTATCAATTGATGTCATCAGATCCGCTTTCTTCAGTTGGCCGGGAATCTCGCAGAGCGGGCTTAACCAGCCCCATCAACACAAGATTCTTCACACAGTGTGGGCTGGAACCAGGAGCGGCTTCACCATCCTCCACTGACCCCGGCCGTCCCGGACTGGCCATGCCTGGAGAGATCGCTGCCATAGTGTCAGATGGAAGCCAATTTATTCATTTTTTCTGCTAAATAAAATGGAGTTTGCTATAAATAGGATGTAAATGACCGGTAGGCTGGACTAAGAGCAGCTAGATTTAATTTCAGGTTTGTTGAATTGTAGTTGGGAGATAGTCATGCTGCTAAACTGTCTATTATAAGCAAACAATACAAGCCGTGGGTACGAACGATGAATAGAAATGGTTTTGCCTTGTGATAAACATGTAGCGATATAACAGGGTGCATTTTGGTAGGTAGAGTAAGGAAGCCAAATACTCCTTGGAAAGTAAGAGTAAATGGGGAAGATGAGCAAAGGGATCTAGGGAGTACAGATACACAACTCACTAAATGTAGCAACGTAGGTTAATAAGGCCATAAAAAAGCAAACAAAGCCCTGGGGCTAATTTCTGGAGAGATAGAATTGACAAGCAGCGAAGTTATGTTAAACTTGTATAGAACTGGTTAGACCACACTTCGAGTACTGTGAACAGTTCTGATGACCATATTCTAAAAAGGATAGAGACACTGGCAAAAGATTTACAAGGATGATACCAGAACTGAGAGGTTCTACCTGTCGGGAAAGATTTAACAGGCCAGGGCTCTTTTCTCTAGAAAAGAGATGGCTGAGAGGTGACCTGATAGAGGCCTGTATTATTATGAAAGGGTTGGATAAGGTCGACGTAGAGAAGATGATTCCACTTGTGTGAGAGTTCAGAACTAGTGGCCATAAATATAAGATAGTCACTAATAAGTCCAATAAAGAATTCAGGAACAACTTCCTTACCCAGAAAGTGATTAGAATGTGGAACTCGCTACCACAAGGAGTAGTTGCGACGACTAACATAGATGCATTTAAGGGGAAGCTAGATAAACACATGAGGAAGAAAGGAATAGAAGGTTAAGTTGATACGGTTAGATAAAATAGGGTGGGAGGAGGCTCATGTAGAGCATAAACTCCGGGGAGCAGGGAGCGGAAGGAGCAGCACGTGCTGGAGCAGGAGAGCAACGGCAGTGAAAAGGGACGTCATCAAGGTCCAGGTCAGTGATTGGAGCGTGGGCAGGTACTGAAGGAGCAGCGAGGTCAGGGCGAAGGGGTGGCGAGAGATTGTAGAGGGATATGATCGAGGCCCAGGAGAGGCGTGAGTTCGGGGCCCAGAAGAGGCGAGAGCCCAGGGGCAGCACGGCCAGCCCACACTGCAATATATGTGCGCACTAGGTCCGTGCAGCAGAGCTGGTCTCCAGTCGTTTTGGGTAACCCTTGCCACTGGACCAAGACCTAGCTCTGTCAAGCCCGTGTGGTGGCTGGTGTGCAACGGCCACCACACGTTAAAAAAAATCCAAGCACAGGCATCTTCCACCCTTCAAGATTTAGTTCGGATCTGGAATTTTAGGTCCATCATTGAAACACCTGTGAACTTTTTGATGTGGAAGCAAGTCATCCTCGATTCGAGGGACTACCTATGATGATGAAACACCAGCATGAACCAGTTGGGCAGAATGGCCTATTTTGTGCTGTACATGTAAAGTAATATGGTAATAAACAGATTGCACTCTGATAAAGTTAAGATTTAAATATTTTACATTATTATCTTTGTATTATATGAAAAGACTTCAATCATTTCTCTTGATATGTTTTGCTTTATATTTGTTTTAGCTTTGGAACAACAATGTGATGAGCATCGTAAACGAGCCAAAGAATTAAAGCACAAATCCCAGCACCTAAACAATGTTCTCATGACCTTAACTCCAATTGCAGCAGCACCTCCTTCAAAACGGCCTCGCCTTACAAGGGCAACATCGGGACCAGCAACAATACAAGCTCATATGATCACAACCTCACAGTCAGGCCAGATTACACTGACTTCTGGAGTGCCTCTGTCTCAACTAACAAACCTAGGAAAAATGGCAACATTATCCACCATTCCAGTCTCTGCAGTTGGTAAGATTTCACCACAAACGACAACATTTACTGCCACAGCTTCACCACTGATTGGAGGGTACAGTGTTCTGGCAGCGTCAAGTTCTGGCATACCTAATACAGTTGAGATCCACCCGGATGCATCCAATCTGGCAGTCCTTAGCACAGCTGCCATCCAGGATGGTAACACAGTGTTGAAAGTAGTCAGCCCAATCCAGCTGTTCACTACAGTCCCTGGCCTCAACGCTGCGCTCCATAATGCTACCCAGATGGCATCCATTGGAAGCACACTTATGGCTGTGCCATCGGGCACTGTTGAAACCACATCAGGAGAAGGACATGCCACGATACAGATCACATCAATAAGTGAAGAACACGAACAGAAACCATAGTCTTGGAATAATGCTTCACATTGTTGTTAGAATATTTTTATTGTTGTTACTGAATGTAACTTTTGAGAGGAGTACAAGGATGGGTTTTGTTACGCTGTGGTTAAACCTACACAGCGCCACCAAGTGGTAACAATTGGTTAAAATGGAAACAGCAAAATCATGGAGCAGAGGCAAGTAAGTGTCTCAACTCTTTCAGACTTTGTCTTAAGTACAAAAATAAAGACATTTATCAGAAAGGCTTGGTAGAGTTGTTTATAATGCATTTTACAGAGCTTTGCACTGTATTTTGTGTGCTTTAATACCTAATTACACTCAAAATATCGTCTTGTGGTTGCTTTAAAGAAATCATTAATTGACTGTATTAATGGCAGTTTTTCTTTACAATAGGTGCTCTCACTGTTTTCTAACAATTACTTTACTGTATTGTGCTGTTTGGATAATCACATGACTAATATGGAGAATTTGTAAATATCCGGCTGTTGTCATTTGTTTACAGCCCAATATTGTACAATCGTTATTGTATTTAGAATAAGGCTGGTACATGATTGCAAAGATTTAGGATTTTGTCACATATGAAAAGCTAACCAGGCAAATACAAACAAATGGGTACACTATGAGCAAACTGAATTTTTCAAAAAATGGATTTGAATATTGTGTGCAAAAGAATTATTGCATTTGCGCTTTAGTGGCAGCCACAACATAAGGTGCCATTTATATTCCTGGTGAAAATGTGGTTATTTGAATGTATGGGCTATACAAAACAAACTGATGTAGCAATGTTTCTTTTGCAAAAGTGTTTCTACAGCAAGTTACGAGTTTCACATCGTATACTTTTTTTTACACTGCAGTATGTTTATTAAAATGATCAGATCAACACTTGTAAGCTAAACCGGTGTAAAGAAATGGAACGGAAATATTATAATGTCACTGTTTTTCCTCTCTCCCCACATTAAATTGAAAAGCATATTTTCCTGTTCAGGATCTTCGAACTTTCTACAATTTTTCAAGAAATTCTGCCTGTGTTGCATATGTGTGGTCTCATTTTAGACTATAAATATCATCATTTGAGAAATCTCAGCTGGACAATGTCCTGACCTTTTAAGTTTTAAGTTCATCATATTTTCTTTAACACCAAAATTCAAATCTTTTTCTGCCATTCTGGACACACAAATGTCCGCAAATAACCATGAGATTAATCACCAGTCAATTTATGATTGGAGGGTAAACTGTTGCGTCAAATCCTTTGGCTGAAAGAAGACTGCCTATTCTCAGTTTTGTAGTACAGTTAATTAAGACGTATTTAAGACTATTGCTTCACAATTAAACAGATTTTCAATTCTTCCCTTGCCCCTTATGAAGTTCTCTTAAAACAGTGGGCGAGTGAACTGTTTCTGAGCCGGTTCTTGAACTGGCTGCAGTGAGATATATGAGAGCAACCTTGTGATAGCTTTCCCGCAGATGGGATATTTCCCCTTTCAAGGAATAGGTTGGCCTACGTTCATCTCCTCTTCACTTTACAGTACCTGAGATTAGTAGCACAGCAGAGTGAGCGGAAGATTGCTGGCACAGACCCATAATACCACAATGTATTGAATAACAGATACACTGGGAATGAGTGATAAGATGATGTGGCTCTCCAATCAACCAAACCCTGAGATGGCATTACAGTCTACAACTCATTCAATGGTACCTTTTATTTTATATAATGTCTATATGAAGTCTCTGGGTAATAAGTATAACAGTTTTGTGTTTTTTTTAATCAGGGTTTGGTTGCATTTTTTTGTGAAGAGTACCAATGCTTCTGGCTGTATTTCAGGAGTGTTCCAGGTTCTTGCAATGCCAAGAGAACCTTCAGAAAAGGATATTTAATTCCTTTGTGAAAATAATTTGTAAAAAAATTGCAGGGAAATGCTGTGTATTCCTTTGGTATTTATTTCTCTGTTAGCATTTTTTCCCTTGTAAAAAAAAAAGAAAAACTGATCACTTTAAAGTGAATAATGAAACTGTTTAATATAACACAAGAAATTTCAACAGAGCTTTCATTAGAGATTTCAAAATCACTTTAAAACACAAAGAAAAAGTTGCATTTATTAGCACCTTATCATGTTGAACTGTCTCAAAACGTAATCTAGTTGTTCCATTCATTTGGAGAGGGTGGCAGATGTCTGAAGGGCTGGAGGCTTCTTTTCTGGTAAAGCATGAAAAGAAATTGCATTGGTTAAATCTGATTGAAGATGTTGGGAAATGAGAGACTGATGGAGAAAGAAAGTGGGAGTCAGTTATTATTGATTGCGATGTTATTGTACAAAATGTGAATGCTCCAGAATCGGATAACTGTATGTGAAAACAGAATGTGATTAAAAGTGTTTCAGTTGAAACTTATTTGGGTGGAGGGGGAACCTCAAAGTTTTGTAAATAAAATAAAAATTGTGTAACAAAGATACTTTTTGCAAAAACTCCATTGCATAATGGTTCTCGTTCTATATTTGTGCCTGTTGGTTGATTCTCATGCGGTTGCTGTACTGTACTATTTTGTCTGTGGCCAAAAAGCCATTTTTCCATTTTGTACAAACTTTTACTGGCATACAATGGGTAACTCAAAGTGGTGAAATAATAAAAAAAAAGTTTATGTCTTGCTTTGAAAGAAATGCAGACTTTTTGGGGGCAAGACTAAGTGGAAAGATCAATAAATAAATTAACTAGCATATGTATGGCGTTGCTCAGGATGAGCCAGGGAATATGCTTTTTAATGTTATGCCATGTAATACACAAATCAGGGCCACTGACTTACTGTGACTGAATAAGAAATTCCATTTTATGATATTTTTACTGATGCCTTGGGTATTGAATTCTGCAGCTGTCCATTTTTCTATGATAACAGTAAATGAATGGCCTTTATTTATGTTTTATATTATCTTTTACCATTTTGAAAGCTGAGGATATCCAGTAAGATATGTAAAATGTACCCATTGGAGGTAGGGTCTTGTGCTCCAATTTATTATTAATAATAACTTTTATTTATATAGCGCCTTTAACGTAGTAAAATTTCCATGCAGTGAGTTGCACCACTTTTACAACAATGGAAAACTGGATGTGGGTACTAATGGTCTGGAGAGGTATTTATGCCAGAATTCCTGTGTCATCTCATTTGCATATCCATTGGAGTAGTAATTGGTGTAAAACAGGAGTAATCTGTTGGTGTGTATGGAAATTAGAGTGCAGCCTTTAAAAAGTCAGTTCTACCAGAAAATTGCAACGGCATGCTGGGGGAGCAGCAGGTAAGTAAGGAACAATGCTTGGTTCACTCACTTGTCTGTCAGCTAGCCTCATAAATGCTTTTTTTTATGCCACCTTTCAAGAGTGCCCAACACAGGAGCAGCTGGCAGAGGCCATCAAATAAAGGACCATGGCATAGAACAGAAGCAGAGAAGAAGACGCCATAATTTCACTGGGTCTAACCTGCAAACCCTCCTACATGAAATTAAGGTCAGGAAACACAAACTGCTGGGTATCTGGCAGGAAACCTGCCAAAAATATAACTTGTGGCATGCGGAGGGAGGTAGCACTAGCAGTAGCACTGAGTAACAACTCTCAGGACTGCAGAAAAATACAGCAAAAAGATCAATGACTTAACCAGGTCCGACAAGGTAACAGACTGGCCATGCTCTCTTTTCTTCCTTGGGCACCAGTGCACTCTTCACCCTCTGAAAGTAACAGTAGTGCAACTAACCCTTCACAGTGCACTCTGGTTAAGGAGCACACTAACTTGAGATCTCACAGTATGTCTACACACATTCCCTAACAGCACTTACTTGTATGCACAACTTTAAAAGACTTTCCTTCACTTTAACAGAGTTATGCCAGATCTTTTCAGCTCTTCCATGCCATATCACATATACTTAATTGCTACCCTTCAAATTTACTCATTCTATCAGATGAAAATGTGCACATTACCCAGGCGGGTGCATCTACAATCTGAAGCACCTCAGCCAATGAGAGAGGTCAGTGGAACCCATGGGGAGGCACTCTGCTCCTGCTGTGAGAGATGGTGATGTCAGGGGCATTGTGCCAGCATCAGGTTAATATTTTGTGATTAGTTCCTGGAAAATAAGTAAATGCTCTTTTTCTTCAATAAATAATTACCACAATGCATAAATAAATACATGGTTATTTTAATCAAATTTATTTTAAATTTTAATCAGCAATTTGTGCATCTTTTGGAAGGGTGTGGTATATAACAAATGTGCACTGTGAATGGCCACTCTTGCAGTCAAGCAAACACTCAGAAATTACATCAGAAACCATTATTTAGCTCGAGTAAGCATTTTTTGGATCAAATATTGATAAAGTAGTTTAGTAGTATTTCAGTCATTGCATCTGTATAAATTAATTTTATGCATTCAATGATTTGTTTTCTGAACAGTCAATGTAAATAATGTGAGTCTTTCTGCCGATCTGTCGCTTTATGTATCTCAGCCCTCTGAAGGCAACACTGCTATTATCCTTTATTTAAAAGTTTACTTGATAACCTATTGAAAGTCATCATCTAGTTTCTTTGAAACCATTTTCAAAAACACACAAACTGAAATACTTTATGCACAAAGATACAAATCGAATCTCACTGGAAATAAATAAATTGTAGATTTTGAAATTTGAGAAGTAAAAGCTTCCCAAGGTGTGTAATCAATACTATCCATAATTTTGAAGTCAGTCGCTCTCTCTCTTGCATGTGCATGTATACACACACACATAAAGTAACTGGTGCAATTAAAGGTTAAAGAAAGATTTTTCCAGCAGTTCTGAAATATTGCTACAGTCGCACCTTGGAAAGTTATGTACATGGCACATGCTGAGACTAAAGAACCCAACTTTAGATAAACAAAGTCATAGTTGTGGGCAATAATATCAATCTAAACCCAAGATTTTGAATGGTGCTGACTGCTGAGACCTTCAAATAAAAACATTAATGAAACTACTCAAAGATACAAAAGATAACTTTGTCGTGAATTTAAACATGTTATTATGAAATGTGAATTTTTTATGTTTTTTGGGCTGCAAGCTTTATTTTGGACGTTAGAAATTGCAATTACTGAGGAAAAGCTGATGGCCAATTTTTTTTCGAAATGATTTGAATGATTCAATGTGCTTAGTTTCTTCGGATGCATCAGTAGCAATTTGCCAGACAATTGGAGAAAATGTTTCCTTTCAGCCTGTTAGGTGTGTTTTTCAACATTTTATTGGTAGGTTCTCCTAACTGGTCATTCAGGATTAGTTGCTTTTTTATAATCACTCATAGTTTTTACTGGTAGTTGTGTAGCTGATTTTGTTGCTTTTGATTCCTTTCTTCCCGATTTCTTCAATTCTAATTTGCTGCTGTTTTACTTTGAGCCAATCAACAAAGTGTGACAATTAAAAGTCAGTGTGATCGTTACACGTGTCAAACTTGGCTCAGTGCAAGCATTCTTGCCTCTGAGTCAGGCTGAGGCCCCAATGTGCACACACAAGATAGCATGGCACTTTTCAAAGAAGAGCAGGGAGTTCTCCCAGTGTCCTGGCCAATATTTACCCCTCAAGAAGCATCACGAAAAACAGATTAGCTGGTTATCTTCTCGTTGATGTTACAAAAGAGACTGAAGTTGAGGTACTTCATTGGTTATGAAGCACCTGAAGCATTCTTAGGTCATAAAAGTTACTGTATAAATGCATTCATTCATACAGGAAGTTGATGCTTTCTGTGAAACTTTTTTTCTGTATAAATATATATTAGTCGATCTCTTGTGGTGTTGCACATGGTAAATCAGAAAATATTGTCACTCTCTTAGCTGTCCCTATGTTTTTATTTCTCTCTTTTCTCTCTTTCGCTCTCTTCTTTGCTCTGCTCTGTCCTTTCCCTTTTATTAGGTGGGAAGTGCTAGGTAGCATGGCATGGTCTGGCAGGGAAAGTAATGGTGGCGGGCTGCATTTCCAGCGGGGCGGGGGGGGTGGCAAGTATATTATAGCCTTTAATGGCTCCCTTCCTGTACCCTCTCCCTATCAGTTGTGCTCCACCTCCTTGCTAGTGATATACTCTGTCATACACAATAGTTGCTATTTTAAAATAATGTGGCACATTTAATACCTAAAAGGCCTATCACAGTGCCACCTAGAGGAGTAACAGATATGAGATGATTTGCTTTATCAGGGCTCTAGTACAGGCATGAACTTGATTGAGTCCTATCTCGGCGACTGTGCATGGGTTCTTGATGGGTGTCATGAGCCACATGTACAGGGAATGCCTCTTGTCCCAAGCAGCCAGCGTTTGACCCAATGGTCTGGATGAAAGAGAAGGGTAAATGAGGACTGGCTCAGTATGATGGCATCATGACAGCTGCTAAGAGACCTGACATAGACCTGCATAATGTGCTGCATGATGTCGCACACCAGTTGCAGGTTCAGTGTGGAAAACCTTCCTGTTCATATATGCACCAGGGTCTTGCGTTGGAGCACGCAAGGTTATAATTCCCTGCATCTGAGGGAAGCCTGCAAACCCAGCTAATCCCACAGTCCTGTTTTCCAGCTTTATAGTTTCTATAGAAAAGGAAATTAAGTTGTTGGTTCTGGTGATGGGTGCTTCTGTCACGTCCTTGATGTGGGCATGCATAGCTGAGTGACTAATGTTGCTAATGTCACCTACTGCATCCTGAAATGACCACAGGCATAAAACTTCAGGACAAGCATGATCTGCTGATGCCTCCAGACCTATCCAGGAAGTGGAAGCATTGTTTCAGGATGCTGATGGTTTGCTCTATGGAGGAATAACACTGATTTTATCTCATCTCAGCGTTTGTGCACAGGTTCTAGACAGGTGTCATGCTGGGGGATAGTGCTTGTCCCCAAGCAGTCAGCCTCTGACCTGTTGGTCTGGGCGAAAAAGAGAGGAATTGAGAACTGTCACGGGATGAAAATGTTGTGGCAACTCCCAGGATATGTGGCACACACCTGCATGATGCATTCATGTTGTGGCACACTAGCTGCATGTCAAGAAGTGGAAACCTTTCCTGTTGGTGTTGGACCTTGCCGGACTATTTGTGTACAGTTGATAATGCCTTACATCTGGGGCGAGCCTGCATTCCTGGCAAAGCCCAGAGTCGTGTCTTCCTGCTTTGTTGCCTCCATAGGGAAGTGGATGAATTTGTTCAACCACTGTGACGTAATGTGCATCCATCACCTGCTTGCACAGCAGACTGACTAATGTTGCTAATGTCACCTACTGCAGCCTAAAATGACCCCAAGGCGTAAAAATGTAGGGCTACAGTCACCTTCAGAGCCACAGGGAAGATGAGCATGACCTAGCACTTGGTTGTAGTTGATAAGCAGCAGGTGACTTAACTCTGTGACAACCTCCTTGATCAAGCAAAGCCTCCTCATACACTGCTCATCACTAAACTGCAGGCATGAAGTCTTGGGGCTAGACTTTCCATTGGGATCTATTTTGGCCAAAAGTGTGTGATATTTCTGGCATTAGTAATATTATTTTTTGGGATCGTTGGAATATCGCCCATTTTAAAAACCGCTAGTTTTGATTTTTTTAAATTTGGGCATTAGCCATAGCGATGTAAAATGGGTGTTAGCGATTTATTCCGTCGTGCAAGGCCGGTGTCCATAGCAATGGCTGTTCTGCGCATGCGTGTTTTTTTTTAGGTGATAAACTTTTCCTGCGGTGGTCGGGTCATCTGCACATGCGCAGAAAAGAGAGAGAGTCGAGTATGGTTAGAAAGCTGGTTTTATTGATTGAATATTGAAGAATTGTTTTTTGAGGGGGATAACTGAAAATATCGTAGAGGAGGCCATGTTGAGCGATGTTGGAGAGGCAGAGGAGGTGGGTGAAGGGAGTGATCTGGGTGAGGTGAGAGAGGAGGGGTGACAGAAGGCATGCCAAGCATTTTTCAGAGGAGGCAAATGCTGCCCTCTACGAGGTGGAAACTTGGGCCCAATTGCGCCGTGGTGGTCGTGGGAAACCACCCCCCAGGGTTTATCAAAGAATATGGGCGGAGATCGCCGAAGTGGTCTCATCGGCAGCATATGATGTCCGTGAGCCGAACCAGTGCCAGAAGCACTGGAAATACCTTGTTAGTTCCAGAAGAGTAAGTATTAAATTTATTAAAATTATAAATTGTAATGATGCGATGACTCATTAATTCAAATGTAGATCTGCTGGATTGTAATTAAGCTGGTAAGCTTGGTGTCACGCATTAGTTCCTAACCTCGATCTTATTGAATTTATTCTCAGACCATAAATATAACCATGCATTCAATTGCATACAAAGCGTATTAGCATATAACATTAACGATGAATAGCAAGGGCGATGACTAATTGTGGATTATGTGTGTGTTGTGTAATAGCATCTATTAATATCTGTAATAGTACCTAGGCAATGAGCTTATGCCGTGCTCTTGTCACCTTTGCAGAGGAAACTCAAAAAACCAGGCAGAGGCAGACTGGAGGAGGACCGGCAGATCTGTGCAATTCACCGACTTCGAGGAGCGATTGTTGGTGTTAATGGGGGTCCACTATTGTTCAGTTACCTGTGGTGGTGCTGAACCTGTTCTTGTGCCACGTGAAAATGTATAAACCATTGGTGATTTAAAGTAATTTAATGCCATTTCAGTAGAATATATGATTGATGTTATGTTACGTAATTAATGATGGGATCATAGTACAGAATCTGCATTGCATTACAATCATGATGTTAATTATGCAGTAGTGTTGTTCCTGGTACATATGCCTGCATATCGTAAGCATTCTCATGTCACCCTGGCCTCCCCTTCTCTTCTACTAACCTCATTTATGTTTTCTAGGTCACCAGGCTTCGCAGACTCTCCAGCCTTCCCAGGCTCTCCAGCCTTCCTAGGGTGTATCTGGAGGCGATGAGGCAAGAGCCTCTCCTTTGCTTGTGCAAGTGCTCTTGTCCACCGAGGACAGTAAAGAGGTGGAAGAAGAGCCTGCAGCAGGTTCTTCCAATGTTCCTGTGGCCACGTCCTTGTCCACCGGGGAAGCAGTGGAGCCAAGATCCTTGCAGCAGGGCACCCCGAGTGGTTCAATGCCTGCACCGACCCCGCGGAGGTTGGTTCGGCGAGGTTGGATTGCTCCCAGACAGGCAGAAATCAACCTGGACATGGTACAACTGTCTCGGACGAGCGTTGACATTGATCGAGAGTTCCTCCAGGCAATGGGCGGGTTAACTGGACACGTTGCCGCTCTGATTGTGATAGTCTCGGAGGAGATGTCGCGGATGGTTGCGGCAATGCAGAGAATAGCCGATTGGGTGGATGCCAGACGGCAGGCTGTGGTCGGAATACGGCACTGCACCCTAAGGTGCCGTACCGCCATTGTCAATGGATGCGAGTCAGGAGGAAGAAGTTGTTTCTGACTCGGAGGATGTTTCTTTGGAAACGTCCTTTCCAGCTTCTCCAGCCTCATCTGTGACTCTGTCACCATCAGCCCTCACAAAGCAGCAGCGCTCGAGGTGCCCTGCTACAAGGTGGCTTGGTGTGGGTAGAAGGGGGGGGGGATGTAAGTGGGAGAGGGGGTTTCAGACCAGGGGTGTAAAGGCAAGGCGAGGCGTGGAAGTAGGGGTGGGGGGCGGGCGATGAGAGACTGTATTTTTTTGTATTACTGTTATTAATAAATTCGTTGACTGTTGGGTGGGTTTTTGTTTTGTTTTTGAAAGTTTGTTATTGTTATACTGTTATATATTATACTGTTACTGTTATTTAAAAATTTTTCACTGTGGGGGTGGAAGGTAGATGGGTGTTTATATATTTGTTAAAAAAAATTAATGAAAAATTTTGTAATCGTTAAATGTTTTTTATTTAACTCAACATTGTTGTGCAGTGTCTTCCAATAACAGAAACATTAAACATCAATACAAAGTTTGCAAAATATGGCGATGACAGGCCAGGCAAGGATGAAATGTACCATAATGCAACTGTAACTGTCACCAACGTAACTTCACGCAAAGCGTTCATTTATAAGCTGCTGACACAACAGTCTTGCAGCTGCAAAACTAGCACTGGGCTTTTCCTGCAGTCTAGGGTGTGGTGGGGCCATGATTTCAACGCCAGCCTGATAGTCCTCCCCAAGGTCCTCGTCCTCCTCTTCCACCTCTCCTCTCTCCTGAGGTGGACCGGCTGTCCCACCTGGCAATTCTTGTTCTCTCCTAATAGCTAAGTTATGAACATGCAGCACACCACAATTAACTCAGCGACCTGCTCAGAGTGGTATTGTAAGCCTCCTGAGTGGTCCAGGCATCTGAAGCGCTGCTTAAGCACTCCCATTGTCTTTTCGACGATACTACATGTGGCTATATGGCTTTCGTTGTAGCGCTTCTCAGCTTCTATCTGGGGCTTACGCAGGGGGTTCATGAGCCAGCTGGCAATGCCATATCCTTTATTCCCAGAATCCAACCACGACCTTATGGCTGACTCTTAAACAGGTCAGAGACAGTGCTCTCATGCAACATGTGCGCATCATGGATGCTCCTTGGAAAATTTGCCATGATTATTTGCTTGTGGTCGACAACAAATTGCACATTCAGAGAGTGGAATCCATTTCAGTTCCGAAACGCCTCTACATCCTGAAAAGGTGCTTTCAGGGGATATGCGTACATTGCTCCCTGCACCTTGGGGAAGTATGCTATTCTAGAAAAATCCAAAGCCCTCTCACTCTGTGCCTCCCTGGTCATAGGGAAGCTTATAAAGTCCATCCTGCGAGGGTATAGGGCTTCAATCACCAGTCGAATGCAGCAATGTGTGGCATGCTGAGAGGTACCGCAAATGTTGCCAGCTGAGGACTGAAAGGCGCCCGATACATAGAAGGATAGTGCTGCAGTAACCATGACCTCAATGGACAGTGCAGTCCTGATGGTGCTTGTAGGCTGCAGATCTCCCTTAATTAGCTGGCATATCTCACATAGAAAATAGGTGCAGGAGTAGGCCATTCGGCCCTTTGAGCCTGCACCACCATTCAATAAGATCATGACTGATCATTCACCTCAGTACCCCTTTCCTGCTTTCTCTCCAAACCCCTTGATCCCTTTAGCTGTAAGGGCCATATCTAACTCCCTCTTGAATATATCTAACGAACTGGCATCAACAACTCTCTGTGGTAGGAATTCCACAGGTTCACAATTCTCTGAGTGAAGAAGTTTCTCCTCATCTCGGTCCTAAATGGCTTACCCCTTATCCTTAGACTGTGACCCCTGGTTTTGGACTTCCCCAACATCAGGAACATTCTTCCTGCATCGAACCTGTCCAATCCCATCAGAATTTAATATGTTTCTATGAGATCCCCTCTCATTCTTCTAAACTCCAGTGAATACAGGCCCAGTTGATCCAGTCTCTCCTCATATGTCAGTCCAGCCATCCCAGGAATCAGTCTGGTGAACCTTCGCTGCACTCCCTCAATAGCAAGAACGTCCTTCCTCAGATTAGAAAAAAACTGAACACAATATTCCAGGTGAGGCCTCACCAAGGCCTGCACAACTGCAGTAAGACCTCCCTGCTCCTATACTCAAATCCCCTAGCTATGAAGGCCAAATTGCCATTTGCCTTCTTCACCGCCTGCTGCACCTGCATGCCAACCTTCAATGACTGATGTACCATGACACCCAGGTCTCGTTGCACCTCCCCTTTTCCTAATCTGCCACCATTCAGATAATATTCTGCCTTCATGTTTTTGCCACCAAAGTGGATAACCTCATATTTAGCCACATAATACTGCATCTGCCATGCATTTTCCCACTCACCTAACCTGTCCAAGTCACCCTGCAGCCTCTTAGTGTCCTCCTCACAGCTCACATCGCCACCAAGCTTAGTGTCATCTGCAACCTTGGAGATATTACACTCAATTCCTTCATCTAAATCATTGATGTATATTGTAAAAAGCTGGGGTCCCAGCACTGAGCCCTGCGGCACCCCACTAGTCACTGCTTGCCATTCTGAAAAGGACCCATTTATCTTGACTCTCTGCTTCCTGTCTGCCAACCAGTTCTCTATCGACGTCAATACATTCGCGCCAATACTATGTGCTTTAATTTTGCACACCAATCTATTGTGTGGGAACTTGTCAAAAGCCTTTTGAAAGTCCAAATACACCACATCCACTGGTTCTCCCTTGTCCACTCTACTAGTTACATCCTCAAAAAATTCCAGAAGATTTGTCAAGCATGATTTCCCTTTCATAAATCCATGCTGACTTGGACCGATCCTGTCACTGCTTTCCAAATGCGTTGCTATATCATCTTTAATAATTGATTCCAATATTTTCCCCACTACCGATGTCAGGCTAACCGGTCTATAATTTCCTGTTTTCTCTCTCCCTTTTTAAAAAGTGGTGTTACATCAGCTACCCACCAGTCCATAGGAACTGATCCAGAGTCGATAGACTGTTGGAAAATGATCCACTATTTCTAGGGCCACTTCCTTAAGTACTCTGGGATGCAGACTATCAGGCCCTGGGGATTTATCGGCCTTCAATCCCATCAATTTCCTGACTAATACCGATTTCCTTCAGTTCCTCCTTCTCGCTAGACCCTCGGTCCCTTAGTACTTCCGGAAAGTTATTTGTGTCTTCCTTAGTGAAGACAGAACCAAAGTATTTGTTCAATTGGTCTGCTATTTCTTTGTTCCCCATTATAAATTCAATTGATTCTCACTGTAAGGGACCTAAGTTTGTCTTCACTAATCTTTTTCTCTTCACATATCTATAGAAGCTTTTGCAGTCAGTTTTTATGTTCCCAGCAAGCTTCCTCTCATACTCTATTTTTCCCTTCCTAATTAAACCCTTTGTCCTCCTCTGCTGAATTCTAAATTTCTTCCAGTCCTCAGGTTTGCTGCCTTTTCTGGCCAATTTATATGCCTCTTCCTTGGATTTAATACTATCCCTAATTTCCCTTGTTAGCCACGGTTGAGCTACCTTCCCCGTTTTATTTTTACCCCAGACAGGGATGTATAGTTGTTGAAGTTCATCCATGTGATCTTTAAATGTTTGCCATTGCCTATCCACCGTCAACCCTTTAAGTATCATTTGCCAGTCTATTCTAGCCAATTCACGTCTCATACCATCGAAGTTACCTTTCCTTAAGTTCAGGACCCAAGTCTCTGAATTAACTGTGTCACTCTCCATCTTAATAAAGAATTCTACCATATTATGGTCACTCTTCCCCAAGGGGCCTCGCACAACAAGATTGCTAATTAGTCCTTTCTAATTACAGTCGAGGATGGCCAGCTCTCACTGATGACCTCCTTTCGGAAGCGCAGTCTCCTAAGGCACATGTTATCAGACAAGTCGAGGTATGATCGCTTATCTCTAAGTGCATTGGGTGTAAGGTCTCCTCCTCCTCAACAGTCTGCCACCTCTTTGATTGGGCACATAATGCTCTTCAATAAACCTCCCATCTCTCGTCTGCAGCATGTGAGTAGTCATCAATACTGGCTGAGATATTACAGGCCCCATTACTATAAATGCCCTATTGTATCTTCAAAATTATTAAATTATCCTCTAAAAACACAATAGAAACTCAAAATTCACCACAATGTGATTAGATGGTTGTTAAGACATTTTAAAACCACCTTAAAAGCACTCTCAAATTACTTCAATGCTCCCATGAACTTGAAGCAGCGTTTTATGAAAAGTCCTCCAAATTACAAAATGGCGCCCATATTGTTGAGTTAAAATCACGTGAGTGCAGCTTTTCTTGAGTTTTTTTGGGTGAGCGATCATTTGGGCAGTATATGGGTGAGATGCCGAAAGTAGCGCTCAGCAATAATCTGGGCGGTATTTGGGCGCTAGTTTCCGTTATAAATAGTCTTCTGGTGGGGCACAAATGTTGACATCAGATTTTATTAAAAAAATATGGGCGGGCGGTTCAGCTAATTCCCGGGGTTAATTGTATGCTGATAGTTATGCCGGCGATAATTAGGCGTTAGTTTTCATTTTTAATCAAAAATGGGCGTTAAACTCAATCTCAGCGGTCAAATGGGCGGTAACTGGGTGATCCCGATGGAAAGTCTGTACACGCTACTGGGATAAGACCTCCTGTGAGCTTCACTCCTACCTCTTCTCCCTGCAGCTACAGGTACGTGGACTCTTGCCTGGTGCTCCTCCTTCTCTTCCTCATTTAGCCACAATGGCATCCCAAACATCAAACTCATAATGCCAACCAGTGGTTTTGCCAGATGCCCATGCTCAAAATTCCAGTGTAGACTGAGCCAGATAGTTTTTTAAAATAAAGGTTAGTATCATCTGCAACAGCAAAAACAGCACACTGTACCCACAAGCCACTGGGCTGTGAAACTGCGGGCTTTTTAGATTGGATGGAAGTTGGATGGTGTGTAATTAGCACATGGTTGACTGTTACTACAGAAATACTCCTGGGTGTATTCAGATGGGGCAATTTAAGTCTTATTTGAGTATATAGCCAGATAAGGGAGGCCACTTTGGGATGTACAGATGTTGAGTTTCCAGATGTTTAAGGTACATGGGAGGAGGTTGTCAGT
The DNA here is from genome assembly GCF_044704955.1 of Pristiophorus japonicus. Taxonomy (NCBI): domain Eukaryota; kingdom Metazoa; phylum Chordata; class Chondrichthyes; family Pristiophoridae; genus Pristiophorus; species Pristiophorus japonicus. Next base: position 140,238,538 of record NC_091988.1, read on the forward strand.
GTAGAAGTTGAATACACCATTCAATGGACCTGGCTGCAGTACCAAAAATGTAATGATCGCAACATGTCAGGCAGGTTAAGATAGAAACATCGAAATTTACAGCACAGAAGGAGGCCATTTCGACCCATCGTGGCCGACAAAGAGCTGCCCTTGGTCAGCAGCCCTAAAGGTTACATATAAACCTATGAACAATGACGGAAAGGCAAAGAGCACCCAGCCCAACCAGTCCGCCTCACACAACTGCGACACCCCTTATACTGAAAACATTTACCCTCCACCCCAACCGGAGCCATGTGATCTCCTGGGAGAGGCAAAAATTAGATAAAAACCCATGCCAATTTAGGGAGAAAAAATTCAGGAAAATTCCTCTTCGCCCATCCAGGCAATGGACACCAGTGCAGGAGATCATCCTGGCCGTATTCTATTCCCTGCTGTCCAAAAAAGATCATCCAGTCTGTTATATATATAAACTTGTATACACTCTGTACAGCCACCAGAGGGCTCATCCCCTGGAGTCCCAAGGGATCCCGTAATCCCTTGCAAGCACAGGTATTTAAGGAGGTCTCACAGGTTGGAGAGGTGCTCTGGAGACTGGCAGTAAAAGACTACGGTCACACTTTGAGCTCACAGTGTTCAGTCTGACTCCTTCTCCATAGGTATCAACTGGTGACGACATACAGATAAACCCAAAGATGCAGAGGACAGTGGGCATCCTGGAGAAATTCTCAGAGGGAGATGATTGGGAAACCTTTGTGGAGCGACTCGACCAATACTTCATAGCCAACGAGCTGGATGGAGAAGAGAACGCTGCCAAATGAAGGGCGATCCTCCTCACCATTTGTGGGGCACCAACATATGGCCTCATGAAAAATCTGCTTACTCCAGCGAAACCCACGGAGAAATCATACGATGATTTGTGTACACTGGTCTAGGAGCATTTGAACCTGAAGGAAAGCGTTCTGATGGCGAGGTATCGGTTCTACACCTACAAAAGGTCTGAAGGCCAGGAAGTGGCTAGTTATGTCGCCAAGCTAAGATGCCTTGCAGGACATTGCTATTTTGAAGGACATTTGGAGCACATGCTCAGAGACTTTTTCGTACTTGACATTGGCCATGAAACCATACTTTGCAAACTTTTGACTGTAGAAACCCCCACCTTGAGTAAAGACATAGCAATAGCCCAGGCATTCATTGCCACCAGTGACAATACTAAGCAAATCTCTCAGCACGCAAGTACTGCTACCAGTACTTTGAACAAAGTGATGTTGTTTTCAAATCGCAATGTACAGGGCAGGTCACACATGTCTGCAACTGCACATCCGCAGATGTCTCAGAGTCCACCATCAAGGGTGATGAATGCAAGGCCATTAACACCTTGTTGGTGCTGTGGGGGTGATCATCATTTCCATTCATGCCGCTTCAAAGGGTACATTTGCAAGGGCTGTGGAACAATGGGACACCTCCAACGTATGTGCAGGCGAGCTGCAAATCCTGCTAAACCTGCAAACCACCATGTTGCAGAGGAGGACAGATCCACAGAGGATCACGATGAACCAGAGCATCAGACTGAGGAGGCAGAGGTACATGGGGTGCACACATTCACCACAAATTGTCCCCGATAATGCTGAATGTTGAACTAAATGGACTCCCCGTGTCAATGGAGCTGGACACGGGCATGAGCCAGTACATCATGGGCAAAAAGACTTTCGAGAAATTGTGGTGCAGCAAGGCCTCAAGGTCAGTTTTAACTTCCATTCGCACAAAACTAAGAACTTACACAAAAGAACTGATTCCTGTAATCGGCAGTGCTACCACTCTGGGTGGTACCGGGCGATGGTCCCACGCTGCTCGGCAGGAGCTGGCTGGGAAAGATACACTGGAATTGGGACAACGTCCGAACGCTATCGCCCGCTGACGACACTTCGTGTGTCTAGGTCTTAAACAAGTTCCCTTCGCTGTTCGAACCAGGCATCAGGAAATTCCAAGGAGCAAAAGTGCAGATTCACCTAATTCCGGGGATGCGACCCATCCATCACAAGGCAAGAGCAATACCGTACATGATGAGAGAAAGGGTAGAGATCGAGCTAGACCGGCTGCAAAGAGAGGGCATCATTTCACTGATCGAGTTCAATGAGTGGGCCACCCCGATCGTTCCTGTCCTCAAGGGAGATGGCATCATCAGAATCTGTGGCGATTACAAAGTAACTATCAATCGTTTCTCCCTGCAGGACCAATACCCACTACCAAAGGCCGACAACCTCTTTGCAATGCTGGCAGGAGCAAAGACATTCACAAAACTGGATTTGACTTCAGCCTACATGACGCAGGAACTGGAGGAATTATTGAAGGGCCTCACCTGCATCAACATGCACAAATGTCTTGGTGCCCGATCAGCGGCGGCGATATTCCACAGAAACATGGAAAGTTCACTGAAGTCAGTTCCGCGCACCGTGGTCTTCCAGGACGACATCTTGGTCACAGGTCGGGACACAGTCGAGCATCTGCAGAACCTGGAGGTCCTTATTCGACTCAACTGCGTGGGGCTCAGGTTAAAACGCTCGAAGTGCGTTTTCCTGGCGCCTGAAGTGGAGTTCTTGGGGAGGAGGATCACGGCGGACGGCATCAGGCCCACCGATTTGAAGACAGGCAATTGAGAACGCACCGAGGGCATGTGATGGAGCTGCGGTCGTTTCTAGGACACCTGAACTACTTTGGTAACTTCTTACCAGGTCTCAGCACACTGTTAGAACCACTGCATGTCTTACTGCGTAAAGAGAATGAATGGGCATCGAGCAAAAGCCAAGAAAATACCTTTGTAAAAGCTAGAAAATTGTTATGCTCAAACAAATTGTGTTGTATGATCCATGTAAGCGTTTGGTACTAACGTGTGATGCATTGTCATATGATGTCGGGTGTGTATTGCAACAAGCTAATGATTTTGAGAAATTGCAACCGGTTGCTTATGCATCCAGGAGTCTGTCTAAGGCTGAGAGAGCCTACAGCATGATTGAAAAAGAAGCGTAAGCTTGTGTCTATGGGGTAAAGAAAATGCATCAATATCTGTTTGGGCTAAAATTCGAATTGGAAACTGACCATAAGCCACTTATATCTCTGTTTTCCGAAAGTAAGGGGATAAATACTAATGCATCGACCCGCATTCAGAGATGGGCGCTCACGTTGTACGCATACAACTACGCCATCCGCCACAGGCCAGGCACAGAAAACTGCGCTGATGCTCTCAGTAGGCTGCCATTGCCCACCACAGGGGTGGAAATGGCACAGCCCGCAGATTTAGCCATGGTTATGGAAGCATTTGAGAGTGAGCAATCACCCATCACTGCCCGGCAGATCAAAACCTGGACGAAACAGGACCCCTTATTGTCCCTAGTCAAAAACTCTGTGCTTCACGGGAGCTGGTCCAGTGTCCCAGTGGAAATGTAGGAAGAAATAAAGCCGTTTCAGCGACGCAAAGATGAAATGTCTCTACAGGCAGGCTGCCTTCTGTGGGGAAATCGTGTAGTGGTTCCCAAGAAGGGCAGAGACACCTTCATCGGGGATCTCCACAGTACGCACCAAGGCATCGTAATGATGAAAGCAATAGCCAGATCCCACGTATGGTGCCCCGGTATCGATGCGGACTTAGAGTCCTGTGTGCACAGATGTAATACATGCTCGCAGTTAGGCAATGTACTCAGGGAGGCGCCGCTAAGTTTATGGTCTTGGCCCTCCAAATGGTGGTCTGGAGTACATTTCGACTATGCAGGCCCGTTCTTGGGTAAAATATTTCTTGTGGTTGTAAATGCGTACTCCAAATGGATTGAAAGTGATATAATGTCGGCTAGCACGTCCGCTGCCACTACTGAAAGCCTGCGGGCTATGTTTGCCACACGGCCTACCCGATGTCCTGGTGAGCAACAATGGTCTATGTTTTACCAGTGCTGAGTTCAAAGAATTCATGACCCGCAATGGGATCAAACATGTCACATCTGCCCCATTTAAACCAGCGTCCAATGGTCAGGCAGAGAGAGCAGTGCAAACCATCAAGCAGGACTTGTAGAGGATAACGGAAGGCTCACTGCAGACTCGCCTATCCCAAGTCCTGCTTAGCTACCGCACGAGACCCCATTCGCTCACGAGGATCTCACCCGCTGAACTGCTCTTGAAAAGAGCACTTAAGACAAGGCTCTCGTTAGTTCACCCTGATCTGCATGAACAGGTAGAAAGCAGGAGGCTTCAACAAAGTACATACCATGATAGCGCGAATGTGTCATGCGAGATTGAAATCAATGATCCTGTATTTGTATTGAATTATGGGCAAGGTCCCAAGTGGCTTCCCGGCACTGTCGTGGCCAAAGAGGGGAGCAGGGTGTTTCGGGTCAAACTTTCAAATGGACTCATTCACCGGAAACACTTGGACCAAATCAAACTCAGATTCATGGACTATTCTGAGCAAGCCACTTTGGATTCTACCTTCTTTGACCTCCCAACATACACACCAGTGGCAACCGGCACTACGGTTAGCCACGAAGCAGAACCCATCATCCACAGCAGCCCAGCAGGACCCACCACACCAGGAGCCCAGCAAGGCCAGCTGCACAGCAGCCCAGCAGTCCAGCGATGGCCCAACAATTGACTCACCAACACCAGCTTTCACACCGAGACAATCAACCAGGGCAAGAAGGGCCCCAGATTGACTCACATTGTAAATAGTTACACTATTGACTTTTAGGGAGTGGGGGGAAGTGTTATTATACATGTAAACTTGTATACACTCTGTACAGCCACCAGAGGGCTCATTCCCTGGAGTCCCAAGGATCCCATAATCCCTTGGGAGCACAGGTATTTAAGGAGGCCTCACAGGTTGGAGAGGCACTTTGGAGACCTGCAATAAAATACTAAGGTCACACTTTACTTTGAGCTCATTGTGTTCAGTTTGACTCTTTCTCCATACGTAACACAGTCTATTCCCAATTACCAGCTCTAGGTTACTGCACTTTAAGTGCCCATTCAACCATCTCTTAAAAGTGGTGAGGGTTTCTGCATCCATCACTTTTCCAGGCAGCGAGTTCCAGATCCCCACAACCTTCTGCGTAAAGAAGTCCCCCCTCAAATCCCCTCTAAACCTTTCACCAACCACCTTAAAACTATGCCCCCTCATAATAGACCCCTCCACCAATGGAAATAGACCCTTACTATCCACTATGTCCAGGCTCCTCAATATTTTGTATACTCAATGAGGTCTCCTTAACCTCCTCTGTTCCAATGAGAACAAACCCAGCCTATCCAATCTGTCCTCATAACTAAGATTCTCCATTCCAGGCAGCATCTTAGTAAATCTCCTCTGCACCCTCTCTAGTGCAATCATAACCTTCCTATGATATGGCGACCAGAACTGCACACAATACTCCAGCTGTGGCCTAACCAAAGTATTAGACAATTTAAGCATAACCTCCCTGCTCTTATATTCTATGCCTCGGCCAAAAAAGACAAGCATTCCGTATGCCTTCTTAATCACCTTATCCACCTGGCCTGCTACTTTCAGGGATCTGTGGACAAGCACTGGGGGGCATTTGATTTAATGTTTATTTCCTTATCCAACCAAAAAGAGTTCTGTGGACAAGCACTCCAAGGTCCCTTTGTTCATCTACACTATTAAGTGGCCTACCGCTTAATGTGTATACTCTTTCCTTATTAGCCCTCCCAAAGTGCATCATCTCACACTTCTCTGAATTAAATTCAATTTGTCACTGCTCTGCCCAGTAGATTGCTATCCTCCTGCAGCCTATGACTTTCCTCTTCATTATGAACCACACAACCAATTTTAGTGTCGTCTGCAAACTTCTTAATCATATTCCTTAAATTCAAATCTAAATCGTTGATATATACCACAAAAAGCAAGGGACCCAGTACTGAGCCCTGCGGAACCCCACTGGAAACATCCTTCCAGTCACAAAAACATCCATCAATCATTACCCTTTGCTTCCTACCTCCAAGCCAATTTTGGATCCAACTTGCCACTTTGCCCTGTATCCCATGGGCTTTAACCTTCATGACCAGTCTACCATGTGGGACCTTATCAAAAGCCTTGCTAAAGTCCATATATACTATATCGTATGCACTACTCTTATCGACCCTCTTGGTTACCTCGTCAAAAAATTCAATCAGGTTAGTCAAACATGATATTCCCTTAACAAATCCGAGCCGACTGTCCCTAATTAATCCTTGCCGTTCCAAATGCAGATTTATCCTGTCTTTCAGGATTTATTCCAATAATTTTCCCACCACTGAGGTTAGGCTGATAGGCCTGTAATTACTCGGCCTATCCCTTTCTCCCTTCTTAAACAAGGGTACTACATTAGCAGTTCTCCAATCCTCCGGCACAATGCCCAGATCCAAAGAGGACTGGAAAATGATGGTCAAGGCCTCTGTTATTTCCTCTTTTACTTTGCTTAACAGCCTGGGATGCATTTCATCTGGGCCTGGGGACTTATCTACTTTCAAAGCTGCTAAACCCCTTAATACTTCCTCATTATATTTATTTCATCCAGAATATCACACTCCTCCTCGATAGTAGTATCTGCATTATCCCTTTCCTTTGTGAAAACAGATGCAAAGTATTCGTTAAGAACCCTCCCAACATCTTCCGCCTCCACACAAAGATTACACTCATGGTCTCTAATAGGCCCTACCCTTTCTTTAATTACCCTCTTACTCTTAATATATTTATAGAATATCTTAGGGTTTTCCTTCATTTTACTGACCAAGAATTTCTTGTGCTCCCTCTTAGCATTCCTAATATCCTTTTTAATTTTGCCTCTTAACTTTCTATATTTCTCTAAAGATTCTAAAGTATTTAGCCGTTGGTATATGACATAAGCGTCCCTTTTTTTCTGAATCCTCCCCTGTAAGTCCCTAGACATCCAGGGGGCTCTAGAATTATTTTTTCCAGCCTTTTTCTTTAAGGGCACATGTGTGGCCTGAGCCTGCCGGATCTCCTCCTTGAATGCCTCCCACTGTTCCGACACTGATTTACTCACAAGTAGCTGTTTCCAGTCCACTATGGCCAAATCACTCCTTAACTTAGCAAAATTAACTTTTCCCCAATTCAGAACTTTTATTCCAGGCCTATTCTTGTCCTTATCCATAACCAACTTGAATCTGACTGAATTATGGTCACTGGCACCCAAGTGCTCCCCCACTAATACCCCTTCAACCTGCCCAGCTTCATTCTCCAAAACTAAATCCAAGACCGCCCCCTATCATGTTGGGCTTGCTGCATACTGACTAAAAAAAATTCTCTTGAATGCATTTCAAGAATTCCGCACCCTCTATACCCTTCACACTAAATTTGTCCCAATCAATATTTGGATAGTTAAAATCCCCTACTATTACTACCTTATGGTTTTTGGACTTCACAGCAATTTGCCTACATATTTGCTCCTCTATCTCCCTCCCACTATTTGGGGGTCTATAATACACACCCAATAGTGTGATCGCCCCTTTTTTATTTTTCAATTCGATCCATATGGCCTCATTTGATGATCCCTCTAACATAGCCAGGAATATTGATCTGGCAAACCTGCCCCTCTTTCAGCCATGTTTCTGTAATGGCTATAATGTCATACTCCCAAGTGTCTACCTGTGCTCTTAGCTCATCCGCCTTATTCGCTATACTCCTTGCATTAAAGTATATACCATTCAGCACAGGAAGATCTCCTTGCTTACGACATATTAAGCCCTGTTTCCTCTGTCTTGCAGATTCGCTTTCTAGATTCTTGCTATCCAATTTCTGCTTTACTTCCTTCCCTTTTGAATTCGATCTCGGGTTCCCATCCCTCTGCCAAGCTAGTTTAAACTCTTCCCAACAGCACTAGCTAAACTCCCCGCGAGGTTATTGGTCCCGGCACTGTTGAGGTACAACCTGTCCAGTTTGTACAGGTCCCATCTCCCCCAGAAGCGGTCCCAATGGCTCAAGAATTTAAAGCCCTCCCTCCTACACCAACTTTCCAGCCACGTGTTCATCCTCTCTATCCTATTCTTATACTCATTAGCATGTAGCACTGGTAGTAACCCGGAGATTTCTACCTTTGAGGTTCTACCCTTTAATTTTCTTTCTAGCTCCCTGAATTCTTCCTGTAGGATCTCATACCTCATTTTACCTATGTCGTTGGTCCCGATATGGACCATGACCTCTAGCTGTTTACCCTCCACCGCCCCCCCCCCCCGCCCCCCAGGATGCCCTGCGTCCGCTTTGTGACATCCTCGACCCTGGGAGGCACAAAATCATTCGGGAGTCACGTCCTCGGCCACAGAAACACCTGTCTGTTCCCCTAACTATAGAATCCCCTATCACTAGGGCTCTTTTGTTCTTCGTCCCTCACCCCTGTGCAGCTGAGCCACCCGTGGTGCCTTGGAATTGGCTCTGGCTGCACTCCCCAGAGGCACCATCGTCCTTACCGATACTCAGAAGTGAATATCGGTTTGAAAGCGGGATGGACTCATGGGGGGATTCCTGCACTACCTGCCTAGCACACTTACTATGTCTGGTGGTCACCCACTTCCCCTCTACCTGCATGCCTTTAAGTTGCGGTGCTATCCATGTAGCTCTCAGCCTCGCGGATGCACCGTATTGACTCCACCCGCTGCTTCAGCTCCAAAACGCGGAACTCGAGCAGTTGAAGCTAGAGACACCTGCACACATGGTTGTTTAGTATGCGCGAAGTGTCAAGGACTTCCCACACCTAACCCTAACACCTAACCCATAACCCTAACTCCATGGGATTGAATTGCACTGCCATCCCTCTAGTTAGCCTTATCTAGTTTAAAATCTATTTAAAAAGAAATAGTGAAAAGAGAGCTACTTACCAACTCACCTCACTGATCTCTGTGGCCTCCCGAACTCACTGACCTCTGTGGGCTCCCGACCTCTTGACCTCCGAACTCTCGACCTACTTAAAAAGAAATCGAGAAAAGAGAGTTATTTACCAACTCACCTCACCGACCTCAGAGGCCTCCGAACTCCTGGCCTCCGAACTCCTGACTCGCTGACCTCAGGGCCTACCGACTCGCCGACCTCCGGGCCACCGACCTCACAGGGCCTACCGACTCGCCGACCTCCTGACTCAGTCGCCGACCTCTTGACTCAGTTGCCGACTCTCCTGCTCTCGGACTCAAATTGATACCCAGCACCACCTTATATTTCCTACATTACAACAGTGACTACACTTAAAGTATTTCATTAACTGTAAAGCGCTTTGGGACATCCTGAGATCATGAAAAGCGCAATATAAATGCAAGTCTTTTTTTCTGTGTATTAAGTATGTATTGCACATAAAGCTACCTCCCCCTCACACTCTTACAATACTTTGAATGCTCACCATGAATGCTCAGTGTCCTTTGTGGGAGCACAAGCCTGCATTTCTGAAACGCTTTGCTTTGGCCGCGGTCTGGAGATCAAAAGGGTTACAAGTTGGAAGATTGATTGGATTAAAACAGGCTGCCAGACGATATGGTACCATGTTGAGTATTTGAGTGTAACTTGTTACTATGCGAATAATAATCTATGCATGGAATCAAAGAAACTCCTCTGCTGATCATCTGAGTTGTGTATAGTAATTCATGACATCTGTATTTGAGTGTACCTTGTTACTATGTAAATAATGATCTGATGACATCGTCTATGTTAAACGATTTGGTTTGTATTTCGTAATTCAGAAAGCAGTTAGCCGTGATTTCAGAACAATTCTACATCGTCTGCATGTTAATTGTCTAAATGTACTCTGCAAAGAAATGAGAGTTCAAAGGCTTTTTTTGATATAATGATGAGAATTTGACACTGGAATCTTGATGGTATGGGCCTCAGAAGCAGCCACGGAAATCGGAGCAAGCAGAGAGCTGCCTTTGTGAAGTATCTCAGTAACTTTAATACTGGGTTTGTTTAGTATGAATATCTGAATGTCTGTATTTACTACAACTGAGTGTGTGTGTAATTCGACGTTTAATGCAACAAAGCGAAACGAGCAAGACAGCCTTACAATATCCTTCACAGCAGCAACATACCTTTAGAAGTGTTTATCCCTTGTATCCTTAATTGTGTTCCGCATAATGTAGTCCCCCCATAATCTTTCCATGTAATGTAATCAGCACTCACTTATTCCTGGTGGTGGGGTGGGAGGTAGGGCAGACATGAATATGTAGCAGAACTAGATTACATTGTAGACCACATCAGTCATGCATTGTCACCGAGGTGTAAAGAAACATTGCATTTAGGGTAATAAAATTTGGTTGCACTGAAGCTGAACAGTGCTCGAAAATATTCTTGTTACAGTTTTGGATAATCTATGAGCTAATGATTGAAGTAAGATCTTTTTAGGAGTTACATATGCTGTAGGCCATGCTTTCCGGACAAAATTTCCATAGGCCTGCAGCCTATATAAATTAGGGGGATGTACACTTATTGGAAAATTTGGTGTGTGCGCTGCGGGTACAAACCACCTCATCCATAATCTTTCAAAAATCAGCACTTTAAAGAAAAGGACTCGCATCTATAAGAACATAAGAAATAGGAGCAGGAGTAAGCCATTCAGCCCCTCGAGCCTGCTCCGCCATTCAATAAGATCATGGTTGATCTTCTACTTCAACCCCATTTTCATGCACTATCCCCATATCCCTTGATTCCCTTAATATCCAAAATCTATTGATCTTTGTCTTGAATATAAACGACTGAGCTTCCACAGCCCTCTGGGGTAGAGAATTCCAAAGATTCACCACCCTCTGAGTGAAGAAATTTCATCTCATCTCAGTCCTAAATGGCCGACCCCTTACTCTGAGACTGTGACCCCTGGTTCTAGACTCCCTAGTCAGGGGAAACATCCTCCCTGCATCTACCCTGTCAAGCTCCGTACGAATTTAGTATGTTTCAATGCGATCACCTGTCATTTTTCTAAACTCTAGAGAGTATAGGCCTAGTCTACTCAATCTCTCATTAGGATAATCCTCCCATCCCAGGAATTAGTCTGGTGAACCTTCGTTGCACTCCATCTATGGCAAGTATATCCTTCCTTAGGTAAGGAGACCAAAACTGCACACAATACTCCAGGTGTGGTCTCACCAGGGCCTATATAATTTCAGTAAAACATCTTACCCTTATACTCAAATCCTCTTGTAATAAAGGCCAACAGCCCATTTGCTTGTTTAATTGCTTGCTGTACCTGCATGTTAACTTTCAGTGATTCGTGTACAAGGACACCCAGGTCCCTCTGAACACCAACATTTCCCAAACTCTCACCATTTAAAAAATACTCTACTTTTCTATTTTTCCTACTAAAGTGGATAACTTCACATTTCTCCACATTATATTCTATTTGCCATGTTCTTGCTCACTCACTTAGCCTGTCTATATCCCCTTGAACACACTTTGCATCCTGCTCACAACTTACATTCCCACCTAGCTTTGTATCATCAACAAACTTGAATAGATTATTTTTGGCTCCCTCGTCCAAATCATTGATAGAAATTGTGAATAACTGGGGCCCCAGCACTGATCCTTGCAGCACCCCACTCGTTACAGCCTGCCAAATCGCGAATGATCCATTTTTTCCTACTCTCTGTTTTCTGTCTGTTAACAAATCCTCAATCCATGCTAGTACATTACCCCAATCCCATGAGCCTTAACTTTGTTTAATAACTCTTTTGTGGCACCTTATCGAATGCCTTCTGTCAATCCCAATACACCACATCCACTAAAGCTCCCCTTTATCTATTCTGCGATTTACAACCTCAAAAAGCTCAAAGATTCGTCAAACATGATTTCCCTTTCATAAATCCATATTGACTCCAATCCTATTATTATTTTCTAAGTGCCCTGTTACCAGGTCCTTAATAATAGATTCTAGCATTTTCCCTACTATTGATGTCAGGCTAATTTATCTGTAGTTCCCCATTTTCTCTCTCCCTCCTTTCTTAAATAATGGGGTTAAGTTTGCTACCTTCCAATCTGCGAGAACCGTTCTAGAATCTGTGGAATTTTGGAAGATGACAACCGATGCATCCACTATCTCTATAGCCACCTTTTTCAAAACCCTAGGATGTAGGCCATCAGGTCCAGGGGATTTGTCGGCTTTCACTCACATTAATTTCTCCAATACTATTTTTTTACTAATACTAATTTCTTTCCGTTCCTCCTTCTCGCTAGACCTTTGGCGGCGCTCATAGAGCGCAAACAACTTTTTGCCCAGGCGCAGCTCTGCTAACGACTCCCGCTAAATTCCGCGGGAGATTAGCGGTGGCGGTAACACATAGTGCCCCGCTGCGCTGCGGTGATGACGACATCACTGCGCAGTGCCCCGTTAGCTCCTTGGAACCTAAATTAGGTATTGCCTCCTGAAGCTGCACAGGACGATGCCAGCAACAGATTCAGCGGTTGCATACAGGGTGGCCGGCAGCTCGCGGGGCACAAGTTAAAGGGCAGTTGTGGGCCTTTGGAATGGTTTTTTAACCCATGTTGTCAAGCGCCCCGTTGGCGCTTTGACGCAGGGTCTGTGGTATGATTGGTCAGCCCGGCACACTGCTTGAGTGCCAGGCTGTTGGCACAGCACCCCCACTCCCCGGTGGGCCACTGAAGCCCCTTTCATCACTGCAGAGTTTGTAGTTTTGGCCCTTCCCTTTAATTAAGGGAAAAGCCCCTCCAATGCGGCAGTGCTACGCGGCCCAGTGCGTAGCGCTGCGCCCCATTCCAGACCTATCTGGCTCACTACCACCCCAGAAGGAAGTGGAGCACGTTATTTTGGGGTTGATAACCTGAATTTAGCATGCGGGGTGGGCCTGGCGCAAAATGTCCTGCCTCCCGGATGTTACTGAGCCCAGATGGGGCGCAACAGAATTTTTCCCCTTTTCTTTCTACTGTCTTTATCCTATCCTTTATTATCGGGGCTACCCCTCCTCCTTCTCCAATATGTCTATCTCTTCTAAAGGTTAAGTATCCTGGAATATTTTGTTCCCAACCTTGGTCACTTTGCAACCATGTCTCTGTAATGGTTATTAGATCAAACCTATTAATTTCTATCTGTGCTATTAATTCATCTATTTTGTTGTGAATGCTTCATGCATTCAGATATAGTGCCTTTTGCTTTGACTTTTTTCAATTTTTTACTGATGTCACCTTAGTTACTGATGCCCTATTACCTTTGGTCCTCTCTCTGACCCTTCCTGACTCACTCTGCTTATTTTTACCCAAAACTCTGCTCTGCTCTGGAGCCTTGACATTTCTCTTGTTGCTTTAAAATTTACTCTTTCCTGAATCCTCCCACCCTATGTCGTTGGTTCTTACGTGGACCACAGCAATTGGATCCTCTCCTTCCAACTTCAAGTTCTTCTCCAGTCGCGAGGAGAAGTCTTTAACCCTGGCACCGGGCAGGCAACACATCCTTCAGAACTCCCAGTCATGGCTGCAAAGAATAGTACCTATCCCTCTGGCTATACTGTCCCCTACCACAACTACATTCCCTTTCACTCCTCCCACATGGAAGGCCTCTTGCACCATGGTGCCACGGTCTGCTGTTCATCCATTCTACAGGCTTTTCCCTCATCCACACAGGCAGCAAGAACATCATACCTGTTGGATAAGGACAAATGCCAAGGCTCCTCCAGCACTGCACCTGGGGTCCCCTTACCTGCCTGTGTTGCAGTCACACCCTCCTATCACTGACCACTAACCAGACTTGCACCACTACCTAACCTAAGGAGTGTAACTGCCTCCTGGAACAAAGTGTCCAGGTAACTCTCCCCCCTCCCTGATGCAATTAAGACTCCAGCTTAACAACTCTGAACTGAAGTTCCTCAAGATGCAGGCACTTACTGCAAATGTGGTTGTCCGGGATCACAATGCTCTCCATAAACTCCCACCTGCACTGCCATCCCTATATGACCTTGTTCTATTTAATTAAATGTAATTAAATTTGTATTTAAGCAACTTAGTTTATAGTTTAGTTTCTTAACTATTTAATTGATCGAGATTAAGTTATGGGATATTAAATTAAATATCTACCTGCAACAAAAAGTGCTAAGTAGTGTAGGCAAAAAGCAGCATTTCCTTCCCCCTCTCTGAATTCCCACTCTTTCCAAATTCCCAAATAAAACTCTCTGTTTAAGTGCACTTTGTTTAATCCTGCTCTGCACAGCTCTGCAGAACTGTTATACTGTAGGAGCCTCACCCAAGTTACAAGTGATGACTCCCCTGCTCCCAGAGATTAGCACCTATTCAAGAAAAACACTTACAAGTGTGACAGTTAACTGCCACTGACAGACCAGGCACTACTGTCATCATCATCATCATAGACAGTCCCTCGGAATCGAGGAAGACTTGCTTCTACTCTAAAAATGAGTCCTTAGGTGGCTGAACAGTCCAATATGAGAACCACAGTCCCTGTCACAGGTGGGACAGACAGTCGTTGAGGGAAAGGGTGGGTGGGACTGGTTTGCCGCAAGCTCTATCCGCTGCCTGCACTTGTTTTCTGCACGCTCTCGGCGTTGAGACTCGAGGTGCTCAGCGCCCACCCGGATGCACTTCCTTCACTTAGGGCGGTCTTTGGCCAGGGGCTCCCAGGTGTCAGTGGGGATGTTGCACTTTATCAGGGAGGCTTTGAGGGTGTCCTTGTAACGTTTTCTCTGCCCACCTTTGGCTCATTTGCCATAAAGGAGTTCAGAGTAGAGCGCTTGCTTTGGGAGTCTCGTGTCTGGCATGCGAACAGTGTGGCTGGCCTAGCGGAACTAATCAAGTGTGGTCAGTGCTTCAATGCTGGGGATGTTGGCCTGGTCGAGGACGCTAACGTTGGTGCATCTGTCCTCCCAGGGGATTTGCAGGATCTTGCGGAGACATCGTTGGCGGTATTTCTCCAGTGACTTGAGGTGCCTACTGTGCATGGTCCATGTCTCTGAGCCATACAGGAGGGCGGGTATTACGAAAGCCCCGTAGACCATGAGCTTGGTGGCAGATTTGAGAGCCTGGTCTTCAAACACTCTTTTCCTCAGGAGCCGAAGGCTGCACTGGCGCACTGGAGTTGAATCTCATCGTCAATGTCTCCTCTTATTGATAGGAGGCTCCCGAGGTATGGGAAATGGTTCACTTTGTCCAGGGCCGCGCCATGGATTTTGGGGGGCAGTGCTGTGCGGCGGGGACAGGATGGTGGAGGACCTTTGTCTTACGGATGTTTAGCGTAAGGCCCATGCTTTCGTACGCCCCAGTAAATACGTTGACTATGACTTGGAGTTCAGCCTCTGTATGTTCGCAGTCGCAGGCGTCATACATGTACTGTAGCTCGATGACAGAGGTCGTAGTGGTCTTGAACCTGGCCTGGAGATGACGAAGGTTGAACAGGTTCCCACTGGTTCTGTAGTTTAGTTCCACTCCAGCGGGGAGCTTGTTGACTGTGAAGTGAAGCATGGCAGCGAGGAAGATTGAGAAGAGAGTTGGAGCAATGATGCAGCCCTGTTTGACCCCAGTCCGGATGTGGATTGGGTCTGTGATGGATCTGCTGGTAAGGATCACGGCCTGCATGTTGTCGTGGAGCAGCCGGAGGATGGTGACGAACTTTTGGGGCATCCGAAACGTAGGAGGACGCTCCATAGATCCTCACGGTTGACAGTGTCAAAAGCCTTTGTAAGGTCGAAGAAGGCCATGTATAAGGGCTGGTGCTGTTCCTTGCATTTTACCTGCAGCTGTCGTGCTGTAAAAAATCATGTCCGTTGTACCCTGTAGGGGACGAAATCCGCCCTGTGACTCCAGGAGGAGCTTCTCAGCCACAGGGAGAAGATGGTCAAGGAGCGACAACTTTCCCAGTGGCTGAAACAGGGAGATTCCTCTGTCGTTGCCGCAGTTGGACTTGTCCCCTTGGTCACGATCACGGCATCTCTGAGATCTCCTGGCATGCTCTCCTCCCTCCAGATGAGAGAGATTAGGTCACGCATTCGCACCAACAGTGCCTCTCTGCCATACTTCAGTGCCTCAGCGGGGATTCCATCCGCTCCCATAGCCTTGTTGTTCTTAAGCAGTCTTATGGCTTTTTCTACCTCGTGCAGTGCTGGGGTTTTACTGAGGTGGTGGCGAGTAGCATGTTGCAGGATGGAGTCGAGAACACTTGAGAGTCAAAGGCAGAGTCTCGAATGAGGAGATCTTCGAAGTGCTCCTTCGAAGGCCCTGATTGCCTTGGTGTCCTTGATGAGTATTTTCCCGTTCTTGGCCAGCAGTGGGGTGGGGCCTTGGGTGTTTGGACCGTAGGTGGCTTTGACTGCGATGAAGAATTCTCGCACACTGTGGCTGTCGGCCAGTTGCTGTATCTTCTGTGCTTTCTCCATCCACCATCTGTTCTTTAGGTCCTGAGTTTTTTGTTCGACCTCGGCCTTAAGCCGTCTGTAATGCTGCCTTGCTGCTCCCGAATTGGGTTGTTGTTTAAGGCTCAGAAATGACCTGCGCTTGCGATCTATTAGCTCTTGGATCTCCTGGTCATTTTCATCAAACCAGTCCTGGTGTTTCCTGGTTGAGTGACTGAGCGTCTCTTCGCAGGCACTGGTTATGGAGACCTGGAGGGCAGGCCAAGGACTGTGGGCATTCTATGTCTCGGGGTCATCAAGGCGCGCCAGGTTAGTTGTGAGGCGCTAACTGTATAGGGCTCTCTTAGCTGGGTCTTTCAGTGCCCCGGCATTGACTTTTTTGCGGCACTGCTTCTGCTGCCCCCCTCCCCACTTTGGGTTCTATGTTAATGTCAGTGGTGGATCGGATTAGGCGGTGGTCCGTCCAGCAGTTGTCAGCTCCTGTCATGGCATGGGTGATGCGCACATCCTAGAAATCCCTGGTTCGGACGATGACATTGTCGAGCAGGTGCCAGTGTTTGGAGCGAGGGTGTTGCCACGATGCCTTGTACTTGTCCCTCTGGCGGAACAGGGTTTGGCGATGACAAGGTCCCTGGAGTTGGTATTCCCTACCCCCTTTCTGCCAATCACGCCTCCACAGAGGGCTGTGTCCTTGCCGACCCTGGCGTTGAAGTTACCGAGGAGGATCAGTTTGTCGTCCGCAGGGATGCGGAACAGGGATTTTTCGAGGTTGGAGTAAAAACCTTCTTTGGTCTCATCTGTCACATTGAGTGTTGGGGCGTATGCACTGATGACTGTGGCACATTGATTCCAGGATAGGGTGAGTCGGAGAATCATGAGACATTCGTTAATCCCACAGGGGGAGTCTTTGAGGCGGTCGACCACCTCATTTTTGATGGTGAAACCGACTCCGTGGAGGCAGCGTTCTTCCTCTGGTGTGACCTCCACCTTGTTCTTTGAGCTAGCCTTCCCCTGCCCACCGGGTCTCACTTAGGGCGGCGATGTCTATATCAAAGCGTCTAAGTTCCGGCCTGTCACTGTTGGAGTTGTCCATGAGGGTCCTGATGTTCCGGGTCCCGAACTTCATGTTAATGGAGTGGAAGATGCCTGTGCAAGAATTATTTTGACGTGGGGTGACCGTTGCACACCGGCTACCACACGGGCTTAGCTGAGCAAGGTCTTGGTCCAGTGGCAAGGGGGTCCAAGACAACTGGAGACCAGGCACTGCTGTATGGGCAGTGGAGGAGATGCACAGCTGCCGCTGTTGGAGAGGCCTGGTCACCGCTGGAGAGGCCTGATCACCGCTGGAGATCTGGTCGACGCTGGAGGGGCCTGGTCGCATTTGGAGAGGCCTGGTCACTGCTGGAGAGACCTGGTCACCGCTGGAGAGGTCTGGTCACCACTGGAGAGACCTGGTCGCTACTGGAGAGGCCTGGTCGCTACTGGAGAGACCTGGTCGCCGCTGGAGAGACCTGGTCGCCGCTGGAGGGGCCTGGTCGCCGTTGGAGAGGTCTGGTCACTACTGGAGAGGTCTGGTCGCCAGTGGAGAGGCCTGGTCACCACTGGAGAGGTCTGGTCGCCAGTGGAGAGGCCTGGTCACGACTGGAGAGGCCTGGCCACCGCTGGAGAGGCCTGGTCGCCACTGGAGAGGCTTGGTCGCCGTTGGTAGACAGTCTGCGGCTAGTGTTGTTTGTTTAAGAAGTTGATCTCACACCTTTTGAGCTTCCAGCCTTCAATCAGCTTCCTTGGGGCCTGTTCTCGTAGAGTCTCTCAAGACAAACTGGAACCAAAGAAGCTGCCTCGGCCCATCAACCTGCTCTGCTCCCAGTGTACGAAGCCGGGTGTAGCGATACATTCCTCCCACAGGCACCATGCAGTCACGATGCACAGTGGCTCCATGAAATATCCATGGATTCCTGTATTTGCAATACAGGTACTACTGTATTTGCTCAAGAATAACAAGGCATTAGGAGCAGATGGAATCCCCACCAAGGCACTAAAGTATGGCGGAGAAGCACTGTCATGTATTCAACTATCATTGTAACTCATGTATAAGCTGACCTAAGTTGTACATCTTGAGAACATTGACCACAAGGGGGTGAACTTGTGGGAGACACTCCTAACCTGGACTTTCAGGTATAAAAGGGAAGCTCCACCCACCTTCATCACTTGAGGTCTTGGTAATAAAGGTAACTGGTCACAGAGTGACCTTCTCTCAAGTATGGGCCTCGTGTGCATTTATACTGTATAGTAAGGACATATCATTGGCGACGAGAAACTGGGATTTAAACCACACGAGCATGGCCACTAGCAGCACAGAAGAGAGGTACTGTGTTGGTGATGATTGGGACGGCTTTATTGAGAGACTACATCAAAGTTTTGTCGCTAAGGAATGGTTGGGACAGGATTTGGCCGACAAACGCAGGGCTCATCTCCTGACGGTTTGCGGATCCAGAACGTACTCCCTGATGAAGGACAAGCTGGCGGACAAGACATTCGAAGAGCTCAGTAAGTTGATCGGGGAACACCTTAAACCGGCGAGCAGCATGCACATGGCGAGTCACCAGTTTTACACGCACCGGCGGCAAGAAGGGCAAAGCGTTCCTGACTTCGAGGCAGATCTCCGGCGACTGGCGAGCCTATGTAAGTTCACAGATGCATGCAGAGCGGAGATGCTGCGAGACTTTTTTATTGAGGGCATCGGGCATGCTGGGGTTTTCAGGAGACTGATTGAGACCAAAGACTTGACCTTGGAAGCGGCGGCTCTGATAGCCCAGACATTTATCTCAGGGGAGGAAGAGACCAGAATGATGTATGACAAAAATCTTGGCTCAAATGTGGCAAACAACCAGGGAGTCAACATTCTTAACGTGGCACACAGTTCTCTAGGCAGACAAGGGCAATCGGACATGCCCCAGCATGTAGTCAAACCCAAAGGGGGAATTCAACAGAGACAATGGCTAGCTGAACGGCGATTCATGCCATCGCAATGGACAATGCGGCCAGTAATGGGGCATCAACACCTGTTAATGGTGCGCATAAGGACAGTAACAGAGACAGTAAGAGACAATCAACTGGTAATGGACCTTTTGTTTCTAACAACGGGGCCTCCAGCTCATGCTGGAGGTGTGGAGGCAAACACCCAGCCAGAGCTTGCAGGTATCAGCGATATACCTGCAGAAACTGCAACATCAGCGGTCACTTGGCGCGTATGTGCAGGAAGCCTACAGCCAGGTTGATGTACGAGGAGGACGGGCCCAATGTAAGCCCTACGAGGCCAAATGAATACTGGGGGAAATCGCTGGAAGCTGAAGTTCAGCGAGTTCATGTGGAGCACATATACAGTTCATATATCAGGACGCCACCGATAATGATGAAAGTGCTCCTCAATGGCATCCCAGTATTAATGGAGCTAGACACGGGGGCCAGCCAGTCCCTGATGAGTATCAAACAGTTCAAAAGGTTGTGGGTGTCCAAGGTCAGGAGGCCAAAATTATTGCCGATTGACGCACAGCTACAGAACATACACAAAGGAGATCATTTCGGTGTTGGGCAGCGCCATGGTAGTCGTGACCCACAAAGGTTCGGAGAACAGGTTGCCACTCTGGATTGTCCCGGGGGATGGTCCCGCACTACTGGGGAGGAGTTGGCTTGCTGTCATGAACTGGAAATGGGGCGATGTCAGTGCAATTTCTTCTGTGGAGCAGGTATCATGCTCACAGGTCCTGGACAAATTTGACTCATTATTTCAGCCCAGCATTGGCACTTTCATGGGGGTCAAGGTAGTGATTCACAGAAACCCGGACGCCAGGCCAGTACACCACAAGGCCAGAGCGGTGCTGTATGTGATGCAGGAAAAGATAGAATGCGAATTGGACCGCCTGCTGAGGGAAGACATCATCTCGCCAGTCGAATTCAGTGACTGGGCGAGCCCGATCGTGCCGGTGCTCAAGGCGGATGATTCGGTCAGGATATGTGGTGATTACAAGGCCACCATCAATCGGGTGTCACTCCAAGATCAGTACCCGCTACCGAGAGCGGAGGACCTCTTTGCGACGCTATCCGGTGGCAAACTTTTTTCAAAATTGGACCTGAGCTCAGCTTACATGACCCAGGAGCTGGCGAGTGAGTCGAAGAAGCTGACCACCATCACGACACACAAGGGGTTGTTTGAGTATAACAGATGTCCGTTCGGGATTCGTTTGGCCGCCGTGATCTTTCAGCGAAATATGGAAAGCCTCCTCAAGTCGATTCTAATGACGGTGGTTTTTCAAGATGACATCCTCATCACGGGTCGCGATACTGAAGAACACCTCCACAACCTGGAGGAGATGCTACGCAGACTGGACCGGGTAGGTCTGTGACTGAAAAAGGCGAAGTGCGTCTTCCTAGCTCCAGAGGTAGAATTCCTGGGGAGGAGGGTAACATAGAAACATAGAAACATAGAAAATAGGTGCAGGAGCAGGCTATTCAGCCCTTCTAGCCTGCACCGCCATTCAATGAGTTCATGGCTGAACATGAATCTTCAGTAGCCCCTTCCTGCTTTCATGCCATACCCCTTGATCCCCTGAGTAGTAAGGACTTCATCTAACTCCCTTTTGAATATATTTAGTGAATTGGCCTCAACTACTTTCTGTGGTAGAGAATTCCACAGGTTCACCACTCTCTGGGTGAAGAAGTTTCTCCTCATCTCGGTCCTAAATGGCTTACCCCTTATCCTAAGACTGTGACCCCTGGTTCTGGACTTCCCCAACATTGGGAACATTCTTCCTGCATCCAACCTGTCCAAACCCGTCAGAATTTTAAACGTTTCTATGAGGTCCCCTCTCACTCTTCTGAACTCCAGTGAATACAAGCCCAGTTGATCCAGTCTTTCTTGATAGGTCAGTCCCACCATCCCGGGAATCAGTCTGGTGAATCTTCGCTGCACTCCCTCAATAGCAAGAATGTCCTTCCTCAAGTTAGGAGACCAAAACTGTACACAATACTCCAGGTGTGGCCTCACTAATGCCCTGTACAACTGTACAAGGGTAGCAGCAGATGGGATCAGACCTACTGCGTCCAAAACGGAAGCGATCCAGAGAGCACCCAGACCCTGCAACATGACGGAGCTGTGTTCGTCCTGGGGCTCCTGAACTATTTTGGTAACTTTCTTCCCAAATTGAGCACGCTGTTAGAGCCGCTACATGTGCTCCTACACAAAGGTCGCAATTGGGTCTGGGGGGACAGCCAGAAAAGAGCTTTTGATAGAGCACGCAATTTGTTATGCTCCAACAATCTGTTAACGCTATATGACCCGTGTAAGAAACTTGTTTTAACGTGCGATGCGTCGTCCTATGGGGTTGGGTGTGTGTTGCAGCATGTTAATGCCAATGGTCAGTTACTGCCGGTAGCTTATGCCTCCAGAAGTCTGTCCCAGGCAGAAAGGGGCTACGGGATGGTAGACAAGGAAGCGCTAGCATGTGTATATGCAGTAAAAAAAATGCACCAGTATCTGTTTGGCAGGAAATTTGAGCTGGAGACAGATCACAAACCCCTAACGTCCCTTTTGGCCGACGACAAGGCCATAAATGCGAATGCATCGGCCCGCGTACAGAGGTGGGCACTCACGTTAGCCGTCTATGACTACACAATTCGGCACAGACTGGGCACTGAAAACTGCACCGATGCACTCAGCAGGCTCCCACTAGCCACCACTGAGGGGACAACTGAGCATGATGCTGAGATGGTCATGGCTGTTGAAGCTTTCGAAAGCGAAGGCTCACCTGTGACAGCCCGTCAGATTAAAGTCTGGACAAATAAAGACCCGCTACTGTCTTCAGTTAAGAAATGTGTCCTGAATGGGGACTGGGCAGCCACGTGCGGGGGAATTTAAACCGTTTCATAGGCGCAAGGATGAACTCTCGATTCAGGCTGATTGCCTACTGTGGGAAACCGAGTCATCATGCCCCAGATGGGCAGAGAGGTGTTTATCAGAGAACTTCACAATGAGAACCCGAGCATTGTCATGATGAAGACAATTGCCAGGTCACACGTTTGGTGGCCAGGGATAGATGCAGACCTGGAACTTTGTGTTCGCAGGTGCAACACGTGTGTTCAGCTGGGCAACGCAACCAGGGAAGCCCCCCTTAGCCCCTGGTCCTGGCCCACCAAGCCATGGTCACGCATCCATGTGGACTACGCAGGTCCTTTCATGGGAAAATGTTTTTGGTTGTAGTAGACGCCTACTCCAAATGGATTGAGTGTGCCATTTTAAATTCAAGCACATCCTCTGCCATGGTAGAAAGTCTACGGGCAATGTTCGCCACCCATGGTCTACCGGATGTCTTGGTCAGCGACAATCACCCGTGCTTCACAAGCACTGAATTCCAGGACTTCATGGCAGGCAATGGAATCAACCATGTCAGAACGGCACCGTTCAAGTTGTCTCCAAACGGCCAGGCGGAACGAGCAGTGCAGATAATCAAACAGGGGATGCTCAGAATCCAAGGGGGTTCCCTACAAAGCCGCTTATCACTCCTCCTGTAGGCCAATAGATCCTGACCACACTCGCTCACAAGGGTTCCACCCACAGAGCTGCTAATGAAAAGGGCGCTCAAAACCAGGTTATCCCTTATACACCCCACCATGAAAGAAATTGTCGAGAGCAGGCGCCAGTCACAATATGACTACCATGACAGGAATGCGAGGGCACGATGTATTGATGTCAATGACCCTGTTTTTGTCCTTAATTACGCTGCAGGGCCCAAATGGCTTGCAGGCACTGTGATTGCCAAAGAGGGGAATAGAGTTTTGGTAGTTAAACTTACCAATGGACAAATCTGCCGCAAACACGTGTATCAAACAAAAAGGAGGTTCAGCAACCCCATAGAAGAAGCAGAGGAAGAACACGACATAGAGTTTACTCCACCACAGGAACACCGGAACCAAGTGGAGGAGAGCCCAGTCACTGTGGGCAGTCTGGACAGGCCTGAGGCACCGCAAACAGCAGACAGTCAGGCCAGCGCCCAACAACCGGAGCCCCAACTCAGGTGCTCTACAAGGGACATAAACCACCAGAGAGACTTAACCTGTGATCCCAATAAGACTTTGGGGGGGAGGTGTTGTCATGTATTGAACTATCATTGTAACTCATGTATAAGCTGACCTAAGTTGTACACCTTGAGAACATTGACCACAAGGGGGTGAACTTGTGGGAGACACTCCTAACCTGGACTTTCAGGGTTAGGGTTAGGGTTAGGGTTAGGGAAGCTCCACCCACCTTCATCATTTGAGATCTTGGTAATAAAGGTAACTGGTCACAGAGTGACCTTCTCTCAAGTATGGGCCTCGTGTGCATTTATACTGTATAGTAAGGACATATCAAGCACAATTGGCATGAATGCAATGACCTCATCTCTCTTGTCTGGAAGGAGGAGAGCATGCCGGGAGATTTCAAAGATGCCATAATCGTGAGCATCTTCAAAAAAGGGGACAAGTCCGACTGCAGCAACTACAGAGGAATCTCCCTGTTGTCGGCCACTGGGAAAGTCATCGCTAGAATCATCCTCAACCGTCTTCTCCCTGTGGCCGAAGAGCTCCTCCCAGTGTCTCAATGCGGATTCCGTCCACTGAGGGGTACAATGGACATGATCTTCACTGCGCGGCAACTACAAGAGAAATGCAGGGAACAGCACCACCTCTTGTTCATGGCCTTCTTTGACCTCACAAAGGCCTTTGAAATTGTCAACCGTGGAGGACTATGGAGCGTCCTCCTCTGTTTCGGCTGCCCCCCAAAAGTTTATTACCATCCTCCGCCTGCTCCACGACGACATGCAACTGTGATCCTGACCAATGGATCCACCACAGACCCAATCCATGTCCGGAACGGGATCAAGCAGGGCTGCATCATCGCGCCAAACCTCTTCTCGATCTTCCTCGCAGCAATGTTCCATCTCACTCTCAACAAGCTCCCTGCTGGAGTGGAACTAAAGTATAGAACCAATAGGAACTTGTTCAACCTTCGTCACCTCCAGGCTCGATCCAAGACCGTCCCATCCTCTGTCATTGAACTACAGTACGTGGATGACGCTTGCATCTGTGCACATTCAGAGGCCGAACTCCAAGCCATTATCAACACCTTCACTGAGGCGTACGAAAGCATGGGCCTTACACTAAACATCTGTAAGACAAAGGTCCTCCACCAACCTGACCGTGCCTCACAGCACAGCCCCCCCGGTCATCAAAATCCACGGCGCAGCCTTGGACAACGTGGACCATTTTCCATACCTCGGGAGCCTACTGCCAGCAAGGGCAGACATCAACGACGAGGTCCAAAACCACCTCCAGTGTGCCAGTGCAGCCTTCGGTCACCTGCAGAAGAGAGTGTTTGAAAATAAGGACCTCAAATCTGGCTCCAAGCTTATGGTCAACAGGGCAGTAGTAATTAAGAACATAAGAAATAGGAACAGAAATAGGCCATACGGCCCCTCGAACCTGCTCCGCCATTCAATAAGATCATGGCTGATCTGATCATGGACTCAGCTCGACTTCTCTGCCCAATCCTCATAACCCCTTATCCCCTTATCGGTTAAGAAACTGTCTATTTCTGTCTTAAATTTATTCAATGTCCCAGCTTCTACAGCTCTCTGAGGCAGTGAATTCCACAGATTTACAACCCTCTGAGAGAAGAAATTTCTCCTCATCTCTGTTTTAAATGGGCGGCCCCTTATTCTAAGATCATGCCCTCTAGTTCTAGTCTCCCCCATCAGTGGAAACATCCTCTCTGCATCCACCTTGTCAAGCAGCCACATAATCTTATACGTTTCGATAAGATCACCTCTCATTCTTCTGAATTCCAATGAGTAGAGGCCAAACGTACTCAACCTTTCTCATAAGTCAACCCCCTCATCCCCAGAATCAACCGAGTGAACCTTCTCTGAACTGCCTCCAAAGCAAATATATCCTTTCGTAAATATGGAAACCAAAACTGCATTCCAGGTGTGGCCTCACCAATACCCTGTACAGCTGTAACAAGACTTCCCTGCTTTTATACTCCATCCCCTTTATAATAAAGGCCAAGATACCATTGGCCTTCCTGATCAATTGCTGTACCTGCATACTATCCTTTTGTGTTTCATGCACAAGTACCCCCTGGTCCCGCTGTACTGTGGCACTTTGCAATCTTTCTCCATTTATATAATAACTTGCTCTTTGATTTTTTTCTGCCATAGTGATACTCTATATGGCTCAGCGACGTAGGCCATATACAGTAGACACCGCAAAGTGCTGGAGAAGTATCACCAGTGCTGCCTCTGCAAGATCCTGCAAATCCACTGGGAGGATAGATGCACCAAAGTCAGTATTCTCCATCAGGCCAACATCCCCAGCACCGAAGCACTGACCACATTCGACCAGCTCCGTTGGGTGGACCAAAACGTCCGTATGCCCGACACAAGACTCCCAAAACAAGCGCTCTGCTCGGAACTCCTACACAGCAAGTGAGCCCCAGAACTGCACAATACAGAGCGGTCTGCATAGAGCGGCATTAAATGGAGTGCACTTAAACAGAGTGTTTTATTTGGGAATTTGGAAAAATTGGGAATTTCTGGTGAGTATTGGGTCAGTAGAAGCTGCAAATAGAGAAATTTGAGAAAGTTGAACGTTTTGATTTTAAACCTAGAACTTTGAAAACTGTGGTTAACAGAAGTTGCCTGCCAGTCATCATCATCATCATAGGCAGTCCCTCAAAATGGGTAGAGGAAACGTTTCAAGGACACCCTCAAAGCCTCCTTGATAAAGTGCAACATCCCCACTGACACCTGGGAATCCCTGGCCCAAGACCGCCCTAAGTGGAGGCAGAGCATCCGGGAGGCCGCTGAACACCTCGAGTTTTGTCGCCGAGAGCATACAGAAATCAAACAGAGGCAGCGGAAAGAGCGTGCGGCAAACCAGACTCCCCACCCACCCTTTCCTTCAAACACCGTCTGTCCCACCTGTGACAGAGACTGTAATTCCTGTATTAGACTGTACAGCCACCTGAGAACTCACTTTTAGAGTGGAAGCATGTCTTCCTCGATTTTGAGGGACTGCCTATGATGATGATGATGACTGGCAGGCAGCTTCTGTTAACCACAGTTTTCAAAGTTCTAGGTTTAAAATCAAAACGTTCAACTAAATTTCTCTATTTGGAGCTTCTACTTACCCAATACTCACCAGAAATTCACAATTTTTCCAAATTCCCGAATAAAACATTCTGTTTAAGTGCACTCCGTTCAATGCTGCTCTCCTGCAGACCGCTTTGTATTCTGCAGTACTGTTTATATAGTGCCTTTCATAGTCTCAGGATGTCCCAAGTGCTTCACAGCGAATGAAATACGTTTGAAATGGAGTCACGGTTGTTAAGCAGGGAATTGCAGCAGCCAATTTGTACGCAGCAAGATCCCAGAAACAACAATGCGATAATTGGCCGGTTAATCTGTTTTTAGTTATGTTGGCTGAGGGATAAATGCTGGCCAGGGCTTTTCTCGAATAGTGCCTTGGGGACTTTCATATATTTAATTATACCCATTATTGTTTTTGTCATTTGGTTTATGCATCAAATAAGAGATTACTGAAAATTCTGATCTGGTGGGTAATAAAAGCAAAACTACCACGCTGCACATCATTCTGCTACTTTACCTTCCAAAATCATTTTGTGCAACAGTTGTACAGTTATAACATTGTACTGCCTCTCAGTCATTGTTAGTCCTGCAGTCTTGATGTAAGCATTTCATTTTTCATCTTCCATCATGCTGCTGAAAAGTAACAAATGGCTAGATTTTACCTTTTTTTTGCATGCACAATGCCCACTTAACGTCCATTTTACCGCTGAAATAACGTATAACACCCAGATATCGCCCATTTAGCCACAAAATGGAAACTGACGCCCATTTTTCAGACACTTACCACCGAGCGTTACTTCCCCCAAGTGTGTGATGCCGGGAAAAAATAATACCGTCCACCCACTTTTGGGGGCGGAATCATCAGAATGGGCGAAACCAATGCCCATAATATCGCCCAGCGTTACTTTCCACACGTAATTAATGCCGAGATTCAATAATACCGACCGCCCACTTTATTTTGTCGTAAAGATCACATTTGCCGAAACTAACGCCCAGGCGATCACTCAGCGTCACTTTCACCACCTCTCACACATCTCGCCCACAATATCGCTCGCCCAAAAAAACGCCGGGAAAAAGTGGAACTAACTGGAACTACTCACAGCGGTATGGACGCCATGTTCTAAATCACATGTTGCATCATTTAAAAGGCTGCTCTGCTTCAACCTCGGGGAAGTTCGGATGTACTCTGGAGATCTTTGGAGGTGATGTGCACATCTGAACAAACATCTTTATCATACTGTGGATGATTGGAATTTAATAGATGTCTTCTTCGGGACTTTCATTCTTTGTGACCAATCGGTGGAAAACAGGTAGCTATTGGAATGGGGCCTGTCCTTTCTCACCCTCTCTTGATGACCAATTACATGCTGCAGACTCGAGATGGCAGAAGGTGCGCTCCACAGCATTATGTGCCCAATGTAAGACATGCCAGACTGATGAGGAGGACCAGGCATTACACCTCCCGCAAGTACATGGAGAAGCGATCTTACCTCAACTTGCCCGACACCAGCTGCCTTCGGAGACTGTGCTTCCACAAAGAGGTTATCACTGAGGTATGCCAGCTCATAAGGGGAGATCTATAGCCTGCCAGCACCATCAGTATTGCATTGTCCGTCGAGGTCAAAGTCACCGCGGCACTGTCGTTCAATGCCTCGGGTTCTTTTCAGGCCTCAGCTGGCGACATTTGCGGTATGTCTCGGCATGCCACACATTGCTGCATTTGACAGATTACTGAAGCCCTGTATGCACGCAGGAGGGACTTTTATCAGTTTCCCTATGACCATGGAGGCTCAGACTGAGAGGGGTCTAGGATTCTACCGAATTGCTAACTTCCCCGAGTTGCAGGGAGCAATAGACTCTACGCAAATCGTGAGGCGGGCACCTTTTCAGGATGCAGAGGTTTTCAGGAACCGCAAGGGATTCCACTCCCTGAATGTGCAACTCGTTGTCGACCACCAGCAAATTATTGTGGCAGTGAATGCTAAATTTCCGGGCAGCATCCATGATGCTCACATCTTGCGTGAGAGCACTGTATCTGACTTGTTTAACAATCAACCACAAGGTCAATGCTGGATGCTTGGTGACAAAGGATATGGCCTCGCTACCTGGCTGATGACCCCGCTGTGTGACACCCACACTGAAGCCGAGAGGCGATACAACGAGAGCCAGAGAGCCACTCGCAATATCGTGGCGAAAACCATTGGAGTGCTTAAGCAACGCTTTAGATGCCTGGACCACTCAGGAGGCGAGCTCCAATACCACCCTGAGCAGGTAGCTCAATTCATGGTGGTGTGCTCCATATTGCAGAACCTGGCTATCAGGAAGGGACAAGAATTGCCTGATCAGTCTGACAGTCCACCTCACCAGAGCGAGGAAGAGGAGGACGTGGAGGCGGACGCTGACATCGGCCCACACAATCAGGCTGACACTGAAGCCATGCCCCCGCCCCCTTGTAGACCACATGAAAGGGCCCGTGGTGGCATCATAGCTGCAAGACTCTTACATCAGGAGCTCATAAATGAGCGCTTTGCCTGAAAGAACGTTGGTGGTATTTACAAGGCTGACACACTGCTGGGTGTGCAGGTCATACATCAATGGTGGGCATCACCTTGGTGACAGTTAAAGTTTAAGTTGATTCAAGTTAAGTGTAATTATACTCTTTGATGTTAAGGAATCACCAGTGTGTAACAGTGCAGCTATCTGAGCCAATGCGCAACAGGTTTTATTAAATAAAAAACATTTAAACTGAACATTTGTCTGAAATCATAAGTATTTCTGTAAACACCAACCCTCCCCCCTTGCTTCTCATCCCCACCTCTACCCCTTCTCCTTCCCCTCCTGACTCCAAGCCGCCTGGCCGAGGAACTCCTCAGGCGCTGTTTCATTGTGTGGGGGAATGACGGGCTAACTGCTGCTTGGACGGATACGGGAGAGGATGGTCCTGAGGTGGGAACGTGCTCTGAGCCAGAAGCAAGATGTTGCTCCTGGCTCGCGTGTCATTGGCAATAGGGGTGCGGCACCTTTGGGTGCATTGCTGCGCTGCGGGACCACTTGGATCCCCCTGCCACCAGTGTTCCTGGTTCCATCCCTTCCATTTTATATATTATTTGTTGGACAAAAATTCGGTGCCAACTTTGTTCTTGGTGTTTTGTAGGCTTTTTGCTGCTGGTGAATCTCCCTCGTGCCTCCCACAACAGCCAAACAAGCACACACCACACCCACACACACCTTCAGTCCCTCTCTGCTCCCTCTCTCTCTGTCTCCTCTTGTGTGCATGTAATGATGACCCCTGACCTCCTGAATTGCAGAAATCAAGCATTGCCATGCCGTTGCTAAGGACGGCGCCACTTTACGGCAGAAGGTCAGAGAGATTTAACGCTATCACCCATTTCATATCGCTCGTGGTAACGCCCAATTTCAAAAATGGAGACTAGGGACTTTGAGAATGGGCGACAAGCTGGCGATCTGAAAACCCATTTTAACCCCCACATCAGAAATAAATCACGATCTGCACAAAAGTGTAAAATCTAGCCCAAAGGCTTTAAGTGGAGGAATATTCTAATTATGTTTTAAAATTCAGACCGATTTTGCAACTAGAAAAGATATACAAAAGCTCGAGATGTGAAGACTCCAATTCCCAAAGGAAGTTGTGATAGAAAACACGATGGCACAAATGCAATATGTGATGGTCTAAATAACATTAATGTTCAATGGCTCTTCAGAAGCATCGCAAACACAGTAAGTGGATTCAGGAAGCATATCAGTATGATTGATAACCAACAGAACTGTTTGGCCACCTAACATATCTGCAGGCCCTGACACACCGACATGGCAATGAAGTTGGGAAACTATCGGCTCTGGGTCAGCAGTTAGATGAAGAATTTACTGCAAGCATGCCTGCAGCTAACATGTATCAATGGACTGGTACAACACGGTGACAGCAAGGTGGTCAGATGAGCTTCAAACTTGCGTCCACCTCTTTCCTTGTATGCTGCAATGCTGTCCTATGAGGGGGGATGCTTTGAAGTGGAAAACAGAGACCCCGCCTTGTAACCATCACATTACAGTACACCCTGTACTTAACCAGCTGTCAAACACAGGGTTCGGGGCTGGGCTGCTCTGTCACTTGCCTGCAGACTCCATTTAGAGCTTCCAAATGGCTTTCCTTTCACGTCTTCAGCAAAAGGCTGCCAATGGGGCAAAACCCCTGTGCTCGCTGATCTACATTGGCTCCCATTTAAGTAACGCCTTGATTTTAAAATTCTCATCCTTGTTTTCAAAGCCCTCCATGGCCTTGCCCCTCCCCATCTATGTAACCTCCTCCAGTCCCACAATCCCCTGAGATATCTGCGCTCCTCTAATTCTGGTCTCTTGTGCATCCCTGATTTTAATCGCTCAACCACTGGTGGCCATGCCTTCAGCTGCTGAGGCCCTAAGTTCTAGAATTCTCTCCTTAAACTACAGTGCCTCTCTACCCCGCTTTCCTCCTTTAAGACGCTCCTTAAAACCTATCTCTTTGACCAAGCTTTTGGTCATCTGCCCTAATTTCTTCTTATGTGGCTTGGAGTCAAATTTTTTGTTTTATAACACACCTGTGCAGTGCCTTGGGATGTCTTACAACAACAACAACATCTTGCATTTACATAGTGCCGTTAATGTAGTAAAATGTCCCAAGGCACTTCACATAAGAAGAAATTACGGCCCATGACTGAGCAGTTATAATCAGGAATGTTCAAGACGGCTGAATTTGAGGAGTTAGGGAGGGGTGAGGCCATGGAAGGATTTGTAAACAAGGGTGAGAATTTTGAAATTGAGGCGTTGCTTAACCGGGAGCCAATGTAGGTTGGTGAACACAGGGGTGATGGGTGAACGGGACTTGGTACGAGTTAGGACACGGGCAGCCGAATTTTGGGTGACCTCAAGTAGGGTAGAATGTGGGAGGCCAGCCAGGAGTGCATTGTAATAGTCAAGTCTAGAAGTAACAAAGACATGGATGAGGGTTTCAGCAGCAGATGGGCTGAGGCAGGGCCAGAGACGGGCGATGTTATGGAAGTGGAAATAGACAATTTAATTACGCCCTGGATATGTGGCAGGAAGCTAATTTCAGGGTCAAATATGACACCTAGATTGTGAACAGTCTGGTTCAGCCTCAGACAGATTAGGGAGAGGGATGGAGTCGGTGGCTAGGAAACGCAATTTGTGGCAGTGCCCAAAGGCAATGGGCTAAACTGTCCCTAAAACCCCTCACCGCCCGATTGCTGCCCAGAAACACCGCTAACGTTCTGCAACTAATGCTGGCGAAAATTTCCATAATTAAGGTAAGAAATACCCCCTGACGAGAAAATGGATCTTGCACCAGTATTCTCGGCGGTTAAAGGCGAAACTAGATGAAACGGGCGCTTCTTAAAATTAAAAAAAAAATTTACTCCGAGGCTGCAGTTGGGCCTGGGGAGGGGGGAAAGGGTACAAAAAAATATTTCACAAAAAAATAAATTAAAAGTTAAAAAACATTCCCAAGATAGTTTTACAGCTAATTGTCATTTTACAATTAAAAAAAATATAAAGAACCTTTAACTTACCTTCCTTTGCAGAGTGCTCACCTACCGCCCTGTTTAAGCAGCTTTCACAGGGCGGTTCCCGTGCGATCTGGACGGGCTTCTGTTGAGGCCAAACTTCCGCCCTGGCGATTCTCTCGGTGGTACACATCGACAGCTTGCTCCCGGCGGGCGTTTCGAGATGTGGGCGGTTCCATTTAAAATAGGGGGAAACTTTCACAAAAACAGCTGTATCACTGAGAAAACCGCCGAAAATGAAGGCGAAAGTCTCCCCCAATGGCTTCGGACTTCCCAATATTTAATTGGAGGAAATTTCTGCTCACCCAGTGCTGGATGACAATTTAGAGACTGTGGAGGGGTCGAGAGAGTGGTGGTGAGGCAGAGCTGGGTGTCGTCAGCAGACATGTGGAAACTGATGCCGTGTTTACTATGTTAAAGACACTATATAAATACAAACTGTTTATGTTAAGTTGTTATTGAATGGCAACTTTATGAACCACCATTAGGCTATCTCTACAAAGCTAAAGCTTCACATAGAGCAGCTTCACATAGTGCTATGGATACTTAAGCTACTGAGATACGGTGGAAGAGGATTTCCTGGAGTGTATTAGGGATGGTTTTCTAGATCAATATGTCAAGGAACCAACTAGAGGGCTGGCCATCCTTGACTGGGTGATATGTAATGAGAAAGGACTAATTAGCAATCTTGGAGGACAAAGGGTTTAATTAGGAGGGGGAAAATAGAGTATGAGAGGAAGCTTACCGTGAACAAAAAAACTAATTGCAAAAGCTTCTATAGATATGTGAAGAGAAAAAGATTAGTGAAAACCAACGTAGGTCCTTTGCAGTCAATTTATAATGGAGAACAAAGAAATGGCGGACCAGTTAAACAAATACTTTAATTCTGTCTTCACGAAGGAAGACACAAATAATCTTCCGGAAATACGAGGGGACCGAGGGTCTAGTGAGAAGGAGGAACTGAAGGAAATCCCTATTAGGCAGGAAATTGTGTTAGGGAAATTGATGGGATTGAAGGCCGATAAATCCCTGGGGCCTGATAGTCTGCATCCCAGAGTACTTAAGGAGGTAGCCCTAGAAATAGCAGATGCATTGGTGATCATTTTCCAACAGTATATCGACTCTGGATCGGTTCCTATGGACTGGAGGGTAGCTAATGTAACACCACTTTTTAAAAAAGGAGGAATAGAGAAAATGGGTAATTATAGACCGGTTAGCCTGACATCAGTAGTGGGGAAAATGTTGGAATCAATTATTAAAGATGAAATAGCAGCACATTTGGAAAGCAGTGATGGAATCAGTCCAAGTCAGCATGGAGTTATGAAAGAGAAATCCTGCTTGACAAATCTTCTAGAATTTTTTGAGGATGTAACTAGTAGAGTGGACAAGGGAGAACCAGTGGATGTGGCGTATTTTGACTTTCAAAAGACTTTTGACAAGGTCCCACGCAAGAGATTGGTATGCAAAATCAAAGCACATGGTATTGGGGGTAATGTACTGACGTGGATAGAGAATTGGTTGGCAGACAGGAAGCAGAGAGTCGGGATAAACGGGTCCTTTTCAGAATTGCAGGCAGTGACTAGTGGAGTGCCGCAGGGCTCAGTGCTGGGACCCCAGCTATTTATAATATACATTAATGATTTGGATGAGGGAATTCAGTGTAATATCTCCAAGTTTGCAGATGGCACTAAGCTGGGTGGCAGTGTGAGTTGTGAGGAGGATGCTAAGAGACTGCAGGGTGACTTGGACAGGTTAGGTGAGTGGGCAAACGCGTGGCAGATGCAGTATAATGTGGATAAATGTGAGGTTATCCATGAAGGCAGATTATCTGAATGGCGGCAGATTAGGAAAAGGGGAGGTGCAGCGAGACCTGGGTGTCATGGTACATCAGTCATTCAAAGTTGGTATGCAGGTTCAGCAGGCAGTGAAGAAGGCAAATGGTATGTTGGCCTTCATAGCTAGGGGATTTGAGTATAGGAGCAGGAAGATATTACTGCAGTTGTACAGGACCTTATTGAGGTCCTGGAATATTGTGCTCAGTTTTGGTCTCCTAATCTGAGGAAGGATGTTCTTGCTATTGAGGGAGTGCAGCGAAGTTTCACCAGACTGATTCTGGGATGGCAGGAATGACATATGTGGAGAGACTGGATCGACTGGGCCTGTATTCATTGGAGTTTAGAAGGATGAGAGGGGATCTCATAGAAACACATAAAATTCTTACGGGATTGGACAGATTAGATGCAGGAAGAATATTCCCGATGTTGGGGAAGTCCAGAACCAGGGGACATAGTCTAAGGATAAGGGGTAAGCCATTTAGGACTGCGATGAGGAGAAACTTATTCACTCAGAGAGTTGTTAACCTGTGGAATTCCCTACCGCAGAGAGTTGTTGATGACAGTTCATTGGATATATTCAAGAGGGAGTTAGCTATGGCCCTTACGGCTAAAGGGATCAAGTGGTATGGAGAGAAAGCAGGAAAGGGGTACTGAGGTGAATGATCAGCCATGATTTTATTGAATGGTGGTGCAGGCTCGAAGGGTCAAATAGCCTACTCCTGCACCTATTTTCTATGTTTCTATGTTTCTATGTTATGCGAGGCCCCTTGGGGATGAGTGACCATAATATGGTCTTATTCTTTATTATGATGGTGAGTGACACAGTTAATTAAGAGACTAGGGTCCTGAACTTAAGGAAAGGTAACTTCGATGGTATGAGACGTGAATTGGCTAGAATAGACTGGCAAATGATATTTAAAGGCTTGACGGTGGATTGGCAATGGCAAACATTAAAAGATCACATGGATGAACTTCAATAATTGTACATCCCTGTCTGAAGTAAAAATAAAATGGGGAAGGTGACTCAACCGTAGCTAACAATGGAAATTAAGGATAGTGTTAAATCTAAGGAAGTGGCTTATAAATTGGCCAGAAAAAGCAGCAAACCTGAGGACTAGGAGAAATTTAGAACTAAGCAGAGGAGGACAAAGGGTTTAATCAGGAGGGGGAAAATGGAGTATGAGAGGAAGCTTGCTGGGAACATAAAAACTGACTGCAAAAGCTTCTATAGATATGTGAAGAGAAAAAGATTAGTCAAGACAAACATAGGTCACTTGCAGCCAGATTCAGGTGAATTTATAATGGGGAACAAAGAAATGGCAGACCAGTTGAACAAATACTTTGGTTCTGTCTTCACGAAGGAAGACACAAATAACCTTCTGGAAATATTAGGGGACCGAGGGTCTAGTGAGAAGGAGGAACTGAAGGAAATCCTTATTAGGTGGGAAATTGTGTTAGGGAAATTGATGGGATTGAAGGCCGATAAATCCCCGGGGCCTGATAGTCTGCATCCCAGAGTATTTAAGGAAGTGGCCCTATAAATAGTGGATGCATTGGTGATCATTTTCCAACAGTCTATCGACTCTTGATCAGTTCCTATGGACTGGAGGGTAGCTAATGTAACACCACTTTTTAAAAAAAGAGGGAGAGAAAAAACGGGTAATTATAGACCGGTTAGCCTGACATCAGTAGTGGGGAAAATGTTGGACTCAATTATTAAAGATGAAGTAGCAGCACATTTGGAAAGCAGTGAAAGGATCGGTCCAAGTCAGCATGGATTTATGAAAGGGAAATCCTGCTTGACAAATCTTCTGGAATTTTTGGACAAGGGAGAACCAGTGGATGTGGTATATTTTGACTTTCGAAAGACTTTTGACAAGGTCCAACACAAGAGATTGGTGTGCAGAATTAAAGCACATGGTATTGGGGGTAATATACTGACGTGGGTAGAGAACTGGTTGGCAGACAGGAAGCAGAGAGTCGGGATAAATGGGTCCTTTTCAGAATGGCAGGCAGTGACTAGTGGGGTGCCGCAGGGCTCAGTGCTGGGACCCTAGCTATTTACAATATACATTAATGATTTAGATGAAGGAATTGAGTGTAATATCTCCAAGTTTGCAGATGACACTAAGCTGGGTCACAGTGTAAGCTGTGAGGAGGATGCTAAGAGGCTGCAGGGTGACTTGGCCAGGTTAGGTGAGTGGGCAAATGCATGGCAGATGCAGTATAATGTGGATATATGTGAGGTTATCCACTTTGGTGGCAAAAACATGAAGGCAGAATATTATCTGAATGGATTAGAAAAAGAGGAGGTACAACGACACCTGGGTGTCATGGTACATCAGTCTTTGAAAGTTGTCATGCAGGTACAGCAGACAGTGAAGAAGACAAATGGTATGTTGGCCTTCATAGCAAGGAGATTTTAGTATAGGAGCAGGCAGGTCTTTCTGCAGTTGTACAGGACCTTGGTGAGGCCCCACCTGAAATATTGTGTTCAGTTTTGGTCTCCTAATCTGAGGAAGGATGTTCTTGCTATTGAGGGAGTGCAGCAAAGGTTCACCAGACTGATTCCCGGGATGGCAGAACTGACATATGAGGAGAGACTGGATCGACTGGGCCTGTATTTACTGAAGTTTAGAAGGATGAGAGGGGATCTCATAGATACATATAAAATTCTGATAGGACTGGACAGCTTAGATGCATGAAGTCGGTTCCCGATGTTGGGGAAGTCCAGAACCAGTGGACACAGTCTAAGAATAAGGGATAAGCCATTTAGGACTGTGATGAGGAGAAACTTCTTCACTCAGTGAGTTGTTAACCTTTGGAATTCTTTACCACAGAGAGTTTTTGAATATATCCAATGAAATGGCTACAAGAGGAAGTTAGATATGGCCCTTACGGCTAAAGGGAGCAAGGAGTGTGGAGAGAAAGCAGGGAAGGGGTACTGACGTGAATGATCAGCCATGATCTTATTGAATGGTGGTGCAGGCTCGAAGGGCCGAATGGCCTACTCCTGCATCTATTTTCTATGTTTCTATGGGCCCAAGTTTCCACATGATTCGCGCCTGATTTTTAGGAGCAACTGGTGGAGAACGGACTATTTTAGAAATCGCAATTCTCCACATTTTTTTTTCTGCAGTTCTCGTCAGGTAGAACAGTTCTAGTTTAGAACAGAATTTTTTCTTCAAAAGGGGGCGTGTCCGGCCACTGACGCCTGATTTGAAAGTTTCCACAGTGAAAATGTACTCCAAGCTAAAGTAGAATGGAGCAAGTGAAGATTTTTGTAGAACTGGATAAACCTGTTCTACACATTAAAAAATCAGGCGCAGGTTACAAATTAGGCGTCCAGAACGAGGTGGGGGGGAGGGTGGGGAAGGGAACTCATTAAATTCGACAATAAATCATTATTTATACTTCTACAAATATTATACAAATAAATCCAACCTGAATAAACATTTATAAGCCAAGAAAAGATTAAATAAACCATCTTCCTACCTGTGTGAAAGTGCTTCAGCCAGGGAGAATTCTGCAGCCGTTCGTGCCGCTGAGCGGGAGGAGGGGGAGAAAGCCGTTCGTGTCGCTGAGCGGGAGGGGGAGAGAGAGAGAAAGAGAGAGGGAGGGAGAGAGAGAGGGAGGGAGGGAGGGAGGGAGGGAGAGAGAGAGAGGGAGGGAGAGAGAGGGGGGGAGGGAGGGGGAGAGAGAGAGAGAGAGAGAGAGAGAGAGAGGGAGGGAGGGAGGGAGAGGGAGGGAGGGAGAGAGAGGGGGGAGGGAGGGGGAGAGAGAGAGAGAGAGAGAGAGGGAGGGAGGGAGAGAGAGGGGGGGAGGGAGGGAGAGAGGGAGGGAGGGAGGGAGAGAGAGAGAGGGAGGGAGGGAGGGAGAGGGAGGGAGGGAGAGAGAGAGGGAGGGAGGGAGGGAGGGAGGGAGAGAGAGGGAGGGAGAGAGAGGGAGGGAGGGAGGGAGAGAGAGAGAGGGGGAGGGAGGGAGAGAGAGAGAGGGGGAGGGAGGGAGAGAGAGAGAGGGGAGGGAGGGAGAGAGAGAGAGGGGAGGGAGGGAGAGAGAGAGAGCAGGGCAGGTGGAGAGAGAGGGGGGGTGGGGAAGGGAGAGGTCAGGTCGGATCGGATCCAGTCCGGGAGTCGGGTCCAGTGGGCGGGGGGGGGGGCAGGTCGGGTCGGGGAACAGGAGCGCGGGTCGGGTCGGGTCAGTCGGGGTGGGGGGGGAGCGGGTGTCGGGTCTCGAGTCGGGGCGGGGGGGGGGAGCTGGTGTCGGGTCGGGGTGGGGGGGGGGGGAGCGGGTGTTGGGTCTTGTCGGGGGCGGGGAGCAGGAGCTGGCCGTGGGAGGAGCCTTATTCACGCAGCCCCAGTGAGGCTATTCAGCCAGGGCTAGGGGCTGCGTGCTTCGGGCCCCTCCCACACAGTTCGGCGCCTGGAGCTACTGCACTTGCGTGCCCACTGTAGCGTGCATGTGCAGAGGTCCCGGCACTGTTTTCAGCGCCGGGACCTGGCTCCGCCCCCCCACAGCTCATGCTGGCTGCGTCGAGGGCCAGAGGACCTGTAAGTAGGTGGAGAATACCGAGAATTCTTTTAGGCGCCGTTTTAGGCGCGAAAAACGGGCGCCCAGCTCGGAGGGGCGCCCGTTTTTTTTCTTGTGGAAACTTGGGCCCTATGTTTCTATAACCACAGAAAATTGGATACAATCAGCCCATTTCACTTCTGATCAGCTTTGCATTTATTTCTAACCATTCTGGGCAGATAAGCTAGGCTGTTGTTTCAGTATCTCACACTGGCACCTAAGATCACATCCATGTTTTCGCCTCTGCAGGATTATACTTTTGTTTTCCCTTAAAATATCCAAATCTCCCTCTCTAGCTGTATAATGTCTCAAGATTTTGGGAAATTGAACTTGTGTTATAATTTGTGATTCAATATTAAAAATATCAAATCTGCAATTTCAGTATCTCACTACAAAAATCTTATCCAACAAAGAATGCAAACAACAATCTTGTCTAGCAATCTCCCGTTAGTAATCTCTGCTCGTGGGTAGACCAGGGAGTGAAGCAGTCAGGTGGGTAAGGGAGCACCCATTGATGCATTTATATTAGTGCAGCTTCATCTTCAGTTAATGTGCACTGTTGCTTTGCATGCTTTCATCAGAAACATTAAAACTAATGCACTAATCCTACGTAGGTGTTTCCTCAATGATTATTCTTTCAGTTTCATAATCATTTTCAATACTACATTCTAAATGTTTAAGTATGATCTTATAGATATTTCCGACCTTCTCCTAATTAATTTTGGGAGTGGCTGGCAATGCATCTTTAGAATTCTGACTCCTGTTCGCAATCGTCTTTCACAGTTCAAGCTGAGACACGGGTGCACTTGAATCTGGGAAAACATCGTGATTGCATATGCCACTGTGGAACAAAAAAACATCAGTGTGAAAAATTAATCTTGCAGCTTCCACATGCAGAAGCACAGAAAATGATGTGACCTCCTGCTCAGCTCAGGATCAAATCTCTGGAAACAATGCAGAAAGTCAAGCTCCAGGTCCCCGTTACAAGTTTAGGGTCTTGCCTTAGATATTTTCTTGGGTGATGCTAGTCTCTTTCAGAAAGGGTCTGAGCATCTTATATTTAGGGGTATGTCCAAACTGCACAATATTTAGCTATAGCATAACCCAGGGTACCTCCTTGTAATCTGAACCAGATATTCATGTCATTTGCATATGCCCCACTGTGCACCTCACTAATATTTTTGAAGATAAACAAAGAGAACACTTGGTAAAACAAGGCAAGAGACGAATCATTAACTGCATTATTTCACAGTGACAAAGTAGAGCAGCAGTTGTGATCAGACTTTCTGAATTGAATTCTACAACTTGTCTTCAGGTAATAATACAATATAATGAACATGACATGCATCATCATATCAGTGATCTGTCTTGCTTGAATTAAATAACTTCTACCGTCCTGTATTTTACCCTTCTGAGCTTGGCAAATTTCTGTTTAAAAAGCTAGCTGTCGGTAATTTTTTCTGTCTCTCTATTTTATCTCCCTGTGTTCACAACCTATGGGAAGGCCTAGGTCAGATAACCTCTTCTGGGCACCAGGGACCTCGCAACACAATGGGTGTGAAGCGTTTATCGATTACTGAGACAGGAGAATGAATTGTTTATTGTTTACAGGCTTTAAGGAAGCAACTTCAGTACGTAGCACTCTCGTATTTTAACCATCTTTTGTCTCGGCCATCAGAGAGGAATGCCTGGGAATAATCCTTTTGTTAACAGCAATCTCAGCTCATGTTGGAGATGTGGGAACAGACACACTGCAAAAATCTGCAGGTTCCAACTTTACACCTGTAGGATTTGTAATGTCAAGGGACAACTGGTCAGGATGTGCAAAAAGGCAGTAGCAAAGCTAGTCTGCGAGACAGACGAACCAGACGAGGGGTCTGAAATGCACGATGAGGCCTGGGGAACAACCATGGATGCTGAAGTTTAGAGAGTTCATGTGGCCGACGTCCACAGCTCATATGCCAAAAGGCCACCCATGATGATGAAAGTCTTACTGAATGGCCTCCCGGTGCACATGGAGCTGGATACCGGAGCTAGCCAGTCCCTCATGAGCACCCAACAATTTGAGAGACTATGGCCACAGAGCTAGCAGGCACAAATTGGAACGCATTGAGACGCAGCTACGTACATACACCAAAGAGAACATCCCAGTGCTGGGCAATGCAAACTTGGTGGTAACACTTAATGGATCACAGCTGCCACTCTGGATTGTTCCGGGA
The DNA here is from genome assembly GCF_044704955.1 of Pristiophorus japonicus. Taxonomy (NCBI): domain Eukaryota; kingdom Metazoa; phylum Chordata; class Chondrichthyes; family Pristiophoridae; genus Pristiophorus; species Pristiophorus japonicus. The sequence goes on from NC_091988.1 coordinate 140,279,241, forward strand.
AATGGCCCCGCGCTCTTGGAGAGGAGTTGGCTCGCTGAGATGAATTGGAAATGGAGGGATGTGCACCTCATTTCATCCGAGGAGCAAAGTTCATGCTCGCAGGTATTGCAAAAATTCGAGTCACTCTTTCAACCTGGTGTCAGAACATTCAAGGGCAGCAAAGTAGTGATACACATCACTCCGGATGCCAGACCAGTGCACCACAAAGCCAGAGCGGTGCCATACGTGATGCGTGAAAAAATTAAAAGTGAACTGGACAGGCTGCTCAGAGAGGGCATAATTTCGCCCGTTGAATTCAGCGACTGGAAAAGTCCCAATGTTCCCATCCTCAAAGCAGATGGCTTGGTCAGGATTTGTGGCGACTACAAAGCCACCATCAACCGAGTGTCGCTGCAAAACCAATACCCGCTCCCGAGAGCGGAGGACCTTTTTGCCACGCTGGCAGATGGTAAGCTGTTCACGAAGCTGGACCTCACTTCGGCCTACATGACTCAGGAACTGGCTGAAGAATCTAAGTTTCTGACCACCATCACGACACACAAAGGATTATTTGTTTACAATAGGTGCCCGTTTGGCATTCGTTCGGCAGCGGCTATCTTTCAGCGAAACATGGAAAGCTTGCTCAAGTCCATCCCTGGAACGATCGTGTTCCAAGACGACATCCTTATAACGGATTGATACACTGAGGAACACCTCCGCAACCTGGAGGAGGTGCTATGCCGATTGGAACAGGTAGGCCTGCGGCTGAAAAAGGCCAAGTGCGTGTTTTTGGCCCCAGAGGTCGAGTTCCTGGGATCCAGCCTACTGAATCAAAAACTGAGGCGATTCGCCGGGCGCCCAGACCCGGCAACACGTCGGAGTTGCAATCATTCCTGGGACTCTTGAACTATTTTGGGAACTTCCTGCCGAACTTAAGCACATTGTTGGAGCTGTTTCACATGCTCCTCCGTAAAGGTTGTGAATGGTCTTGGGGGGATTGTCAAGAATGGGCTTTCAATAAGGCGAGGAACCTGCTGTGTTCCAACAAACTGTTGACTTTGTATGACCCCTGTAAAAAACTGGTTTTAACATGCGATGCGTTATCCTATGGGGTTGGGTGTGTGTTGCAGCAGGGTAACGATGACAGCCGACTCCAACCGGTGGCTTACGCCTCCAGGTTGCTCTCCCAGGCAGAGCGTGGATACAGCATGGTCGAGAAGGAGGCACTCGCGTGTGTGTACGGTGTGAAAAAGATGCACCAGTACCTTTTCGGTAGACAGTTCGAGCTAGAGACGGACCACAAGCCGTTAACATCCCTGTTGTCCGACAGCAAGGATGTCAACGCTAATGCGTCACCTCGCATACAGCAATGGGCCCTCACGCTGGCTGCGTATGACTACACCATACGGCACCGGCCAGGCACTGAAAATTGCGCTGACGCGCTCAGCAGGTTCCCACTGGCCACCACCGAGGGGGCGTCGGAGCAGAGCGCTTGAGATGGTCATGGCCATTGAGGCTTTTGACACTGCGGGCTCCGCCATCACAGCCCGCCAGATCAAACTCTGGACCAACAGGGACTCCCTCCTATCCATGATAAAGAAATGTGTCCTGACTGGGGACTGTGTGCCCGCGCACAGGGCGTGCCCCGAGGAAGTCAGGCCGTTTCAGAGACGGATGGATTAACTCTCCGTCCAAGCTGACTGCCTGTTATGGGGCAGCCAGGTAGTCATGCCCCAGAAAGGAAGGGAAGCGTTCATCAGGGAACTCCACAGCGAGCACCCTTGCATCGTGTTAATGAAGGCCATTGCCCGGTCACACATGTAGTGGCTGGGGATTGAATCAGACCTGGAACACTGGGTTCGCAGGTGCACGACGTGTGCCGAGCTGGACAATGTCCCCAGGGAGGCCCCACTCAGCCCGTGGCCCTGGCCCACCAGGCCATGGTCACGTATTCATGTGGACTATGCGGGCCCATTCATGGGAAAAATGTTCCTGATCGTTGTCGATGCATACTCGAAGTGGATTGAGTGCATCATATTGAACTCGTGCATGACATCCATCACTGTGGAGAGTCTGCGTATGGTTTTCGCGACCCATGGCTTGCCGGACATCCTGGTCAGCGATAATGGCCTGTGTTTTACCAGCCATGAATTCCAGGAGTTTATGTCGGGCAATGGGATCAAGATCGTCCGGACAGCGCCGCACAAGCCGGCTTCCAATGGCCAGGCAGAACAGGCGGTCCAAGTCATAAAGCAGGGCATGCTACGTATCCAAGGACCCTCCCTTCAGTACCGCCTATCGTGCCTCCTGCTGGCCTACAGGTCCCAGCTGCACTCGCTCACGGGAGTCCCGCCAGCGGAACTCTTCATGAAACGCACGCTCAAGACGCGGCTGTCCCTCATTCACCCAGCCCTGGCAGACATTGTTGAGGGCAAGCGCCAGTCCCAAACCGAGCTCCATGATCGAGGCTCAAGGGGGAGGTGTATAGAAATAGATGACCCAGTATTTGTTCTTAACCATGCTTTGGGACCCAAATGACTTGAGGGCACCGTAATTGGCAAAGAAGGAAACAGAATCATGGTGGTCAGACTAAACAATGGGCAGATATGCCGCAAACACTTGGACCAAGTAAAGACAAGGTTCAGTGCAGACACGGAGGAACCGGAAGAAGAGCATGATGAGATAGCACCCATACCACTGCCAGCGCATGAGCAACAAAGACAGCCCTCAGCATGCACAGTCCCTGCGGCCAGCCCGGACAGGCCGGAATCACCTCAAGTGACAGAGACGCGTGCTGAGGCTCAGCCACCAGAGCCACAACTGCGGCGCTCCACGAGAGAGCGCCGACCACCCGATAGACTTAACCTCTGAAACTAAAAGACCTAAGGGGGGAGGTGATGTCATGTATTTCACCATCTTGCAATGACTATAAGTATGTAACTGTAACTCATGCATACTGTACCTGTACCCTTGTAATGCACACCCTGACCACAGGAAGTGAGCTCCTCACCTGGGCTTCCAGGTATAAAAGGGGAGGTTCCACCCAGGATCAACACTCTTCAGTCCTGGAAATAAAGTGAAGGTCACAGAGTGACCGTGTCTGATATATCCGTGCCTCATGTGAGTTTGTAACAAGGTGCAGAGACACTACATCTCCACAGGGAGTGAGCTCCTCACCTGGGCTTCCAGTTATAAAAGGGGAGGTCCCACCCAGGATGTATTGTTCCTCGTGATGGCGTGAATTGCTGATCCCCTTTCCACTGTCCCTGTTGCCAGGAGCTTGTTGCTGCCTGGCTGGTGTCAAATTGCCCTTACTTGCCTGCCTGGACAGTGTCGAATTGCCCTTGCCTGCCTGAGGAGTTCTGTGTAATTTTTATAACATTGATTCCCTGGTTCAATGCAATTTTAAAACCAGGGCGGTGTGCGTAGATTAGCTTGGTCTCCTCTTCCCCCGCGATAAAGGTCTGAGCTATCAACGCCGCCCCTTCTAAAGTCAAATCCTTAGTCTTTATGAGCTTCCTGAAAATGCCGGCATGATTAATGCCCTCGATGAAAATGTCCCCTAACATCTCACCCCTGCAGGCATCGGAGAACTTACAGAGACTGGCCAAACGCCACAGTTCCGCTACGAAGTCCGAGATATTTTGACCCTCCCGACGCGGTGAGAATAGAACCGGTGCCGGGCCATGTGTACGCTTCTTGCCGGCTTGAGATGTTCACTGATTAGCTGGTTGAGCTCTTCGAAGCACTTGTCCGCTGGCTTTTCGGGTGCGAGCCGGTCTTTCATCAGCGCATACGTCTGTGGACCACAGCTGGTCTGTAGATGCGCCCTCTGCTTGTCAGCTGCTGCCTCTGCTGGAGTCTTTCCACAAAGTCGGCCCAGTCCTCACCCACACAGTAGCGTTCCTCTGTGCCACCGGTGGCCATCCTCTTGGTTCGGTGATTCCCGATTCTCGTCGCCAGATGTAGTGTCTCTGCACCTTATTACAAACTCACATGAGGCATGGATATATCAGACATGGTCACTCTGTGACCTTCACTTTATTTCCAGGACTGAAGAGTGTTGATCCTGGGTGGGACCTCCCCTTTTATAGCTGGAATCCCAGGTGAGGAGCTCACTCCCTGTGGTCAGGGTGTGCATTACAAGGGTACAGGTACAGTATGCATGAGTTACAGTTACATACTTATAGTCATTGCAAGATGGTGAAATACATGACAATATCAGTGATCTGTCTTGCTTGAATTAAATAACTTCTGCTGTCCTGTATTTTACTCTTCTGAACTTGGCAAATTTCTGTTTAAAAAGCGAGCTGTTGGTTATTTTTTCTGTCTCTGTATTTTATCTCCCTGTGTTCGCAACCTGTGGGAAGGCCTAGGTCAGATAACCTCTTCTGGGCACCAGGAACCTCCCAACACAATGGGTGTGAAGCGTTTATCGATTACTGAGACAGGAGAATGAATTGTTTATTGTTTACAGGCTTTAAGGAAGCAACTTCAGCATGTAGCTCACTCATATTTTAACCATCTTTTGTCTCGGTGCTTTTTAAAAAAAACATGCATGAATACATTTTCCTATAAAAACCCAACAGTTAAGTTTAACTTTTCAAAATCAGTTTTGCGAAAAAGTGGCCAAAAATTCCAAATTATGTCCATCCTTAAGAAAGGGAAGAGCTATACAGAGGAAAGTTGCTGGAGTTATGGAAAGGTGACATGGGTAGGTTTTGTGCCTAGGTAACTAGTAGGTTTCGGGAAATTGCACCCGAAAATACCTGTCTGGCTGAGGTAAAATTACATCCAAGTTTCGCCGCAAATTAACATAATTAACATAAGCCCAATTAATCTCCTATGAATCAGTGCAATCAACTAGCACGCTCGATTTGAGACTGGAACAGCGCCAATAGGACATCAAGGTGCTCGGGTGTAGGGAAAGGTAAAGGGACAAATATCCTTTTCAGAGTGAGGCTGAAGACTGCAAGCTAAGCCTCACATCTCTCTGTCGCAGCAATTTTACAGTAATTAATTTAAATTGCTCTGTACTGAGTCTGAAGTATTTTGTTTTACTTTTCTCTCCCTGCAAAGGAATAGCCAGAAAATGCAAAGTATTATAAGGCATTACAAGTCTTTACAGCACAGAAACAGGCCATTCGGCCCAATAGTTTCATGCCGGTGTTTATACTCCACATGAGCCTCCTCCCACCCCTCTTCATCGAACCCCATCAGCATATCCTTCTATACCATTCCCCCTCATGTGCTTATTTAGCTTCCCCGTTAATGCATCTATTCTATTCGTCTCCACCACTCCATGTGGGAGAAAGTTCCACATTCTAACCGCTCTCTGGGTAAAGATGTTTCTCCTGAATTCCCTATTGGATTTATTAGTGATTATCTTATATTTATGGCTCCTAGTTCTAGTCGCGCCCGCTAGTGAAAACATCCTCTCTATGTCTACATCAAACCTGTTCATATTCTTGAATGCACAGCTGGTCAGTTGATTTGTGCTGGATTCACATGACCACGGGTGCCTGTTAGCAATGTAATGAACACCCCTGAACAAGTGCAATTGGAGGAAACTCGCGTTTCAATGCTGGTGGGGCATGACCAGTTTTGTTGGCGGGGACTCGTTGTGGCCCAGGGTTGAATGGATGCGCTTAAAAGATCGGGGATACTTGGGTATATTGTAGTTACAAGCGTAATGACATCAGTTCCAGCCACCCCTTCCCTCAACGAGTATCTGTTCCACCTGTGACAGAGTCTGTGGCTCTCGTATTGGACTGTTCAGCCACCAAAGAACTCACTTCAGGAGTGGAAGCAAGTCTTCCTCGATTCCGAGGGACTGCCTATGATGATGATGATGGATGATGGTTTACGCCCACTTTTCCACGGTCTAGTCCGCTGTTCAACTTGTTTGCGCCAGATTATAATGCGCAGATGGAGTATAATTGGGAAAATGTGAGGTTGTCCACTTTGGCAGATATAATAGAAAAGCAAATTGTAATTTAAATGGAGAAAAATTGCAAAGTGCTACAGTACAGAAGGACCTGGGGGTCCTTGAGCATGAAACACAAAAAGTTAGTATGCAGGTACAGCAAGTAATCAGGAAGGCAAATGGAATGTTAACCTTTATTGCAAGGGGGATAGAGTATAAAAGTGGAGAAGTCCTGCTACAACTGTACAGGATATTGGTGAGGCCACACCTGGAGTACTACGTACAGTTTTGGTCTCCGTATTTAAGGAAGGATATACTTGCATTGGAGGCTGTTCAGAGAAGGTTCACGAGGTTGATTCCGGAGATGAGGGGGTTTTATGAGGATAGGTTAAGTAAGTTGGGCCTATACACATTGGAGTTCAGAAGAATGAGAGGTGATCTTATCGAAACATATAAAGATAATGAGGGGGCTCAACAAGGTGGATGCAGAGAGGATATTTCCACTGATAGGCGAAACTAAAACTAGGGGACATAGTCTCAGAATAAGGAGCTGCCCATTTAAAACTGAGGTGAGGAGAAATTTCTTCTCTCAGAGGATTGTAAAGCTGTGGAATTCTCTGCCACAGAGAGCTGTGGAGGCAGGATCATTGAATATAGTTAAGGCGGAGATAGAAAGATATTTAAATGATAAGGGAATAAAGGGTTATGGGGAGTGAGCAGTAAAGTGGGGCTGTGTCCATGATCAGATCAGCCACGATCTTACTGAATGGCGGAGCAGGCTCGAGGGGCCAAATGGCCTACTCCTGCTCCTATTTCTTATGTTCTTATTACACGTGTATCTGGGGCATGAGGGTTGCCAACTCCCGAGGATTGTCCTGGAATCGCCAGGAATTGAAGATTAATCTCTAGGACTCTGGAGATTAAATCATAGTGGCATTAAAATAAAATGTGTTATTTTCAATTTCTTTGAACACTTTGAGGGCTGAATTTATGGTGGGAGGCTTCCTGTGGGCGGATGCCTCTGACCTGCAAAAAATCTACGAACTTACCCGATGGTCCTGGAGGTTCGACGACTTGTGCTGCTGAGCCTCTCTGTGTAGGCCTGCATGGCGGCCCATGTATCCCAGGGATGCAGGCAGTTCACAAGTGCCCCATGGATCACGTGGGCTTACCCAACCAATAAAAGGGAATCCTCATTCATACTAATACAGAACTCCCATAAGTATGAAAGGGTATTAAAAAAAATTACCTCTACACATTAAATAAACTTTAAAAATTACACATTTAAAAGTAATTAAAATGGCTTTTAATTAAATCTTTAAAACAAAACTTTTAATTTTTTTGAAAAATTAATTTACATGTTTTAACAGGGCTAAAATAAACTTACCTTATTGCATAGGATTTTTAATGTATAAAAAAATTTTATGTTTATGTTTTAACACTCTTACGCTGGTAAAAACAGGCCTTGCTCCTGCTTTTACCAGGCGTAAGAATTTCTCGGACATTCGCTGGGCAGAAGTCGGACAAATAGCCCTTTTCCTGGGGATGCGTGCGATCTGTCAGGAGAGGTGATCTTATCGAAACATATAAGATAATGAGGGGGCTCGACAAGGTGGATGCAGAGAGGATATTTCCACTGATATGCAAAACTAAAACTAGGGGACATAGTCTCAGAATAAGGGGCCAAAAATTATTCGCTATAAAAATGTTGGAGTTTGTAAAAAAAAACGGCTATTTGACAGAGGGGGATGGGGTTGGAGGCTGTACGATGAAATCTCCAGGAATAAGCCCAAACGGAGTTGGCAACCATGATCTGAGTGCAAATCGGGAGGAAACACCTATTCTTTCTATTAGCAACAGGACCCTAGCTGCCTGGTGTATCTCTGAACATTGCATTGCTAGCAATTGTTTAATGTCGACAAAACATTCCCCTACTGTAACGAGGGAGTTACTTCAGGATCACGCCTGCCCTTGTTTTCCTTGTGTTATTGACATGAAACAATGAGGTAACTTCCGAGAAATGACAGAAACTGACGGGCGAGTCGGGCTCCGAAATCGAAACTATCAAAGCCGGGTCTGTCCACGACTTGTGTCTCAATGGTTCTCCGGTCTGCCGCCGAAGGACCAGGTTACTTCCCATTGCAGCTCTCTCTGGAGATAATGCATTGTTTTATTTTAAAGAGAAATGGGTCAGCCTCCGATCCCTGCTGAAGTTTAAAGACCCAACCGAGGTAAGTGGCTGATCGGCGCCGCTTGCGTTTGAGCGCTGAGACAAACAGGAAGTTTGTTGCTTTATTGTTCTTTATCCAGCAAGTTAGGGAAAAGCGTACGGCTTTTAGCTTAAATGATTGTGTACGTTTGGCGCTGCAGCCGGTAACATTGCGAATGGATTATTCGGTATTGTGTGGTATTAAAAAGGCGATGGTTGGCACAAGTTCATGCACGGAAGCGTTTGGAAATCGCATGAAATCGAATTGTTCGTCATTTTCGTTGTGTTGAAATCAAAAACAATTTTCTCTTTAATTGTAGCTTATGTGACAGCAAGCTAAAGCTCACTATTCTTTTCTATTTTTAGGATGATCGATTATGATACTAAGCGAGGACTGATGACATCAGGAGATGATTCACCGCATCGAAACCAATACAACTGGAAAATAACATTGTCAGTGAGTAAAAATAGCACCATGATCAGCAGGGAGCAGTTACACACGGAAAACAACATTAGAGGTTGTACACGTCAACTTAGGCGTCAAGCTCACCTGGTGTAGCAACTTCCCTTTAATGCACGGATTATTATGCTTTGGAGCACCCTTCAGAATGCCTATTCTGAATAGATGTGTGTGTGTGTACATAAACACAGGAACATGAGTAGGCCATTCAGCTCCTTAAACCTGCTCCGCCATTCAATTTGATCATGACTGAACTGTACCTCAGCTCCATTTACCCGCCTTTGCCCCATATTCCTTGATACCCTTACCCAACAAAAACTTGTCGATCTCAGTCTTAACAGTTTCAATTGAGCCAGCAACCAGTCTTTTGGGAAGGGAGTTCCAGAGTTCCATGTTCCTTCGTTTGAAGAAGAGCTTCCTGATTACACTGCTGATTGGCCTGGCTCTAATTTTAAGATTGTTCTGGATACCATAACACAGGAAATATTTTTTCCGTATCTACCCACTGAATCTCAAACATTTTAAATACCTCAATTAGATCACCCCTCAACCGTCTAAACTGAAGTGAACAAAAGCCAAGTTTAGACAACCTGTCCTCGTGATTTAAACCTTTAAGTATAATGTCAGCTGCGGCTCAGTGACAAGCACACAGTGGTAGCACACTTGCTTCTGAGTCTAAAGGTTGTGGGTTCAAGTCCAACTCCAGGGACTTCACACACAATTCTAGGCTGACACTCCAGCACAGTGCTGAGGGAGTGCTGCGTCGTCAGAGGTCCCATCTTTCAAATGAGAGGTTAAACCGAGGCCCCGTCTGCTCTCTCAGGTGGATGTAAAAGATCCCACGGCATTATTTCAAAGAAGAGCAGGGGAGTTATCCCCAGTGTACTGTCCAATATTTATCCCTCAATCAACATAACAAAAACAGATTATCTGTGTTTGTGGGAGCTTGCTGTGTGCAAATTGGCTGCTGTGTTTCCGACATTACAACAGTGACTACACTCCAAATGTACTTCATTGGCTGTAAAGCACTTTAAGATGTCTGGTGGTTGTGAAAGGCGCTCCCGAAAATACTAGGGGACCGAGGGTTTAGTGAGAAGGGGGAACTGAGGGAAATCCTTATTAGTCAGGAAATGGTGTTAGGGAAATTGAAGGGACTGAAGGCCATTAAATCCCCAGGGCCTGATAGTCTGCATCCAAGAGTACTTAAGGAAGTGGCCCTGGAAATAGTAGATGCATTGGTGGTCATTTTCCAACATTCCATGGACTCTGGTTCAGTTCCAATGGATTGGAGGGTAGCTAATGTAACACCACTTTTTAAAAAAGGTGGGGTGAGAAAACAGGGAATTATAGACCGGTTAGCCTGACATCGGCGGTGAGGAAAATGCTGGAATCAATTATTAAAGATGTAATAGCAGCGCATTTGGAAAGCAGTGACAGAATCGGTCCATGTCAGCATGGATTTATGAAAGGGAAATCATGCTTGACAAATTGTCTGGTGTTTTTTGTGGATGTAACTAGTAGAGTGAGTAAGGGAGAACCAGTGGATGTAGGCTTTTGACAAGGTCCCATACAAGAGATTAGTGTGCAAGATTAAAGCACATGGTATTGGGGGTAATGTATTGACGTGGATAGAGAACGGGTTGGCAGACAGGAAGCAAAGAGTGGGAATAAATGGGTCCTTTTCAGAATGGCGGGCAGTGACTAGTGGGGTGCCGCAGATTTCAGTGCTGGGACCCCAGCTATTTACAATATACATTAATGATTTAGATGAAGGAATTGAATGTAATATCTCCAAGTTTGCAGATGGCACTAAGCTGGGTGGCAGTGCAAGCTGCGAGGAGGATGCTAGGAGCCTGCAGGGGGACTTGGACAGGTTAGGTGAATGGGAAAATGCATGGCAGATGCAGTATAATGTGGATAAATGTGAGGTTATCCACTTTGGTGGCAAAAACAGGAAGGCAGATTATTATCGGAATGGTGACAGATTAATAAAAGGGGAGGCGCAACGAGACCTGGGTGTCATGGTACATCAGTCATTGAATGTAGGCATGCAGGTAGAGTAGGCAGTAAAGAAAGCAAATGGTATGCTGGCCTTCATAGCGAGGAGATTTGAGTATAGGAGCAGGGAGGTCTTACTGCAGTTGTACAGGGCCTTGGTGAGACCACATCTTGAGTATTGTGTGCAGTTTTGGTCTCCTAATCTGAGGAAGGATATTCTTGCTATTGAGGGAGTGCAGCGAAGGTTCACCAGACTGATTCCCGGGATGGCAGGACTGACATATGAAGAAAGACTGGATTGACTAGGCTTATATTCACTGGAATTTAGAAGAATGAGAGGGGATCTCATAGAAACATATAAAATTCTGACGGGATTGGACAGGTTAGATGTAGGAAGAATGTTCCTGACATTGGGGAAGTCCAGAACCAGGAGTCATAGTCTAAGGATAAGGGGTAAGCCATTTAGGACTGAGATGAGGAGAAACTTCTTCACTCAGAGAATTGTGAACCTGTGGAATTCTCTACCACAGAAAGTTGTTGAGGCCAGTTTGTTATATATATTCAAAAGGGAGTTTGATGTGGCCCTTATGGCTAAAGGGATCAAGGGTTATGGAGAGAAAGCAGGAATGGGGTACTGAAGTTGCATGATCAGCCATGATCATATTGAATGGTGGTGCAGGCTCGAAGGGCCGAATGGCCTACTCCTGCACCTACTTTCTATGTTTCTGTATAAATGTAAGTATTTTTTCTTTAATTCTGGTGACTCAGCGCTGTACTCCTTTCATGACCAATATATCTTTCCTGAGGCTTGGTGACCAAAACAGAGCATAGTACTCCAGATAGGGTTTGCCCAAGGCTCTGTACAAATGAAGCATAACTTCCTCCTTGAGAAAAAGGTCAATATTCCATTTGCTTTCTTGTTTACTATTTGCACCTGTGCACTAGCTTTTAGTGATGGACTCCTAAATCAATTTGCTCATCCACAGCTCCACCATTAAGAAAATATTTTAATTTGTTTTTCTTGCCAAGAACTCACACTTCCCCACATTGAATGCCATCTGCCTTAATTAGTCTGTCTTTGCACCTATGTAATTTCTCTGCTCTCATCTACACAACTTTCTGTGCTTCCTAATTTTGTGTTATCTGCAAAATTGGATATACAACTCAATTTCTTCATCCAAATCATTAATTTATTTTAGCAGAGACCCGCAAAACAAATACAGTCAAATTAGTATCTTGTTTAAACAGTATTTGTTTAGACTGTTATGATCTGCTTCGTCTAAAGAGTCAATGTTAATGTCCTCCCTCCCTCTCTCCCTCCCCTCTCTCTCCCTCTCTCTCTCCCTCCCTCTCTCTCTCCACCTCCTCTTCCTCCCCCCTCCTTCCCGCTCTCCCTCCCACCTTTCCCCTCCCTCCCCCTCGCTCACTCCCTCCTTCTCCATCTATCTCTTTCACTCTCCTCCACCTCCCACCCTCCCTCCCCATGCAATTTTGTGCGATCGTTCCCCGCCCTGATTGGTTGCGAGGCTGGGCGGGCCAGTGCAACTGTCACTCAGTCTGTGCTCCCCACCCACGCCCCCCCCCCGACCCCCGGACAGACAAAAAGGACAGGTGAAAACTGACTATTATTATAGATGATAAAAATATAGGGCCCCAGTACGTATCTCTGGGGAACATCACTTGTCACATCTCGCCAATGAGAGAACAAACCCTTTATTCCTTCTTTCTGACTGCTACCTCCCACCAATTACTGACCCATGTCACAAGGTTACCTCCAATTCCATGCACTCTCAATTTTGCTAATAATCTTTTGTGCAGAATATTATCAAATGCGTTTTGGAAAACCATATAAACAATGTCCACAGACATTACCCTATCCACCATGCTAGTGACCTCCTCAAAAATGCAACTAGATTAGAGAGACATGCCCTACCCTCCACAAAACTATGCTATCTCTCTTTATTCAACTGTACCTGTCTAAGTGCTCAGTCACTCTATTTCTGATGATAGATTCCAATAACTTCCCCACAATTGATGTTAAACTGACAGGCCTGTAGTTACCTAGATTCTTTCTCCCTCTCTTCTAAACTAATGGAGTGACATTTGCAATTTTCTAATCAAAAGCACAATTCCTGACTAGAGAGCTTTAGAAAATTATAATCAATGCATCTACAATTTCTTCCCCTCACTCTTCTAATACCCTAGGGTGGGTATCGCCAGGTCCTGGAGATTTGTCTACCTTAAGTCCCATTATTTGCTCCATTACCATCTTCTTACTTATATTAAATCCACTAAGTTCCTTCCCTTGACTTAGGTTTAGGTTTCCTGTACCACTGGTATTTTGTCCTCTTCCTCCACTATGAAAATGATTCATCTAACAAGTCTGCCATTTCCTTATTGTCCATTAGTCTCACCTGCATCTATATTTAATGGTTCTACATTCCCCATTACCACTCTTTTTACATAAGAACATAAGATATAGGAGCAGGAGTAGGTCATCTGGCCCCTCAAGCCTGTTCCGCCAGACAAAGGATCATGGCTGATTTTCTACCTCAACTCCACTTGCCTGCATTATCCCCATATCCCTTGATTCCCTTAATATCTAAAAATCTATCAATCTCTGTCTTGAATATACTCAATGACTGAACTTCCACAGCCCTCTGGGGTAGAGAATTCCAAAGTTCACCATCCTCTGAGTAAATAAATTTCTCATCTCAGTCCTAAATGGCCGACCCCTTATTCTGAGACTGTGACTCCTGGCTCTAGACGCCCCAGCCTGGGGAAACATCCTCCCTGCATTTATCTTGTCAATCCCGGTAAAAATGTTGTATGTTTCAATGAAATAATCTCTCATTCTTCTAAACTCTAGAGAATATAGGCCTTACAAAAGAAAATACTGTGAATACCATAATCTGGAATAAAAACAGAAAATGCTGAAAATCTCAGCAGGTCAGGCAGCATCTGTGGAGAGGAAGCAGAGTTAATGTTTTGGGTCGATGACCCTTCATCAGAATTATATTTTTAAAAGCTTTTGCAATTAGCTGCTTGCAAGTTTTTTAATATTCCTTTTTGCACCCTTTATTGCTTTCTTTGTATCCCATTGTTGCTTTTATAGCTCCTCCCAGTCCGTTGGCTTTCCACATTTCCTTGTGTTTGTTTTTTCTTTTAGCTTGATTCTGCCTTGTATCTCACTTGTTGACTGTGGTTGCTTAACAATACAAGTGGTATCTATGTTTTTGTATTTTGTAGGAGAGAGAAATTTCAGGCCTTGAACAATGTGTCTCTGCAATGATCTGAAAATTGAGATACTGCTGCCTGCCCTCTTCTAACATTAAAAAGTAGCTGCCAGGGAATCGGAGCTCTGCACATGCGTGCAGTATATTCTAACTGTAGCTTTAGGGGGTAGATTTTGACCTTCCAATTTTGGGTGTGTTTGAAGAGTGTTTTACACTAGAGTAATGCATTATTGGTTACAGCTCTGTCACTGGTGATGGTAGTGTTGGGAACAATTTGAATTTCCTGAATGGAATATTGCACAAGAAATGTATATTGGGATTGATCTTGACTTTGAAGCTATAGTGTAAAATGGGAGATATCGATTCGGCAGCTCATTTTCCATCTTTCCCAAGAAGTCAATGGAAATAAAAATCGGGAAAGATGAAAACAGGCCACTGACTTGCTACCACCCATTTTACACTATGGCACAAAGTCAAGATCCACCCAAGCCAAATTGGCTTTTCCTATAGCGTATTGGTACCAAGATATTATAGCATCTATGTATCATAAAGCTTTCATCTAATTAAGATCACATGGTTTCTATATAGAATAATGAATTAGTGGGAGTGCCAGTAAGCTGTTAATTAAATTAGTTCAAATAGTTTATAAATGACATCTGGGTATCTGTGAGTGATTTTAGGATAATTGCATAATCAAGGGATTCTGATCATGTTATTTATAATGTATTATTTTGAGCATTGGTTATTTCTCTGAGTTTTGGATAGATTTAAAAAAAATTGTCATTCACCAACGTGATCTGAAATTTATTACCAAGCGTGATAATGTTGCATCTAGACGTCTCCCTCACTGACTGCTGCTAATCTGCTGCATTCAAACATTTTATAGCATCTATTGTACAGAATTGTAGTGGCAAGTGTAACAGCAAATTTGACAGTGGCCTCCCGGAACTTGCAGTCCTGATAACGGCGAACTGGCAGCGTTCGCGGTCATTCCGCCATTGAGACTGACTGTAACGTCAGGATCTAGTGCATGCACAGCCTAATGCGGAAATCCTCAAGCTGCGAGCTTTCATTTACTGCTCCTCCACTGGCTGTGCTGTGGGGACCCCTTTACCCTCCCCACCACCCTCACGGAGCTGGCAATCTGTGAAATCACTGATCTGACAAAAACACCCCTTTTCTGAACAAGTATCACTGTTAGAAGCTCCATAAAAAGTTAGACACATTCAAATAATGTGTAACTGGGTTTTGAATGGTGATCTGAGTAATAATTACTGATAAACAACCATCCTGGCACTGAAAGACAAATCTAATATTGGTGGAATGTCACATTTCTCCATTAAATTAAAAATGATTAAATTTTAAAATTAATAAAAACTTTTTTCCAAAAAAAAGCTTGTTCATGATATTTTAGCTTCTAACTTAACTCAATGTGTATGTCCCAATCTTTATTTCGCTCTCTGTAAATTTATTTTAAAAAAAATTGATTAGTGCTTTCTATTTCCTGGTTCCATGTCTGTGAGAATTCTGCATTATGATTGGTTGCTTAAATAGCTTGTTGACATTACAGCAGCTCACACTATGGGATTCTTTCTAAATTACGTTGATTTCAACTGCACGTCGGAAAAGCCGAACCTCCCGCCACATAGATCATGAAATATTTGTGAGAAGCTTACTTCGGGGCCAACAGCGAATGGCTTTGTGGAAATTACAGGTCAACATATTTTAGGTTTATTTTTGTATGAAGTGGTGCAGTTAAATAATCACACGATTGAAGACTTGGTTGTGAAAGTAGGCCAATGTGGCTTAGTGTAGGGGTATCAAAGCTTTGGAGCAATGAGCAAGTTCCTTGTGACACACTTGTGAGTGGGTTGTGCATGATTAAACTCTTCCACGTCAGACATAATTATAATGATTAAACCCTTTGTCCAACACCCAGTCTATTTTGAATTTCTTGAAATTCATTTACACCACTTTAACTTTTGTCCCTCCCATCCTTCACTTCTACCTCTCTACTTTCGTCTCTCCGTTTCTTCACTTCTCTCCAGTTTGGCATCTTTCATCTGTATCTCTTTGATTGCATCCTGCAATTCTGCCTCTCTCTTCCTTCATGTCTGTCTCCCACATCTTTCATTATTATCGCTCTTCCTCACTCAGTCTCATTCTACTTCACTTTTTTGTCTCTTGAATTTTTAGCTTTTCCTCATCTGTTTAAATGGCTTTCTAATATTTATCTCTAAACTGTGCGTGGGCTGAGGCAGGAGCATCGGGGATTGTGAGGGGCTCGGGTGGGAGATACAGTAGCATCAGCACTCAGCCAAGCAGGTAAGTCAGAAGCAGCATTGAGGCACGAGAGGGTAGGGGCAACGGCATTGGCGGCTGTGTTTGGACCATAGTGGGCCCTGATGCTATAGACTGTGCTGCATATTAGGATAGGTTCAGAGCTTCTTTGTTGCTGGCATTCCATGGGGTGCAGTTGGTGGGCCGCCAAGGGGCTGCCAACCTCAGGCCACAGATTTAAGGTGATTGGCAAAAGAACCAGAGGCTATATGAGGAAAAGCTTTTTAACACAATGAGTGTTTTGGATTTGGAATGCACTGCCTGATAGGGTGGTGGATACAATTCCATAGTAGCCTTCAAAAGGGAATTGGGATAAATACTTGGAGGAGAAAAAATTGCAGGGATATGGGGAAAGAGCAGGGGAGTGGGACTAACTGGATTGCTCTTTGAAGTAGCCGGTGCTGGCTCAATGGGCCGAATTACCTCCTTCTGTGCTGTACTATTCTATGAATCTAACAGGCAGGAAGGCCCCTTCAGCAGTACTATTTAAAAGGGCTTATTCACTACTTACATGTTAGTTGTCGGTTTGTCATTTGAGGCTGCTGATTAACTTTTGGGCATTTTTTGGTCTGTTTTCTGTCTCTGAAAACTTAATCTGACTGCTGAGAAGAAGATTTTGCTGGTTGTCATGTATCTTACATTATTATATAGAACTGTATCCTAACATACTATACATGACTGTAATAAGATATGACCTGTAACCACCAGCATACCTTACCACCAGGGGTGCACTTGCAAGAGACAGGTATATAAGGACAGGTCTCAGGCAAGTGCAGCATTCCAGAGCTGTGAAATAAAGGTGCAGGTCCAGAGTGACCTTAACTTCACTACATGCCTCGTGTGAATCTGTACTGAGGGGACAGGACTTTACACTGGTGTTGCACTGTTTTTGGCTGCCTTCAGTAAAGATTGACTGCAGCCATGGGTGGTCTGGAAGGGTTGCCTTTTGAGCTTGATGATGAGGGAGGGCACTGTGCAGGAGGCCATATCCACAGAGCGTCTTCAGGAAGTACCTCTCTCAGCTCAAATTTTCGGAGGAGCAATATATGAGGTCCCTTCGCTTCACAAAGGTGGCTGTCACTGTGTTATGTCACCTGCTGCAGTCACAACTCAAGCCATGCAGCAAGGCATGGACAACACTGCCTGTGGCTGTGAAGGTTGGGCAAAATGGTCTCCATGTACTGCGTGAAATCTGGCCACAAGTTGGAGCTGATCTCCTCCATGCTGTACGCTTTATGCGCAAGCTCGCTGGCAGGAAATGAAAGTTGGACTAGTGCTGAGTGTGTGAGTATGAGGAGAAGGACATGGAGTGAAGTGTGAAGCAGTGATCTTAGGAGGTTGAAGGGGAGGAGAGTATTGTGAGTAGTGAGGCTGGAGGTGCGAGCTAAGTGTAAAAGAGCAGTATTTTTACCTTGACGATGTTGGCAAGCTCATTGAACTTTTTGCGGCAATGCAGCCATGTTCTTGGAGCTGAACTCTTGGGATTGACCTCCACTTGCAGTCTCATAGAAACATATAAAACTCTGACGGGATTGGACAGGTTAGATGCAGGAAGAATGTTCCCGATGTTGGGGAAGTCCAGAACCAGGGGTCACAGTCTAAGGATGAGGGGTAAGCCATTTAGGACCGAGATGAGGAGAAACTTCTTCACTCAGAGAATTGTGAACCTGTGGAATTCTCTACCACAGGAAGTTGTTGAGGCCAGTTCGTTAGATATATTCAAAAGGGAGTTAGATGTGGCCCTTATGGCTAAAGGGATCAAGGGGCATGAGAGAAAGCAGGAATGGGGTAATGAAGTTGCATGATCAGCCATGATCATATTGAATGGTAGTGCAGGCTCGAAGGGCCGATTGGCCTACTCCTGCACCTACTTTCTATGGGCCCAAGTTTTGGGTGGAGTTGCTCCTAGTTTTTTGGAGCAACTAGTTTAGTTTGGAGTATGTTAGAAATTGCAATTCTCGGATATTAGTTTGCTCCAGTTCTAGTGAGTTAGTTTAGGTTGGCTTTAGGTAAGGTTCTTTTTTTTCAAAAGGGGGTGTGTCCAGCCATTCAGGCCTGTTTTGCAAGTTTCGGCAGTGAAAACTTACTACAAACTAACTTAGGATGGAGTAAGTGTCCACTTTTGTAAGTTCTGAAAAACCTTACCTAGAGTTAAGTTTAGTGCAGGCACAGCCAGAGACGGCGGGTGGGAAGCATTAAACACAAAGGACACATCAACATCACAACAGCGGGGGGTAAGGGAAGTTAGAGGATTTTCCATAACCACCTTCACAACAACATTAAAGAAGCAAAGTACATTTAAAGCACTAAGCACTAAACAAAGCAGTACATTTAAAGCACCAAGCACTAAACGAAGCACAAAAAGTAATAAGCAATTAATTAATAAAAAATAGAAGGAACCCTGCACCTAAAGCACCAAGACCAAAGTAATAAGTAATCAATCAATAAAAAATAGAAGTCCTACCTTTATGTGAAGGGAAGGTGTCTCGGTCAGTGTCTCTCTCTGTAGTGTCTCTCTCTCTCTCTGTATCTGACAGTGAGAGGTGCGGGGGGGGGAGGTGTGTGTGTGTGGCGTGTGTCTGTGTGTGTGTATGTGTGGGAGTGGGGTGGGGTAGGGTGTGTGTGTGGGGGGGGGCTGGGAGGGGTTATGTGTGTGTGTGGGGGGGATGGAAGGGGGGGTGTGTGTGTGGTGGGGGTGTGTGTGTGTATGGTGGGGGTGTGTGTGTGGGGGGATGGGAGAGGGGTGTGTCGGGGGGGTGGTGGGAGGGGTGTGTGTGTGTGTGTGTGGGGGGGGGTGGGGGGGGTGAGTTTGTGTGGGGAGGGATGTGTGTGTGTGGGGGGGTTGTGTGTGTGGGAGGGGTGGGAGGGGGTGTGTGTGTGGGGTGGGTGGGAGGGGGTGTGTGTGTGGGGTGGGTGGGAGGGGTGTGTGTGTGTGTGTGTGTGTGTGGGGGGGTGGTGTGTGGGAGGGTGTGTATGTGGGGGGGGATGTGGGGGGTGTGTGTGTGTGTGTGTGTGGGGCGGGGTGTGTGTGTGGGGGGGAGGGGGGTGTGTGGGGGGTGTGGGGGAGAGGCTGGAAGGAGGCACCTCTGCTCTCTCCTCCGTCCCTTCGATCATTGAGTGCCCCCCAACCCATGCTCCTCCATCCCTTGCCATGCTCCCCCCTACCACCCCCGGTTGCCACGCTCCCCCCGCCCCACCCACCCCGATTGCCACGTCCCCCCTGCACACCCCCCCGGTATCCACGCCCACCCCCTCCCCTCCCGGTATCCACGCCCCCCCCTCGGTATCCACGCTCTCCCCCTCCCCTCCCGGTATCCACGCCTCCCCTCCCCTCCCGGTATCCACGCCCCCCCTCGGTATCCACGCTCTCCCCCTCCCCTCCCGGTATCCACGCCCCCCCTCCCCTCCCGGTATCCACCCCCCCCCCCCCCCGGTATCCACGCCCCCCCTCGGTATCCACGCTCTCCCCCTCCCCTCCCGGTATCCACGCCCCCCCCCCCCCCCCCGGTATCCACGCCCCCCCTCGGTATCCACGCTCTCCCCCTCCCCTCCCGGTATCCACGCCCCCCCTCCCCTCCCGGTATCCACCCCCCCCCCCCCCCCCGGTATCCACGCCCCCCCCTCGGTATCCACGCTCTCCCCCTCCCCTCCCGGTATCCACGCCTCCCCTCCCCTCCCGGTATCCACGCCCCCCCTCGGTATCCACGCTCTCCCCCTCCCCTCCCGGTATCCACGCCCCCCCTCCCCTCCCGGTATCCACCCCCCCCCCCCCCCGGTATCCACGCCCCCCCTCGGTATCCACGCTCTCCCCCTCCCCTCCCGGTATCCACGCCCCCCCTCCCCTCCCGGTATCCACCCCCCCCCCCCCCCCGGTATCCACGCCCCCCCCTCGGTATCCACGCTCTCCCCTTCCCCCCTGGTAGCCACGCCCCCCCCCCCCACCCGGTATCCACCCCCCCCCCCCCTCGGTATCCACAAACTAACTTAGGATGGAGTAAATGTCCACTTTTGTAAGTTCTGAAAAACCTTACCTAGAGTTAAGTTTAGTGCAGGCACAGCCAGAGACGGCGGGTGGGAAGCATTAAACACAAAGGACACATCAACATCACAACAGCAAGGGAAGTTAGAGGATTTTCCATAACCCCCCCCCCCCCCCTGGTATCCACGCCCCCCACCCCCTGGTATCCACGCTCTCCCCCCCCACCCCCGGTATCCACCCCCCCCACCTCTGTATCCACGCTCTCCCCCCCCCCCTCGGTATCCACGCTCTCCCTCTCCCCCCTGGTATCCATTCTCTCCCCCTCCCGGTATCCACGCTCTCCCGAGCCATTGCGCAGGCGCACATGCGCAACGCTGCCGGCTCTGAGAAGAAGGCATGATCCCTAGCCCCGCCCCCCTGCAGGCAGTCTCCTCCCCAGGGAGACTACGCTGCGCCACTCCACGCCACATTCCAGGAGGACTGGAGAATTGCTGCAGAATATTCTGGCGCACCTTCGAGCCCAGGCAGGTCACGTAAGTCTCGGAGGTGCGCCGTTTTCACCAGATGCCGAAACTTGGGCCCTATGTTTCCAAAGCCCTTGTGAATCTGGATCAGTCAGTGTCTTAAAGGAGGACTGATCAAGCATTGATGGCTTAATTTCTTCCCACTTCCAGTCTTAGCATGAAGCCACAGGTAAATTATTGAAAAGTGGTCACCTCTGAAAAACCCCGCCAGTACAATTGCAGCACCTTGGGCATTGTAAATTGCTGGGGCCGGTCCTGACTGGAGGAGGACAGCAGTACTGCCGGGAGCGAGAGTAGTCAGAGAAGTGCTCGTCACGGCCAAATTTGCATTTTTTCCAGACAAATTCCATCACTTTTACGTATTCTTACTTTGATAATATTAGAGGAGGGAATTTCAGGCCTACAGCAGACTTTTCGACTGCGAATAGCCCCACAGTACAATCTTGTCTGTGAGCAAGTATTCACCGAAACCAGATGCCAACGTATTTCTACCCTCTTCTGTCTACATTTTATTCCCTAATTTTTCCTTTTAATTCTTTTTGTGGTTATCTCAGATTTGTGCACTTTTGTTAATGTCTCATTGACCAGTGGAAACAATCTATCACTTTTTACTTATTCCTTCATAACCTTGAAGATCTCTATCAGGCCATCCTTAATTATCTCAGCTCTAGTGCAAAATGTCATAGCTTCTCAAGTAGCAAGCATTAATTGTCGTATTAACTTTTCTCTTGCTGGTCAGGACCTGCAGCAAATTGCAGAAGTACCTGCACACCTGTGCTTGTAACAAATAAAGTGGAGAAGCAGCAGTCTGTGCCAAATAATTGGCCGACAATGCTTGAGAAATCAGCGAATCTGCAGGTCCTGATGCTGAGCAAGTTGTCCGTCAGACCATGAGCAGCACTTGGGAGTGGGACCAGCTGAAGAACAAGAAGCAGTTCTATAACGTATCCAGTAAGTTAACACTGCAACAGCATAGCAGCCCATTCCAGCCCACTTTAAACATTGCTCAGAACAGGCCAAGTTTCAAGCCCGGGCCCTCCAGGTTTGTTTGGCTTGTTACAAACAACCACATGGTGCACATTCCCCAGGCCATCACAGGACCTTAGACCAGTGGCGTGAACAGACGTTTTCTCAAACAGCACCAAATATACTGTTTAAAATAAGCATCCAGAACTTTTATGTCAGCTGATGGTTACACCAGTGAATAAGTCACATTTTCAGGTTTACAGACTCTAAATCCTGCATTATAGTGTGAGTTATGCATCAGAACATAATACACTCATACATTTTCTTTTGCAGAGGCATAACACTTCTGATTTATTGAACACTGATTTCCATTTAGCAATTTCTGTTTTCAGAAATACACATTGACATCAACTTGGGGAAACAATTGCTTTGCTCCATATTAATACAGGGAGTGCAGTTTGAATGCTGTACCTAATTGGAGGAGCCATCTAAGCAGTTAATCAAGTACGATGCCTTGCTCAGACCTCAGGGCAGATCAAGCTTGTTCTCAATGACAGGGGCCAGGGTTAGGTGCATGCCATGTGGATGAGGGTTCCTCAGGTCAGGCCAAGGAGGTCTGGAGAAGGACTGAATGGGATGAATCCGGGCTCCAAAGCTGTTTGAGCTTTGTCCAAGATACCAGGTACAACGGCCTAGAAATTCGTCTCGGGCGATGACGCAAACCGCCCGAGACGAATTCCCAGGCCAACTTCTTTACGATGCACACCATGATACGAACACTTTCTGAAAATATAGGAATCGGATCGGCTGCCCATTACATGGCTATTATTGCAGTCAGTGAACCGAATATCAGGCACTGTGTATAACAGGAGGCCGGTCCGATACCACCCATTGTACGCCCATTATTGCAGTCAGTGGAACTGAATATCAGGCGCTGTGTATAACAGGCGGCTGATCCGATACCGCCTGTTCTGCACCACCGCCTGAGATGAATTTCCAGGCCAACTTCTTTACGGTGTACATCATGATACGAACACTTTCTGACAATATAGGAATCCTTGAGTGATCATTTAGTGGTGCCTCTGTGGGATATTGATTTTTCACTTCAGTCATAATTAACAAGGCTCAATACAGGCAGCTGGAGTTTGTAAAAGTGATGCAATGATTGTTCTCTTTAATGAGGGTCCTGTGAAGTGTTATTTTATGGGACTGAATGAGCAATTGTGTGCTTAGTGGGGAGACTTGTCCATCGGCTGTGCAAACCAGGAAATCGCAGGTGTGCTCCAATAACGAAATAGATGAGCAGTGCGCCCCACAATTGCAAATAGGTATGGCTGGCTGACAAGACTCCCCAGTTGTAGAGTGGAGTGTTAAATCAAATCTTGCTTTTTTTAAAAACATGAGTATTAAATTAGAAGCCTCTCTAAAATGGTTAAGTAGACAAATATTATTTATATGAGTTATGTACCAAAAAGTCAAATTCATTAATTTTGTTTTTTTTAGGTACAGTTAATATACTTGGTTTAGTAAGGATAACTGAATATCTGTTATGAGTATATTTATGTATTTTAGTTATCTATCTATTTTAGTGGAACACTGTTATAGCAAACACTTGCCAAATTTTATGCAGCAGCCCTTCGCAAATATCCTTTTGTTATTACTAACACCCCTGATGCATGCAATACTCCAGCTGCGGCCTCACTAGTGTTTTATACATTTCAAGCATAACCTCTCTGTTGTTGTATTCTATGCCTCGGCTAATAAAGACAAGTATTCCATATGCCTTCTTAATCACTTTATCTACCTGGCCTGCTACCATCAGGGATCTGTAGACATGCACTCCAAGGTCCCTTTGTTCATCTACACTTCTCAGTGTCCTACCATTTAATGTATATTTCCTTGTCTTGTTAGCCCTCCCCAAAATGCATTACCTTACACTTTTCTGGATTGAATTCCATTTGCCACTGTTCTGCCCACCTGACCAGTTGATTGCTATCTTCCTGCAGTCTACAGCTTTTTTCTTCATTATCAACCACACAGCCAATTTTTGTATCATCTGCAAACTTCTTAATCAGACCCACTATATTCAAGTCTAAATCATTGATATATACCACAAAAAGCAAGGGACCGAGTACTAAGTCCTGCAGGACCCCACTCGAAACAGCCTTCCAATCACAAAAGCACCCATCAACCATTACCCTTTACATCCTGTCTTTGAACCAATTTTGGATCCAACTTGCCATTTTCTCTTGGATCCCATGGGCTTTTACTTTCGTGACCAGTCTGCCATGTGGGACCTTATCAAAAACTTTGCAAAAATCCATATACACTACATCAAATGCACTATCTTCATTGACCCTCCTTGTTACTTCCTCAAAAAATTCAATCAAGTTAGGCAGACATGACCTTCCCTTAACAAATTCATGCTAACTGTCCTTGATTAATCCGTGTTTTTCTAATTGAAGATTTATCCTGTCCCTCAGAATTTTCTCCCAATAATTTTTCTGCCACCGAGGTAAGGCTGACTGTAATCAGTCTATCCCTTTCTCCCTTCACTTTAACGTTCAAGTGGCTATTTAAACTTGTGATTGAACCATCTGAATAAAACCTCACTGATTACAGCTGGTGTCTCAGTCCCTCTGGCAAATATTTGTCAGAGAGTTCTTGTGTGGATGCAGCCTTTTCTCAACTTTGGAGGCTTTCAAACTGACAAGGTCAGGATGGATGTGTTTGACAGCACATCAGAAGAGAAAGACCATCCACAGCAGTGAAAATGTTCTGTGGTGGGATAGCATGTGCACACGAGAGAGGGGCACAGGAGAGACGGACACTAGAGAGAGGGGCACTGGAGAGAGGGGCACAGGAGTGAGGGGCACAGGAGGGAGGGGCACTGGAGAGAGGGTCACAGGAGGGAGGCACACTAGAGAGAGGTGCACAGGAGGGAGGTGCACAGGAGGGAGGTGCACAGGAGGGAGGGGCACTAGAGAGAGGTGCACAGGAGGGAGGTGCACAGGATGGAGGTGCACAGGAGGGAGGGGCATTGGAGAGAGGGGCACAAGAGAGAGGTGCACAGGAGTGAGGGGCACAGGAGGGAGGGGCACTGGAGAGAGGATCACAGGAGGGAGGTGCACTAGAGAGAGGTGCACAGGAGGGAGGTGTACATGAAAAGGGCCGTGGTCACAGGAGGTACCCACACCACAGGATTTACAGGCAGAGGCTCAGCTTCCTTGATCTCTCGCAAAAGCAGTGCTTCCATTGGCTGAGATTGTCATGTAGGTGGTAGCAGACATCTGCAGCCATCTAGAAGAAGACTTACTGCCTGCTGGATCTCATGAACACGCATTACCAGTGGATGCGAAGATTAACACCTCCCTCAATTTGTTTGCCTCTGGTTCCTTTCCAGGGCGTTGCTGAAAACATCTCGAGCATCTCACAGTGCGCTGCACATAAATGCAGAAGGAAGGTGACGGATGGATTGTTTACCAGAACCACTCCACTTCCCTTTGCACTAAACAGACCTTCAACCATTAATCCATCCTTTGCACATTCACCCGATGGGTCACCTAGTTCTCATCTACAAGTTGCCCCTTGGTGACACCATCCAAAAACACAGTCAGTTTCCACATGCACACCGATGACACTCAACTCTACCTCACCACTACTTCTTTCGACCCCTCCACGGTCTCTAAATCATCAGACTGCTTGTCCGATATCTAGTTCTGGATGAGCAGAAATTTTCTTCACTTAAATATTGGGAAGACCAAAGCCATTGTTTTCGGTCCCCGCCACAAACTCCATTCCCTAGCCACTGACTCCATCCTCTCTCCAATTTCTGTCTGAGGCTGAACCAGACTGTTCGCAACCTTGGTGTCACATTTGACCCTGAAATGAGCTTTCGACCATATATCTGCAGCATAACTAAGACTGCCTATTTTCACCTCTGTAACATTGCCCGTCTCCGCCCCTGCTTCGGTTCATCCACTGCTGAAACCCTCATCCATGCCTTTGTTAACTCTAGACTTGACTATTCCAATGCACTCCTGGCCTCCCACATTCTACCCTACGCAAACGAGAGGTGATCTAAAATTCAGCAGCCCGTGTCCTAATTCACACCAAGTTCTGCTCACCCATCACCTGTGCTCGCTGACCTACATTGGCTTCTCATTAAGCAACATCTCAGTTTCAAAATTCTCATAATTATTTTCAAATCCTTCCATGGCCTCGTCCCTCCATAGCTCTGTAATCTCCTTCAGACCCACAACCCCCCGAGATATCCTCTAATTCTGCCCTCTTCAGCATCCCTGATTATAATCGCAACCATTGGTGGCCGTGCCTTCTGTTGCCTAGGTCCTATGCTCTGGAATTCCCTCTCTAAACCTCTCCGCCTCTCTATCTCTCTTTTCTCCTTTAAGATGCTCTTTAAAACCTACCTCTTTGACCAAGCTTTTGGCTCAGTGTCAATTTTTTTAAATGTCTCATACTACTGCTGTGAAGCACCTTAGGATGTTTTACTACGTTAAAGGTGTTATATAAACACAAGTTGCTGTCGTTGCCATGTATTGACATCCTGAAACAAGTGACATGGTGAGTTGGGACTCAGAACACGATAATGAGGAAGAAGTAGAAGTGGAGCTTTATAAGAAAAGAAACTTAACAACACAACGGGCCTGAAATTGCACTTTGCATGAGTGCGTCCAAGGTGCGCATGTGCCCGTGGGGTCCCCGCAAGTTCCGGGTTTAGGTATACGAAGCGCATTCGCCTAAACCCGGAACTTGCCAGATCCACCGCATCCGAAACTAAAGGGACTCCGTAGGTTATTTGCCCAACTCTTGTCCAGCGAATGTCCTTCAAATACTTATGACTGATAACAGGAGGCGTAAGGCCTGCTTTTATCAGCGTAAGACTTTTAAAGTACAGAAAATTACGTTAAATTATTTCTTTTAAACATCTAAAATCCTGTTAAATGAGGTAAGTTTATTTTTAGAGCCTTTAAAATATATTAACATTTTTAAAAAAAACTACATTTTTGTTTTAAATAATTAATTAAATTCCATTTTTATTAATTTGAAATATTCGATGGTTTTTTAAAAGTTATTTTCAGTGTTTCTGTGTTTTTGGGGGTATTCCCATTCATACTTATGATGGTTCCGTATATACGGAATTACCTACTCTGATAGGTTGGGCCGGCCCATGTGATCCCAATGATGCGTACGAAGCCCATACGCTCCTGGGATACGTGGGCCTCTACGAAGGCCTCCACATAGAGGCCCAGGACCGCAAGGCTTCAAACCTCCGGGACCACCAGCTACTTTCATGGACATTTTTGCGGACGGAGGCATCTGCCCATGGGAAGCCTCCGACCGCAAATCCTGGGCCAACATTTTGTCAAATATGTATGTGCATACACTTGGTAAATTACAATTTCTTGAACATACGCTTCCTTCTACTTGTATCTGTGTGCATCATGTGTGTCTTCAGCAGGCTGCTCAGATCCCTTCCGTAACTGCTGAGATGCGTCTGGCCTATGTCTTGGCCTGCGCCTTATGGTGTTTGGAGTTCCTGAGGGCCCTGCCAAAGATTGCTCCACCTACATCTGTGCAGGAGCAGACTCAGCCATTGGGAGATGAGGTAGATGTCAGTTACTGGTTGGGAGGGGTGGGGGACAACTGCCACTTTCCTCAGGGCAAATATTTTCGCAATTCCCTGTGCCACTGTTATGTCCTGGATGCTCTGATAATGACTCCATGAGGCAATGTGTTGTATTTGAACTGTATTGACCTTAGTCCTTTATTGATAACTCCAGAGTGACTCTCACACCTGGTGGCCTGCCTTTTATACTAGGCCAGGCACGCCTGTACAGGTAACCTATAAGTCTCCCACTGCTATGCCCTCTGGTGACACACCTTGTAATAGTAGCCATGTAGGATACATGACAGCTACCAATCTACCAACGATCGAGTTAGACTCCTCCATTACCTCCACTATTGTAGAGCGTGTACATGGTACGCCTGTCAGTATCTGGCTAAGCTCATGATGCACCTCTAGCATTCTCCTTCTCAATGATAGCCCCCCAGGGTTCACCATCTGTGTCCAGCTGAGCAGAGCTTGGAGAGAGTTGTGCCCCCGATGCAAAGTCTCCACAGTTGTCCCTGCCATCAGTGTCTGCTCTTGCTCACTTGTGAGGTCTGTATCACCAATGGAAAAACCCAACTCCCTGTCTAAGTGGGCCCACGGAAGTGTGACTATCTGCAGTGATGCATGGCTGTAGGTCCTGTGATGGTGCACTGTCAGAAGGAATGAGACCCTCTGAGGAATTGTCCTCGTAGATGCCCTACGACATTTGTTATGCACGTGAAGGCCCTGGAAGACAAAGGAAAGCGATCCGATTTAGTCGTGGCAACGTCACGATCTTGATAATCATTATTCTCAGTCTTCTCATCGTTCAGTCATTGATGAAATAAAGTCAGCATATGTGTGCCAGAGGAAGTTGTCTTTCTGTCACCAGTTAATTGCGAGCTCCCTTTCTCGTCATCTTCTACTGGGAGGATGAGGATGTGTCACTTATCTCTCGGGCATCCTCCTCTGCATCTGTTGGGTGGTCCATTTGTGGCAGGCCACCTCCAGTCCTCTCCCTTCCCTTGTGTTTTGTGCTCGCTTCTCCTACAAGGGACAAATAAATAGACCTGTGAGTGAGTGAAGGTGAGGTATTCACCTGATTGATACAGTGCATTTGGTGTGGGTGACTGCGAGACAGATACATCACATTGTATAAGGATTGGGGTGAGCGCCAACAGTGAATGGATAGATGAGGAGGTGATGAAGTGCATAGACAATGAAGACCGGATGGTGCTGAAAGTTGAGTGGGTGTGAGGAATGATGTCATGGAGAACGATTGGCAAGACAGAGTGAAATGGGGTGGGGGCTTAAACCACAGGATGTAGTTGAATCAGCAAATGCACTCACTTTTCCTGATTAGGTTAGGTCATGGATAGGTGATTAAATCACTTCCTGCACTGCATCCAAGACTGGGGCACAGCGTTCCTGCTGCTCACATCCTCAGCTACCTCAAACCCTGCCTTCTTGGTGAGAGCAGCAAGTTTCTCCCTCCCATTGCTGTGAAAAGTCTATCCCTCCTGGTCCTGACTGCACCTAGCAATAATTCCAGTGATGCATCGTTGAATCTGGGTGCTGCCTTTGTTCGATGTGCACCATTTATCCTGAACACCTCCAACTTTCAGCTGTGCATTGTCCCTTTAAACACAGCTGAGATTGTATCATTAAGGGCGTGCATCACACCTGCTGCACAGTTTGGAGATGCAAAACCCAAAAGTCAAAATTAATTGCTTCATTGAGCTGTGATTGCAGATCCTGACCCACTGATTTGACATCTGTGTTTCACCCACGCAATTCATCTCTCCCGCTCGGAAAGAACTTTCAGGTCGGGGCCTATATGTCTGCGATTCAGATATTAATTAGTTCTTCATAATCCTTCCAGGCACCAACCTGATGCAATCAAAATAAGTAGCTGGGAATTTTTAATTAACCTGAAAAAACTACTCCCGATGATAATAATGAAAATAAACCATTCGGTGAGAAACTTTATTGTTGACTGATGCCGCTGGCTATATTGCTTTGCCACTGAAATTAATCAGAAATTAGCTCAATATCCACTGATGTTGAAGTGACAGATTAGCAAGCAAGTGTGTAACAGTAACTGTACTGCAATACATTGAAGTCCACATAAAAAAGATCCAGGCTGACACTCCAGAGCAGTCTGAGGGAGTGAGGCACTGTCAGAGGTGCAGTCTTTCGGATAACATAGAAACATAGAAAATAGGTGCAGGAGTAGGCCATTCGACCCTTCGAGCCTGCACCAGCATTCAATAAGATCATGGCTGACCATCCACCTCAGTACCCCTTTCCTGCTTTCTCTCCATACCCCTTGATCCCTTTAGCCATAAGGGCCATATCTAACTCCCTCTTGAATATATCCAATGAACTGGCATCAACAACTCTCTGCAGTAGGGAATGCCACAGGTTAACAACTCTCTGAGTGAAGAAGTTTCTCCTCATCTCAGCCCTAAATGGCTTACCCCTTATCCTTAGACTGTGTCCCTTTGAACTGGACTTCTCCAACATCGGGAACATTCTTCCTGCATCTATTCTGTCCAGTCCTGTCACAATTTTATATTTTTCTATGAGATCCCCTCTCATCCTTCTAAACTCCAGTGAATAAAGGCCCAATTGATCCAGTCTCTCCTCATATGTCAGTCCATCCACCCCGGGAATCAGTCTGGTGAACCTTCGCTGCACTCCTTCAATAGCAAGAACGTCCTTCCTCAGATTAGGAGACCAAAACTGAACACAATATTCCAGGTGAGGCCTCACCAAGGCCCTGTACAACTGCAGTAAGACCTCCCTGCTCCTATACTCAAATCCCCTAGCTATGAAGGCCAACATACTATTTGCCTTCTTCACCGTCTGCTGTACCTGCATGTCAACTTTCAATGACTGATGTACCATGACACCCATTGTACTCGTTGCACCTCCCCTTTTCCTAATCTGCCGCCATTCAGATAATGTT
This sequence comes from Pristiophorus japonicus, assembly GCF_044704955.1. NCBI lineage: Eukaryota > Metazoa > Chordata > Chondrichthyes > Pristiophoridae > Pristiophorus > Pristiophorus japonicus. The sequence goes on from NC_091988.1 coordinate 140,309,443, forward strand.
CTGCCTTCGTGTTTTTGCCCTCAAAGATGTTAAACTGCGGCAACGTCTGCTCTCTCAAGTAGATGTAAAAGATCCCATGGCACTATTTCGAAGAGATAAGGCGAGTTATCCCCGGACTCCTGGCCAATATTTATCCCTCATTCAACATAACCAAAAAAAACAGATGATGCGGTCATTATCACATTGCTGTTTGTGGGACCTTGCTTGTGCATAAATTGACTGCCACATTACAACAGTGACTACACTTCAAAAAGTACTTAATTGACTGAAAAGTGCTTTGAGATGTCCGCCCAGTGGTCTTGAAGGGTGCTATATAAATCCAAGTCTTTTTTTTCCGAATGATCTCGGATAATGTGAAACAGTTAATGGTTGCTTTTAACTTGGGATGGGAATTGTACATATGGAGGCGTAGGCAGACAGCAAACCCTCCGCCTTCTGCAGTGTGAGATGTGGGAAACTGAAACTCCCGGGCCTCACCTGCATAAGCCCCATCCATCTCCCATCCGAGCCCAGCGGGGCAGGGGTTGGGGGTAATGGCATTGGGATGTTGGGCAGCAGGGGACTGCCATTGGGAAGCCGAAGGGACGGCTGGGAGGGGGTTTGAGAGGTCCTCATGGTCAAGGAAGTGAGTGGGAAGCCTGGGTTAGGGGAGATCTTGTGAGGCCCCGAGGAACATTCCTGCTGCTCCTGACCCCACAAGGAAGCTAACAAAAAAGATAAAAAGCACTAAGCTCTTTGGGCCTTTCAGGCCATGGTTCCTCTTGCTACAGGTCTGCCTGGCGAAGAAGCCACAACGGCTTCCCGTGCAGTCCTCCAGTTAAAACGGCTGTCGAGTCCCGATTACGTCATGCGAGCCTGATCTACATATCTGAAGAAGGAATCCTCTGCCTTCCCTCAGACATGCTCAGAAGAGCAGGTTAAGATTGCCACCCATGGGAAGGCGACGGGATCATTGCAGTTAGGTCAAGTAATCAGGAAGACAAATGGAATGTTGGTCTTTGTTGCAAGGGGGATGGAGTATAAAAGCAGAGAAATCCTGCTACAACTGTACAGGTTATTGTTGAGGCCACACCTAGAGTGCTGCGTATAGTTTTGGTCTCTGTATTTAAGGAAGGACATATTTGCGTTGGAGGCAGTTCAGAGAAGGTTCACTAGGTTGATTCTGGAGATGAGGGGGTAGAATTATGAGGATAAGTTGAGTAGTTTGGGCCTATACACATTGGAGTTCAGAAGAATGAGAGGTGATCTTATTGAAACATAAGATAATAAGGGGGCTCGATGAGGTGGAATGCAGAGAGGATATTTCCACTCATAGCGAAACTAAAGCTTGCGACATGATCTTAGAATAAGGGGCTGCCCATTTAAAACTGAGATGAGGGGGAATTTCTTCTCTCAGAGGGTTGTAAATCTGTGGAATTCTCTGCCCCAGAGAGCTGTGGAGGCTGGGTCATTGAATATATTTAAGGCAGAGATAGACAGATTTTTGAGCGACAAGGGAGTAAAGGGTTCTGGGGAACGGGCAGGGAAGTGGAGCTGAGTCCATGACCAGATCAGCCAGGGTCTTATTAAATGGCGGAGCAGGCTCAAGGGGCCAAATGGTCTACTCCTGCTCCTAGTTATTATGTTCTTATGTTCTTATGTCCTATGGGCCATTTTAACTGTCCCCGCCACCCGCACCCCGCCCCCCCCCCCACCCCCACCCGATTTCTGCGGGGTGGGCAGGGTTAAGATCAGCCCTCTTATAGTGAAAAATATTACCATTGTTACAATATGCTTCCGACACTATGAAACCAGATGGAATAAGATTCCTGAAATTAGTATCGTACTTCATGAGCAGTGAGAGTCAGTGTTCAGCAAGTTCTTAAAAATGCAACAAAGGAAAGAAGGTGGCTTTTCTAAGCCTGCTCTTTTTGTTTCTACCAGCCAATCCATGACGTAATGAAACAACGTCATTTGAAGGACCTTATATCACATAAAGGTTAGAAAATCTTTATTGTTCCTGTTTTGCTGTACCAGGTTTCTGTCACTACTAGCAACTCATATAGCTGAGGTTTTAACACAGGCTCTATAAAGATCATCTGTAATATGTAACTACGATTTCTCGTGTGTGAAATTTCATGCCAATTCATTTACTGTTAACATGTTTAAAGAGAAAATCGAAGTTTTTAATTCTTTACAAAAGTAAAATACCATGGATGCTGGAGAGCTGAAATAAAAGCTGGAAATGCTGGAAATGCTCAGCAGCATCGGTGGAGAGAGAAACAGAGTTAACGTGTCAGGTGGATGACCCTTCGTCAGAACTGATCTTTCATCTGTCTGATGAAAGGTCATTGGCCTGAAACATTAACTCTGTTTCTCTCTCACAGCTGCTGCTTGACCTGCTGAACATTTCCAGCAATTTCTGTTTTATAAGCAAAGAAAGATTTAATACAAAATGAAAGTGACAAGATGGAGCAGCTCCATAGAGTGGCAACACGTGAATTCATGGCTTCACTTTACCCACATTTAGGGCTCAATTTTCCCCAGTTATTTGCGCCATTTTTTGCCGTGCACCCTTTTTTTGGCGAAATTAAAATATCCAAGTTTCCCCAAAGTTTCTATGCCAGCGTAACTCAGTTAGGTACAATTTTTTTAGGTTAGTATTTTTTTGTGCCACTGGGGGAGTAACCTGATATTTGCGCCAATTTTTCACAATTAAGAAAGTTTGGCCAACTTACATTTTTCCGAGTGGCATATGTGACCACTCCCAACAAACCTTCTTAACCTGGGCACTTAAAAAATCGACGCAGAAAGACGCAATTGTTCCTAGGCGATGTTTTGGAGGGAGTCAAGAAAACAAAGAATATGCATCATGAAGCTTAATTTTTTCAAAGTCAAAAGGGAGAAAATGGAAGTCTAATGCAATTAATTTTTGATTTTTTTTCAAAGTACCACGTCACCACAGAACGTCTCCTCACCAGGCTCGAGGGTCGGAGCATCGGCCGGCAGAATCGCTCCCTTGCCCGGACATGGGGAGATGGGGTGGGGGGAAGGCCGGTGGGTGGGAGTCGAACTGAAATGATGAGAACCCTTAGACTATAAAGCAGCTTCAAAAGAAGCCCGCGGAGGGGTGGTGGTGGACGCTGAGCCCCTGAGTCCGAGCCCGGTGAGGAGATGTTCGGTCGGTGGTAGAGTGGTACTTTGAAAAAAACCAAAAATGTAAAAATTGCATTAGACTTTGTCATGTATGTAACCTTCATGTAACTGCAACCTTCATAACAACACTGCATACTGTATACATCTAAGAAATGCACATCTTGACCACAGGGGGTGAACTTGTGGGAGACACTCCTCACCTGGTCATCCAGATATATAAAGGGAGGTCCCACGCAGGGTCATCACTTCTTGGTCCTGTGAATAAAGGTTAGGTCACAGAGTGACCTTGTCTGCAGAATGTGCCTCGTGTGAATTTATAGTAGTATGTAAGGACATTACATTTGGCGACGAGAAACAGGAATCAACGACTCAAGAGAATGGCCACTGGTAGCACAGAGGAACGGTACTGTGTTGGTGAGGACTGGGACGATTTCGTTGAGAGGCTCTAGCAGAGCTGGGAGATGCAGCGGCTGACAAGAGAAGGGTGCATCTACTGACCAGCTGTGGACCTAAGACGTATGCGCTGATGAAAGACCTGCTCGCACCCGAGAAGCCGGCAGACAAAACCTTTGAAGAGCTCAGCAAACTGATCGGTGAGCACCTCAAACCGGCGAGCAGTATACACATGGCCCGACACCGATTCTATACACACCGACGTCGGGAAGGACAGAGCATACCTTCGGCGCTTGGCCAGCCTCTGTAAGTTCACAGACGCCTGCAGGGGGGAGATGTTAAGGGATTTCTTTATTGAGGGCATTGGTCATACCGGGATTTTCAGAAAGCTAATTGAGACCAAGGACTTGACCTTGGAAGCGGCGACATTGATGGCTCAGACCTTCATGGCGGGGAAGAGGAAACCAAGACAATATACGTGCGCAACTCTGCTTCCAAAGTGGCAATGGAGCGGGGAGTTAACATGGTAAACGCGACTCAGAACCCTGCAGGCAAGCAAGGGTAATTCGACACCACCCTGGCAGCAACAGACTCTAGAGTGGGTCCTCAACAGAGACAATGGCAGGTTGAACGGATATTTACGCCATCACGGCGGACAATGCATCCCGGGATGGGGCTATTGACACCCATTAACAGAGTGCTCAAGAGTAATCAAAGAGACAATCAGAGAGGAATGCCTGGTAACAGCCATTTTGCTCACAACGATCTCAGCTCATGCTGGAGTTGCGGGGGCAGACATGTTGCAAAAACCTGTAGGTTTCAACAATTTATCTGTAGAAATTGTAACTTCAGTGGACATTTAGCCAGAATGTGCAGGAAGCCTGCAGTGAGGCTAATTTATGAGGCAGATGAACCAGAAGAGGGGTCTGCAGGGCAGGTTGATGCTTGGGACAAAGCAATGGACGCTGAAGTTCAGCGGGTTCATGTGGCAAACATCCACAGCTCATATACCAAAACGCCACCTATGATGATGAAAGTCCTATTAAACGGCATCCCAGCACGCTTGGAGCTGGACTCAGGGGCCAGCCAGTCACTCATGAGTGTCCAATAATTCGAGAAATTATGGCCAGTCAGAGCTAGCAGACACAAACTAGAACGCATTGACATGCAATTACGGACGTACACCAAAGAGACCATCCCAGTGCTCGGCAGTGCAATGTTGGTGGTCACACATAATGGATCAGAGAACCGGCAGCCACTCTGGATTGTCCCGGGAAATGGTCCCGCGCTTTTGGGGAGGAGCTGGCTAGCCGAGGTGAACTGGAAATGGGGAGATGTGCACACCATTTTATCTGTGGAGCGAAGTTCATGCTCACAGGTCCTACAGAAACTTGAGTCACTATTTCAACCTGGTGTCGGGACTTTCAAAGGTACCAAAGTAGTGATACGCATCACCCCGGATGCCTCACCAGTGCATCACAAAGCCAGAGCCGTGTGTGATGCTGGAGAAAATTGAGAGTGAGTTGGACAGATTGCTCAGAGAGGGCATAATTTCGCCCGTTGAATTCAGCGACTGGGCAAGCCCCATCGTCCCTGTCCTAAAAATGGATGGCTCGGTCAGGATCTGTGGCGACTACAAGGCCACTATCAACCAAGTGTCACTACAAGACCAATACCCGCTTCCGAGAGCGGAGGATCTTTTTTCCACGCTGGCAGGCGGCAAGCTGTTCACCAAGTTGGACCTCACTTCAGCCGACATGACCCAGGAATTGGCCGTAGAATCCAAGCTACTGACCACCATCACCACGCACAAAGGGCTGTTTGTCTACAACAGGTGTCCATTTGGCATTCGATCAGCGGCAGCTATCTTTCAAAGGAACATGGAAAGCCTGCTCAAATCCATCCCTGGAACAATCGTATTTCAGGATGACATCCTTATCACGGGTCGAGACACCAAGGAACACCTCCACAACCTGGAGGAGGTGCTACGCCGACTGGACTGGGTAGGCCTGCGACTAAAGAAGTCCAACTGTGTGTTTTTGGCCCCAGAGGTCGAGTCTTTGGGCAGGAAGGTTGCCGCAGACAGGATCCGGCCTACCAAATCCAAAACGGAGGCGATTCATCGTGCGCCCAGGCCCGGCAACACGTCGGAGTTGCGTTCATTTCTGGGACTCTTGAACTATTTCAGGAACTTTCTGCCGAACTTAAGCACATTTTTGGAGCCGCTACACATGCTCCTGTGTAAGGGTTGCGATTGGTTTTGGGGGGACTGTCAGGAACGGGCTTTCAATCGGGCGTGGAACCTGCTTTGTTCTAATAAGCTGTTGACCCTGTACAACGCCTGTAAGAAATTGGTTTTGACATGTGGTGCATCATCCTATGGGGTTGGGTGTGTGTTTCAGCAGAGTAATGATGAGGGCCAACTCCAACCTGTGGCTTATGCCTCCAGGTTGCTCTCCCAAGCAGAACGGGGATATGGGATGGTTGAAAATGAAGCACTCGCATGTGTCTACCGGGTGAAAAAGAAGCACCAGTACCTTTTTGGCAGAAGGTTTGAGTTAGAAACGGACCACAAGCTGTTAACATCCCTGATGTCAGACAGCAAAGCTGTCAATGCCAATGCGTCAGCTCGCATACAGCGATGGGCTCTCACGCTGGCTGCGTATGACTACACCATACGGCACCGGCCAGGCACCAAAAATTGCGCTGACGCGCTCAGCAGGCTTCCTCTGGCCACCACTGAGGGGGCAGCGGAGCAAAGTACTGAGATGGTCATGTCCGTTGAAACCTTTGACAGCGCGGGCTCCCCCATTACAGCCCGCCAGATCAAAATCTGGACCAACAGAGATCCCCTCCTATCCTTGATTAAGAAATGTGTCCTGACTGGGGATTGGGCGCCCGCACACGGAGCATGCCCTGAGGAGGTCAGACTGTTTCACAGACAGATGGATGAGCTCTTCATCCAAGCCGACTGCCTACTATGGGGCAGCTGGGTAGTCATGCCCCAGAAGGGAAGGGAAGCATTCATCAGGGAACTCCACAGCGAGCACCCAGGCATCATGCTAATGAAGGCCATTGCCCGGTCACATGTATGGTTGCCGGGAATTGACTCAGACCTGGAACACGGTGTTCACAGGTGCACGACGTGTGCCCAGCTGGGCAATGCCCCCAGGGAGGTCCCACTCAGCCCATGGCCCTGGCCCACCAGGCCATGGTCACATATTCACGTAGACTAGGCGGGCCCGTCCATGGGAAAAATGTTTCTCATTGTTGTTGATGCGTACTCGAAATAGATCGAGTGTATCATATTGAATTTGTGCATGACATCCACCACTGTGGAGAGTCTGCGTACGCTCTTTGCGACCCATGGCTTGCCGGACATCCTGGTTAGTGACAACGGCTATGAATTCCGGGAGTTCATGTCGGGTAATGGCATCAAACATGTCAGGACGGCACCATTCAAGCCGGTTTCCAATGGCCAGGCGGAACGTGCGGTTCAAATCATAAAACAGGGCATGCTCCGGGTTCAAGGACCCTCCCTTCAATGCTGCCTATCGCGCTTCCTGTTGGCCTATAGGTCCCGACCGCATTCGCTCACGGGAGTCCCGCCCGAGGAACTACTCATGAAGCGTACACTTAAAACTCGGCTGTCCCTCATTCATCCTGTCCTGTCAGACATTGTTGAGGGCAAGCGCCAGTCCCAAAATGAGTGCCATGACCATAACTCAAAGGGGAGATGTATAGAAATCGATGACCCTGTATTTGTTCTTAATCACGCTTTTGGGCCCAAGTGGCTTGAGGGCACTGTAATTGGCAAAGAGGGGAATAGGGTCATAGTGGTCAGACTTAACAATGGACAGATATGCTGCAAGCATCTGGACCAAGTAAAAAAAATGTTCAGCATGGGCACTGAGGAATCTGAGGAAGATCATGAGATGTTGCCCACACCACCGCCAGTGAACGAGCAACAAGAACATTCAGCGGCATGCACAGTCCCTGCAGCCAGCCCGGACAAGCTGGAATCACCACAGGTGACAGAGACGCATGCCAAGGCTCAACAACCAGAGCCCCAACTGCGGCGCTCTACGAGAGAGCATCGGCCGCCTGAAAGACTTAATCTTTGAACCCATAAGACATTTGGGGGGGCGGGGGAGGTGATGTCATGTATGTAACCTTCATGTAACTGTAATCTTCATAACAATACTGTATACACCTAAGAAATGTACACCTTGACCACAGGGGGTGAACTTGTGGGAGACACTCCTCACCTGGTCATCCAGGTATATAAAGGGAGGTCCTACGCAGGGTCATCACTTCTTGGTCCTGAAATAAAGGTTCAGGTCACAGAGTAACCTTGTCTGCAGAATGTGCCTCATTTGAATTTATAATAGTGTGTAAGGACATTACAGACTTCATTGCCCCAAATGTCTTAATTGAATGCCTAGCTTCCCGTTCTAACAAGCCTATTGCACATGCACAGGCAGGGTGTGGTCCATGCTAGGGCGGCGATCTTGGGGAGAGAGAGAAGAAAGAAGGTTTGTGTGCTTTGTCCTGCTGTTTTGAGCTTCTTGCAAAGCTACAATTAAATTATGGGGGCAATATTGAAATGCCATACCTCGTGCAAGGCTTTTGCATGAGAAGAAGATCGATTAGACATCATCGCATGAGGAACCTCTGAGCATGTAGGATGATGGGCAGGAGGCCGTGCCCACATTTGGTATATCGAGACAGGCATTCATACATACACCTGAGTGATGGAGACTGTGTGAGAAGGCTGTGTTTCCGCAAAGAAGTTGTAACCGAAATCTGTGAGTTCATAAAAGCAGACCTACGCCCTAGAAGCGTCAGGAGGACTGCTTTCTCAGTTGAAGTAAAAGTTACAGCTGCACTTTCATTTTATGCATCTGGGTCATTTTAGGCCACAACTGGGGATGTGTGCGCCATTTCTCAACCTGCAACACATATCTGCATTCGACAGGTGACAACTGCACTACATGCCCAGAGGAATAACTACATAAAGTTCCCCATGACCGTCCAGGCAATGCGTGACAGGGCTGTGGGCTTCTCCAGGCTTACTGGCTTCCCAAAGGTATAGGGCTGCATTGATTGTACCCACATCACTTTGAGCACCTTCGGATGGTGGGGCCCTGGGTGTACCTTGCTTCACCCCAGTGGAACCCGCAGCCTTGGACTGTGCAAAACCATGGAATGTCCCAACACTCGTACCACTCAGGAAATGGGCTGGCATCTCAATGGGCAGCACATGCACCTCCTCCAGAGTGAGTACAACAGTGGGGGCTTCCTCCATCACCTCCCCCTGCCCCTCCTGCTTCCCCTCCCTCC